>NC_134297.1:2475741-2785209 GCF_949628215.1 Phalacrocorax aristotelis | reverse complement strand
ACCCCTTGTTGCGACACCTTTCTCTACCAACACCCTGGAAATAAATCTGTTCTCTCAAACAAGAGGTAGGGGTAAAGGACTCCAAGACATACACTGTATAAAACACCATTCTGCTCCATTTCATTCCACTCCTTTGAAATCTGGAACCACAAAAACCTGATAACTGATTCTCTTAAGAGGCAGGACTGACCTCAGCATGAAGTCTCTAAAGGAACCCCCCTCCCCTTTGGTGCGTAGCTGGGCTACGGCTGCCCAGGCAGCTGGTCCACAGAAGTTGTAGTTGTGGAGGTAATGTGCTATGTGGCCACATGCGCCGGGGAGGAAATGGAAACAAATTCCCGGAGAATATTCTTGGCCATTTCAATATTGTTATGTGCAATGACCAGTGCTTTCTGAATGTCCTGATATGAGTAGCCTTGGCTCATTAGATTCTCGATCTCACTGGAGAGTTGCAGTGACGCACCGGTCCCACTGCTGGCTCCGCCTGTTTGGCAGCTCCCTGCTTTCCGCTCAGAATTTATTCTCCGTGGTAGCGGCTTCGGCGGCCTTTCGGGAACTTGAGAGCCATCTGAAAAACCTGGAATGGACAAACAAATGCTTCGCTTCAAAAAAGGACATGTGATCCTTGCTTGGAACAAAGCAGGAATGACATTAGACTGATAAACCGCACTTCAAAAACATGCCACTGAAAGCTATGCCACTTTCTCCAACCAGCCTATCCTCTCACACGACAGTACAGATTAGCTCCGCTTTCCCTCTTGTATACAAAAACAGCTATGGAAATTTTTTTTAATTAGGAGGGCACATCAGGATCATTTATTAAGATAAGATGACATAAATAGGAAAAATCGGCAAGGGAGAGATGTGTGTGTGTGAGCAGAGCTCATCTATCAGCCTTAGAATAAGAAGCAGAGACCTGCTGGGAAAAGATGACGCATAGAATATGCAACTTTACTAAACATCACATTTCCTTCTAGAATCAGACAGCAACCCCCAGTTTAACTGTCCTGATGCTGATCTCTCCTCACAAAAACACTGTCCCTATTGCAGCGTACTGAGGGAGTGTATGCACAAACCCAGATCTATCAGCTACAGCTCATCTACCACTATTGCTCCAGCAATTGAATTACATTCTCTGAAGGGTCTGCTCCTCTTCCAGCCCATCAGCAGGCCAGTACCATCTAAAAGAGCTCCTGCCGAAGCTCACCCTTCCTAATGGCTGGGTGCTATGGCAGATCAGTAAGCTCAGTCTGTTCTGCCTTTCTTCTTAGCCATTCAAATGTGTTACTTGCCAGTAACCACATCACGCACTACTCCTGGGGAGAGAAAAGAATAGCCAATAAACCAAATGACACCGAACACTCCAACACACTGCTTAATGTGTTAATCCAACGTCTGACAATTTTTGAGTTCTAACCTCCTGTATCATTGCAAAAAGTATTTTTTCCTACTTCCAAATCACGAGAAACTCTTCTGCACAAATATTGGTGGAGTTCATACTCCTGAGGGATATGACAAAAGCTAGGAGTATAGTCAAGACCCTAAATTTTAGGAAAGCAGATCTCCAGCTCTTCAGGGAGTTAGTCAGCAGGACCCCCTGGGAAATGGTCCTCAGGGAAATGGGAACAGAAGAGAGCTGGTAGATCTTTAAGGATGCGTTCCATAAAGTGCAAGAGCTCTCAGTTCCCAGGTGTAAGAAATCAGGCAAACAAGGGAAGAAATCAGCATCACTGAGTCGAGACATGGTGATTAAACTGAAGAGCAAGAGGGAACCGCACAGGCAGTGGAAGCAGGGACAGGTATCCTGGCAAGAGTATAAGGACGCTGCCCAGTTGTGTAGGGATGGGGTCAGGAGGGCCAAGGCACAGCTGGAGCTGAGTTTGGCAAGGGATGCAAGGAGTAAGAAGAAAGGCTTCTACAGGTACGTCAACTAGAAAAGGAAAGTCAAAGAAAGTGCACACCCCCAATGAACAAGAATGGTGGCCTAGTATCAACAAACGAGGAGAAGGCTGAGGTGCTCAACAACTTTTTTGCCTCAGTCTTCACTGGTAACCTCTTTCCTCACCCCTCCCAAGCCGATGGACTGCAGGCAGGATGGAGACCAGGGGGATAAAGCCCCTCCCACTGTAAGGGAAGATGAAGTTCATGACTGCCTGAGGAACCTGGATATACACAAGCCTATGGGACCTGATGAGATGCATCCGAGAGTCCTGAGGGAATTGGCTGATGTAGTGGCCAAGCCATTCTCCATGACATCTGAGAAGTCATGGCTGTCAGGTGAAGTCCCTGGGGAAACATTGTGCCCATCTTTAAAAAGGGTAGAAAGGAGGACTCAGGGAACTCCTGTCCTGTCAGCCTCACCTCCGTGCCAGGGAAGATCACGGAACAGATCCTCTTAGAAGCCATGCTAAGGCACATGGAGTACAGGGAGGTGATCCGAAGCAGCCAGCACAGCTTCACCAAGGGCAAGTCCTGCCTGACCAGCCTAGTGGCCTATGATGGAGTGACTGCATCAGCGGACAAGGGAAGAGCTATGGATGTCATCTATCTGGACTTCTGTAAGGCCTTTGACATGCCCCCCCCCACAGCATCCTTCTCACTAAACTGGGGAGATACGGATTTGATGGGTGGGCTGTTCGGTGGATAAGGAACTGGTTGGATGGTCACATCCAGAGGGTAGTGGTGAATGGCTCGATGTCCAGATGGAGACCGGTGACGAGTGGTGTGCCTCAGGGGTCTATACTGGGACCAGTACTACTTAATATCTTCATCAATGACATAGTGGGATCAGGTGTACCCTCAGCAAGTTTGCAGATGACGCCAAGCTGAGCAGTGCAGTTGACAGACTGTTGTCCAGAGAGACCTGGACAAGCTGGAGAGGTGGGCCTGTGAGAACCTCAAGAGGTTCAACAAGGCCAAATGCACCTGGGTCAGGGCAAGCCCTGATATCAATACAGGCTGGGGGATGAAGGGATGGAGAGCAGCCCTGCAGAGAAGGATTTGGGGGTACTGGTGGATGAAAAGCTGGACATGAGCCAACAGTGTGCACTCATAGCCCAGAAGGCCAACCATACCCTGGGCTGCATCAAAAGAAGCGTGTCCAGCAGGTCGAGGGAGGGGATTCTGCCCCTCTGCTCTGCTCTGGTGAGACCCCACCTGGGGTGCTGCATCCAGCTCTGGGCTCCTCAGCACAAGGAGGACATGAAACTGTTGGAGGGGGTCCAGAGGAGGCCACAAAAATAATCCGAGGGCTGGAGCACCCCTCCTATAAAGACAGGCTGAGAGAGTTGGGGTTGTTCAGCCTGGAGAAGAGAAGGGCTGCAGGGAGACCTTATTGCAGCCTTCCAGTACTTAAAGGGGGACTATAGGAAAGATGGGCACAACCTTTTTAGCAAGGCCTACTGTGACAGGACAAGGGGTAATGGTTTTAAACTGAAGGAGGGTAGATTTAGACTGGATATAAGGGAGAAACGTTGTACTGTGAGGGTGGTGAAACCCTGGCCCAGGTTGCCCAGAGAGGTGGTCGATGCCCCATCCCTGGAAACATTCAAGGTCAGGTTGGACGGGGCTCTGAGCAACTTGATCTAGTTGAAGATGTCCCTGCTCACTGCAGGGGGCTGGGACTAGATGTCCTCTAAAGGTCCCTTCCAACCTAAACCATTCTATGATTTGACATCACCTTAAAGAAAGTTGTATTTGTCTTCTGGAGAAACTACTCAAGGCAATCAAGAGTTTTCTAGCAGTAGAACTGGTGTACCATAGCCAAATCCATAAACTAAGAATGTCCAAACGATCCCTTTTTAAGAGGGGGCACTGCAGCACTGCTCAGAAAAGAAGTCGTCATTGTGGAGCCTTTCTGAAAAACTTGTACCAAAAGCATGAAGATAGAGAAGGCTCTTCAGGAAACAAATTCATTGAAGCTTCCTCACCAGCCACAATGCAGTTCAGCACCCTGATCTTCAAAGTACAAACTTCTTACACATAAAAAGCTTTTTGTATATTTGAGATAAAGGACTACCCACTTCTCTCCCCTAAATTGTCTTTTGAAATAGCTGTTACAGCTTGAACTGCATCAGATCTCGGAGACTATGGGTCAATTTGAAGGGGGCACTACTAGAACAGCTTTTTTTGGTAAATGATTAAGAAACTAAACTGTAGGGCATAATGCATGAGAACATAAATCTGCCAAAATGTATCAAATGTATCCCATACTAATCAGGCTTGCTTAAAACCAGGCTTGAGCAGTAGCCAATACCTACTGTTTCAGAAAACTGCATATGCTTCCCAGAGCAGTAGCAATCAGCATTTCTACAGCGTTTTTCATTAGCAGATCTCATAACACTACAAAGGAGGACAACAGCACTGTTATTTCAGGGCTGTAGAAACAAAGAACGGTCTATGATTAAGCTCAGTACTTCATCTGAAGCAGGACGTGAGCTCTCTCTGCTCCTTCTTATCCCCGTCAGTCACATTCTTCAGACACAGTGACAGACTTAAAAAATGAGGCAGGGAGCACAGAGGAGTGGCAAAAGCTAATGAACTTCTTTGCACTAGTACACTCTGCACTGAAGAAGGGCAAGCTCAGGGAAGGGGAAGTGGTAGAGCAGGTTAACAGAAGACACTAGGGCAAGTGGTCCTGGGTACAGAAGGCTTTGCCTCCAGAAGGCATAACAAACTCGCTCCTCTTACTTGGCTAATCACCAGGGTGGTGTCCTGGTTTTGGCTGGAATAGAGTTAATTTTCTTCATGTAGCTGGTACAGTGTGTTTTGGATTTGGTATGAGAATAGTGTTGATGTCACATTCATGTTGTAGTTGTTGTTAAGTAGCAGCTAAGTGTTGCTAAGCAGTGCTTACACTAGTCAAGGACTTTTGCCCCACGCTCTGCTAGGGGCACAAGAAGCCAGGAGGGGAGGGGGCACAGGCAGGACAGCTGACCCAAACTGGCCAACGGGATGCTCCATACCATATGACATCATGGTCAGTATATAAAGCTGGGGAAGAAGGAGGAAGGGGGGACATTTGGAGTGATGGCATTTGTCTTCCCAAGTAACCGTTACGCGTGATGGAGCCCTGCTTTCCTGGAGACGGCTGAGCACCTGCCTGCCCGTGGGAAGCAGTGAATGAATCCTTGTTTTGCTTTGCTTGAGTGCACAGCTTTTGCTTCTCCTTTTCATTATATTATTATTGTTGTTGTTATTATTATTACTACTACTATTACTGTTTGCTTTACCTATTAAACTGTCCGTATCTCAACCCATGAGATTTTCTCAATTTTACCCTTCTCAATCTCTCCCCCATTCCACCAGGGGCGAATGAGCAAGCGGCTGTGTAGAGCTTAGTGGCTGGCTAGGGCTAAACCATGACAGGTGTTCAGACAGGGTGAAAGCCCCCCAGTGGGGACAGTTTCAGAGATTCCTTTAGAGCTGCTGGGCAGCTGTAGAGAGTAAGTTGAGCATTATTCAAAAAGGCATTTGGAGAGGTGAGGCTTTGGTTTTTCCCTCAGAGAATGTGCCTTGCAGCCAGAAGGACAAGATGTCCTCTACTCCCTGAGGCCAAAAAGCTGACTTTGCTGAGCCACTAGGTCCCTGCTCAAAGGAACTGACAGCATCAAACAGTACACTTGTGCCATCTGCTGGCAACAACCTCAGCAGACACTGAGCCAGACAGAAGTGGTGCAAGGCCAGTCATGTCTCTTTTACTTGGAACAGCAACAAGCAGTGATGTCTGAAATTCTGTTTAATGCCCTGATATGCCCTGGTGCAAAAGGTATGCCATGCCCTATAGGAAAAGTGGTTTAAGGAACATTCTTTAACCTGAGGAAAGGTTTTCCTAACTGCGATTTAAACGTGATTTGCTAGCTCAGTGATTAAATGACCAAGGCAGTGCATTCCAAGTTGTAAACCAAACTGAACCTGTAGGTGTCTTGTAAACCTGATCTTTAGTGCCGTCTAAACCTGATTTTTACAGCTTGCATACAAAACTCTGAGTCAATGACAGAAGTTTCAAACATGCATAACAAGCCATCAGTACCCACTACAACATGAAGAGTATGGGTGTTTCTAACCTGTTACAGGGTCATTTTCCAAAGACATTCGGCTGAAGGCAGGCGTGGCATTGGAGATATCAGACAAGGTGCGACGAGCAATAGCAACCGGTAGTGGTGGTTTGGGGATATCATAACCATCTTCTTCATTTTCTGACTCTTCAGGGCCATTGCTGGCAGTGGCTGTTGCCAGATCCCCTTCATCTACAATAAGAAGCACATTCTGAGCTCCAGGACTGAACAGAGCCTCTGTCTCTCAAGGCAGACTCTGCTCCCCTGTAGTCCACAAACATTGACAGGACACTGAACTAAGGTTTTGCTGCCAGAACTCCACATTCAATGAAAGCTCTTTCCAGAAGGTAGTATTAGATTAAAAATACTTACGGGCTGACAACTCTGCCCAGGGAAAAAAAAAAAATTCTAACCAGCTATTTTCTTTGACAACTGCTGAGTATATTTACAGTGCATTCCCATTAGGCTTCTCAACAATATCCCCACATCCAGTCTGCAGTACACAGATCCAGATGTTTCTACATACATCCCAGCTATTTTAACAGTGAAAGCAAGTAACATTTAAATTTAGCCTAAAATGCTCTTCCAGCTGGGACTGGGACCAATTCATTGTACCCCAGTTTCTCAGTTGTTTTTTTAGAACACTTACTCACCAGAAGCATTGACAGCCTCAAACGCAGAGGTTGCTGCTTGGGAGTGAATGTTGTACATTGCTTCATACATACAGCCTTCCGTCTGCTGGTCGCAGTCTAAAACTCTGAGGGAGAGAACATGTATTTCCCCTCAGACAAGTGACAGTGGTCACCCACCACCACCACCTAGTCTCTGTGAGTGAGATTCTGTACAGACCCCTGTTCAAAGTGAAATCACCACTGTTCCATGAAAGAATATTTGTTCCAGAAAATGCTTTAGTAATGTCTGTTGCAACACAGCATATCAGCTTAAGAGTTTAATTGATACCACCAGAACACAACCTTTGAACAGAATTTTATTTTCAGTTGCTGCTGCTCTCAAAAGGTTACCAGCAGAAAGAGGTGGAAATGGTTATCTGGCTCTAATACTGTATAAGGACTCTGCAGAAAAGCAGTAGTCACACTTCATTTACACTTAGCTATATTAGTCTAGATGTGGTGAATATCACTGGGGGAGCTCAGCAAACCAACCAAACAAAATCTCCACCATAGTAAACAAATATGCTTTCCCATAGCTGTGGGGAAGAAGCACAGTACATACAAACAGAATCTCACCGCAAACTCTGAGTCATATCCAAAGGCATTTTGATCTCTGTTTTTTGTACAGCAGGACCTGGAGGCACCACAGGCAGAGAGGATGGTGACATGTATTCAGTGTCTTCATCGCTTTCAGACTGTTCCCCAGGAGGCAGTTTTGGTACAGGCAGTGGTCTGGAGGCAGAAGAAACAAGATATAAACATCAGAAAAACATTTACACCAAATCTAATTAATATTGAAGTGGCCTTCAAAATCCACAGCAGATGTAACAAGCAGTGATCTTATAGTGATTCTGTCTAAAGAAATAACTTGGCTTTCAGGATTCTCATCAGCCCAGCCGCAAGGTCACACTGGTACAAGGCCATTATGCAAAAGGAAATCGACGACGTCATACACATTGTACATCACCTACTTCTCATAAAGACCAACACAGAGGTGAATTCATAAGAGAGCTAATGGCAACTGTAGCCTGTTTCCTATTGCCACAGCCAAGGGTAACTACCACCACTATCCACAGATCTTTGGGACGCTGATTTCATCTACTTTCTCCAAACTGTGTATTTTGAGTCCATCAGAGATTGAAGGTAAGGCTGACAGAGTTGTGTCAAATTCTGTCCCTGGTACCAGCATGGAGAGAGCCCTACAATTACCATTTTGTAAGTTATAAAAGAGCACTCTTGCTAGAAAACAACAGACCTGGCAGCTAAGGAGTAGATCGCATTGGCAGATGAGGAGGGTTTAATTTTGGGGTGTTCACACTCTGGAGTTGTTGACGGACCACTGTTCAAGCTCTGAAAGAAAAAATTTCCAACCAGTAATCAGAAACACCACATATACCAGTGTAGTTGCAAAGCTGTCAGCCAGTCATTCAACACATCATCTAGGGGAACGAAGCACCTTCATTATTCCAAAGCATTTACTGAAGCCTTAGAAATCCAGTAGGTACTGTGAGGGCACAAGCAGGATTTTCTCCTGTAGCCAACTGCTCGTTTATATAAAAACTGCAGGAACTTCATATCTTTTGATACTCTAGTAGTTTTGAAAAAAATCAGCCAAAATAGGCCAAAAAAGCAAAATGTTAATGGGGCACAAGAGAAAAAGGATGCAGATGAGCACACACATATAGAGACAGAATGACAGCCACGCAAGTGTCATTTTCTTAGTGAATCTGGCTAAAAATTCATTTGCTTTCAATTTCAGAAAGCTGGAGGTTTTAAAAGGAAAAATTAGGGGAATGGAATCAAAGAAAGCAAAACTGACTGAGATTTCTTTTAGAGAATATGTTGGACTACTAAGTTACACATCATGACATTGGTAATAGTAACAAATCCAAATTTAACACAATTTTACTGTGTTACACTAATCATATCTATCATGTGCAGGTTTTACAGGACTGAAAACTGAGAAGAGTAATTTACACTTTTTCAGCATACCAGCTCCCAACACAAAACATTCTCACTTTTACAAATTGAAAGGTGAACAGTGATCATGAAATTGTGGCTGTGACTGCTCAAACTGGGATTTCAGCCTCGCTCCCAAGAGGCATGAAAGCACTTCCCTAAGACGTCTTCCCATTATTCTCCCTTGCTTGGCACTCACCAGTTCCCTTCCGTCTCTCCCTTGGCACAAGATCACCCTTTTCAGATGTAAACTATAAGAAGAGGGCACCTTGAAGGACGTAATTCCTCACAAACTACCTTCACCTCCAATAGGCCTACTCACCACTGGGTTGTCCAGGCTGAGCGTGCTCCCAAGCCGATGGCTGTCAGCCCTGGAGTCCATCTGCGAGGGCAAGGAAAAGGGAAGCGAGTGTCTGTTTGACAGTTCTCTCCCAGCCCAAGGGTCACCAGGGTTGAGAGCTACAGATGGGGCTTTGGGAATGGGCCTGGATGGCCACAGATCTGCCTGACGATTGGAGGGCACAGGGGGTAGTTTGTCTCTTGAAGGACAGTCTCCTGGTGTGCAGGGCAGGGGACGTCTCTGAGGTCGACCTTCAGTCCCAATGGAATGTGGCCTGTCCGGAGGCGGTGGTGGTGGGAGGTCTCTGAGCGTGGGTGGGATTGGCAAAGGTTTATCTTTGTGAAGAGTACCAGGTGCAGCCTGGAAGGCAGAAGAATGTAAAATATTGCTGAACAAAGATAGTCTAGCCACAAAACATAAAAAGGAGCAAGGTGGGTGGCAAAAGTTTGAGTTTTGGGTTTTATCTAATTTTACAAGAAATTATCTCAAAGGATGTGGAGATAACTCTCCACAAGTTAACCCTCCACAGACACCTTCTCTACAGGCTTGAAGAGATAACACAGTTACTATGTGCAGCTACAGCTAGGGACTAAACACCCCAGATTATTTTTCTTGAAGGTCAAAAGTAAAGCTTATAGCAGCATTAGATTGGATTCCAAACAAAGGATACCCATAATTTTAAAAAAAACCTATTCAAATGTGGGTTATTTATACAAGGTAACATTCATCAGTCAGCATTGTGTATTTATAGAATTGGATATTTTCTTCTGCCTGAACTTGATAATTTCATATGCATAATCTCATTACTTCATCCAAATGAGCCAAAAAACTGCTGCCATATCTTAACAGCCAATGACCAAATGCCACCAAGATCACGCTACTGCCTTCTGCTAGTCAAACAGAAAACCAGTTACTGTCTCCCTGTCACACAATCCTTCCTTAGTTTTCTATCTGAAAAAATTCACAATGGAAAAATTTGTGAGGAAGAGTTTGGACAGGAATATGACACCTCCTCACATCTAGCCTAGCCACGTCTAGCTAGCTAGAACAAAACATGAGCTCATAAATGCAGTTCCAAAGGCTGCCAGTAGCAGTGGCTGAGGCTGAAAACCAGTGAAGATATTGGTAATAACAATAACTTAACAGGAGGACACCAGTCACCCTAAGTGAGCAAGTACTTCACCTTAGGAACAGCTTCTTTATAGCAATTGCATGGACTAATGTGAAGAAAAGACAGGCCCTTTAAACAGCAAAAACGGACTCTCGACCATGGATTCCAGAAGGAAGCATTTGCTTTCAGGACAGGCTCTTGTGGGGAATGGAAACAAAGTGGTCTAACAGGACTACAGAGCAGGAGGAAGAAAAAGTCTTGTGTGAAAGCATTCAGGGATGTCACAGAGAACGTGTAGGGTTCACCAGAATTCTCTTCTTCCTGCCTGCCCCACCAAAACCATAGCTGAAAGGGCAAAGTGTTTTAACCTTTGAAGTAGTCCCAGGACTGGAAGCCCCAGGAGGATTGGACACTCGCTGCTGCAAAAGATCCAGTCGTGGTGGCACAGGAGGAAGGGTAGCCTGTGGAGCTACTGAGAATGGAGAAGGAGGACGCTCAACCTGAAAAAGAAAAGAATGGGAAAATCAACAAATGACAAAATCCAGCAGAACTCCTTTTTTCTAGAGATGCTTTCAAGCTCTGTGACTCGTACTGGCTTCAATATCGCTAATGGTAATAATGTACAATGTTAGTAACAATCATATGCAAACCTGCCTTACTGAGCCCTGAGCAGAGGCAAGCTTCTTTTCTTTTTGACACAAGAGGGCAGGATCTGCAGCTAATCCTACTTATCACTGCATGCACCACTGTCCAAACTACCCCGACTACAGTGTCATGGCTGCTGTAGCAATCACTAGTGTGCACCAAAACCTCCATTTTTGTCCCTGGAAAGACTTTTTTCCACCTAATAAATCAGAACAGTGCCTGTTCTCTTTTCCATAAATGTTACTTTACAAGCAAGGCTAGTGCTTTCTAACTTTGAAAAGACTTAAACAGGTTTGAACTCACTAATGCCAACAAATACAGAGTACTAGCCTACTGCAAACCACAACAGGATGTCACACTCAGGAAATTGCTTTGCTTCCCCAAGCTATGTATACAAAAACTACCTCCAGGAATACGGATTACTGTTTAGTACACTATTTTACAGGGTGGCAGCTAAAGAGAAATATTACCATAGGTAAACCAGTGTAGAGGATTCTTTCTGACCATGAAAGACAGCTTACGCTAGTGAATTCAACTATTAAAAACTAGTCAAAATTAAACCCACTTCCCTATGCAGTAAAACAATACTAAGTGCAGATATGCAAAAGCAGCAACATGCTTTTAGGAAAAAACATGCAGGGATCCATAAAGAATGCCTGCCTTGTACACATCTCCTGGAATGAAGTAGCACTAATGGCAGAAAGTTAGTACACCTTTATTATATGAATTTATCAGACACCATATAAAAAGATGAAAGTCAAACTGACTTCCTCAGCAAAATAGCCTGCCCTTTACTCAGTTAGTCATCAGGGCCTTGGGAAGACTATATCTGGTTGGCTGTATTCATCACTGGTAAAAATGCATGAATTTTTGCTGATATGGCTGAACTACGCCTACTAAATCAAAAGCAGCCTTGCTAAGCATGCAGAGAAGTGTTATAAACCTAGATCTTACATTCCAATAGGTCAAGCCAGCCTTTACACCCTTCTAAGGATTCCTTCAAGACAACACACAAAATATCAAAGATTCCAAAGTGTGATCACCGTTGCTGACTTCACACACTGACAGTGTGAACTGAACTGACAACACTGAACCTAAATCCCCACTTTGCATACTGAGTAAAATCTTTCCTGTTATAAGGTGTGACAACCCTCACATGCACAAATCACTAAGACCACAGAAAACCAATGGAGAACATGCAATCTTTGTACATACTGCCACATCTACCAGCACACACTCTGGTGAACTTACTTTAGAACCAGCGAGTTCTTTCATCATGAAGAGGGAATCATCAGCTCTGTCATCATCATCATCGTCATAATTGGGTGAGGGAGTTCCTTCTGCCCCTTGCCGTGACAATCCTCCTCCTCCTCTGGGGTCGAATGGGTCTACTACAATTGGCTCTGTGCCTTTGATTTCACAGCGGCAAAAAGGACAACCTTGGCCCTCCGATTCCTTCAGGGAAGAGAAGAGATCTGTTACAACAGCCACTGTGATGCAAAAATTAAACACACAGTTAATATACAAAGGGGTTTAAACCTGCTTTTTGGCAGGTACCTTTCAACTGAGGGGAAGACAGAAAGGCAAGCTGTGCTACAAATATGGAATATTTTCTCTCTGAAGTAGAAAAGCAGCTTTTTAGTTCCTAGATTAAGAGATCAGGCATCTAACTAGCTTCTCCCTGTGCTGGTAAAGCTGGCACTGATGCACTGGTATTACTGAATTATGAGCTTATGTCCTCAGTTATGCTATCTTATCTCAATACCTGAAGGAAACTGAACAGTTTTGAGAATATACTGCTTCTGTAAAAGAGCCACTAGATTCTCTCAGAGAGATTAACAAGAGGCAACGCCTTACCTGCCATGCAGTGAGACAGGACGTGCACATCAGATGGCCGCATGGTTCAATCTTCACATCCTTGTCATTTTCAGCACATATTTTACACAGCTGAAACGTGGAGCCCATCTCACAATACAATTCATATTGTTCCTTGGGGAAAGATAGACAGACATGGTTGATACTGTAAAATAACAAGCATGATTAGTCATGGCTACAAGAAACCCAACATGAGATTTGCAGGAATAAATAAATTCCGAACACAAGAACACAGTGCGAAGGAGAACAGAAGTCTGCAAAGGTTTCACTGTAAGTTATGTACTAGATACATCTATCAAGCTCTGAGAAAAGTGGACTTCAAGTCATCCAAGGTTTTCATTTAGGTGTCCCAAGAACAGCCTACGAAAGCAGGGCTCAAGACATGCTGGATGGCACAAAAGAATGAGTATTTGGCAGAACACTGAAAAAAAAAAAAATCCTAAAATCTGTCAGCCCTGCATAAAGCTTTACCTAATCTTTGCGATCTCCTCTGCCCATTCCTACCATTCAAAAATTTCTGCAACTCCTGTAAAATACAATACATCAGCCTTAAGAATAAGCCTTCAGGGTAGCGAGTATGACTGAATTGCATAAGCAGCTGAGGAGGCTAGAAATTAGGAAGAAAGCAAGTGAGTTTGATGGGATAGAATACTTTGCTCACCTGTGTAACTTTAATGTGGTCCTGAGGTGTGGGCTCACACAAGCCAGTCAAGTCAGGATTCTGATTCCGGCCATCGGGAAATAAATAACTGTAAACAGTTGGGGAAAAAAAAAGATCTCTCTCTATATATGTGCATATACACGCGCACGCGCGCACACAAGTATAAGGTTTCTTTTGGGGATGATGGAGGTAAGAAAGAACAGGGGTGAGAAGCGAGGGGTGGGAATTCAAGGTATTCTGAATTCAAAAGAAGTTTTGGAAGGATTTTACTGTCAGACAAAAATCAAACATGTCATTCTTAAAAAGCTTGTTTCTCTTCCTGGCAGAAATTTTTATTTTAAACAGGATGTTATGTCCCAGACTACTCTTTTTAAATCATCCTACAGTGAAACTGTAACATCCAGAGTAGGAAAACGAATGGCATAATATCAGTTGCAGTGGCTCAAATTAAGGACTCAACTGTAAAAGAATCTATGACAAAGGAAACACTGACACACACTTATCTGCCTAGGACAGTACAGCTCTCCGGTGCAAAAGATAGCTGTCTGAGTATTCTCAAGTGCCAAAACAGTTACGTATATGAATTATTCCACTGATATCAATGGGACTGTTCATGTGATCGAACTGTTTTGCTGAATCAAGGTCTAAATAAAAGGAAGAGCTGAGAGATCTCCAGAAGGGGTTCAGCAATGTCAATAGTGATTGCTTGACCTCTGCAACATGCTGCCTCTCCTGTGAAGTATATAATGTGTGATGAACCCAGAGGGTACATTTTACCATTCAACTGACTTTAAGACCTCACCACAGGATTAAGATTTATAAAACAAACTCACAGTGAAAAAGGGCAAAAAACTTAATTTTTATCAAGTTACTTACAAGCCTTCCCTGAAGCCATCAATCAGTGCTTGAAAAAGAGGTTTGTTGTGGGGGATTGTCTGAAGAATGTTCCCATCTGCAGTGACATAGCCAATGGCCCACTGACCAAGTCGTGTACAACTCAATCGGAAAATATAACTTTAAAAAACACAAAGGAAAAGAAACTTCAGTTTGGACTGGAACAGACAGGAAGGACTAAATGTCAGGTAGGCAGCCTTTGCCTGGCTATCTCCAGACAGCAAATAAAAACTAGTAGGAATAACTTGATGATTTTTACCAGCTTTCCTCAATTTATCCCCAGGCAGATCAAACGAGAACCCTGCAGTCTGATACAAAGTGAAAAAAGCATCCAAGCGCTGGCATCCAGGTGAAATTAAACACAGAACCCAGAGCAAGAAAAGTTATCATCCTTAAAATAATTTCTTTCAAACTAACTTGAAAAAAAATGTAACAAAAAACAAAACCAACAAAGACTACACAAGGTTTCCATTTTTAAACCAGCACGGAACTAACAGTACAGTAACAGCCTCCAGAAATGAACACTTGGTCCTTCGTGCATTAAGAGAAATCTGTTAGCCCTGTTGCATTGAGCTAAGTTCTACACAGGTAGGGTGGCCCAAAACTGCTCAGGTCCGCAGCCCCCCTGAAGCATGTGTTCCCCTCCACAGCCTCTGAAGTCTGCCCAGCCTGCAGCGTTACCTTGCAGCCTACTCTGCCTACCATGCTGCTTCTGCCAGCTCAAACACTGGTCAGCCGCCTTGTCTGAAGCTGGCTTCAAATGTACACACTGCTTCTGGGAGGGTGCAATCCACCCAGCTCTCCTGGTTTTATGCATATACACCAGAAAGGTACGGGACCTACAGGTACATTCCCTTATTCATGGTCCTGAACAGCCCACCATTTAGGCTCACTCTGGCAACATCTGCCTTGGTGTTTTACTCATGCCTAAGTGAGTTTTTGTGACAATTGTGGGGGTAGGCAGGCTGTAAGTCACCACAGGGAGGATAATCTCCAAATACAGGGCAAGCTACAGTTTTTCACAGTTTAAATTTCTGAGGAAGGAGGACAAAGACAAAATAAAACCAATCTCCTCAGTGCAGTAATCAGCAATGTTAGCAAGAATAATCAAAAAAGTCACTGCTGCCAAGCACTAACCTGCCAGGTTTGTGAATGAATTTCTGAAGCCGGGCTTTCACCTCATCATACGTTAGGAATGCCATATAACCAGGATGAGTCACTGCTAGGCTATTCCAGTTCCTGAGCAAAGAGGACCATGGCTATAGAAACAACAAAGAATTATATTAACCATGCACTTCTAAAAGGTGTCAACACATATAATATTCCTTAATCAAAGGGATGAATTCTTCAGTTAAAGAAGCAGGTTTGTTATCCCACCATAAATCCAGAATAAGAACTAAAACCTACATTCTCATGCAGCAGGCTTAGCATTTGAGTTTCTCTCTTGTTGGTGATAAAAACATCACCTAAGAAAGACCTTAATCAAAACTCCTTTAATAAATGCCAATGGAGAAGTCACTGAGGTCACAAAGAGACAGCTCAAAAATAGCTACCAATTTGTGCTGCTTCTGCAGAGAAAATGACTCATTCCTGAGACAGAAATAAAGACAGGAGTTTAATAAGATTATGCACAGGATCAGAAACCATGACTAGTCTGATCTCTGACACCGACTTCCTCTACAGCCTCAGGAAAGTGACCTCCCCTCTGTCTCAGTTTCACTGTGTGTGAGATACTTCTGACTATTCCTTAACTACCTAACCTCACTGGGGTGTGCCAAGGACTACTGGCTAGTCTAAGATTTGAATAAATAAACCAACCAGCACATACATGTTAAATATTCCTTAAAATGATGCACAAAAAGTCACAAAAACCGTTTGAAAGCTCTCGATCCTGAGAAGGGCTTGTGTGTCTAAATCTCATTCAATTTTTCCAATTTCTCAACTTGTCTAAAAGAAGATATTAGCTCTCCCTAAGAACTTTGCACCTCTTGGAAATTGCAACAATTCTTAAACTTGCTCTGAATGTACTATAGCTGGAAAAAGTACGGAATGAGATCAGCTACATTGCAACACCGAACATGGGAATTTTTCATCTAGGCATATCTTAATTACAACCCACCCTATCACATGGGAAAAGGCAAGTCAGAGCCAAAGAAGTAAGTGTTTGTTCTTGTAAATATCCAATTGCACCAGCAGAAGCTGTGTTTTTGAATTTAGTACTATTAAAGACTGTGGGTTAGAATTTCACCCACTATTAATACCACTTCAGTAATATAGATATTTCTCATGCATAGAACACAGACATGTCCACAATATCCTGGATGGGTCAGTTAAAAAACTAGGAAGCCCAAATTTCCATGCTTGTGCTCCATCCTGAACAACGCCCCCATGGAAAATAAATCTGACAAGAAAGAAAAGGACAAGGAAAGACAGACTGATAAACTAAGATTCACATTTCCAGGCTTACAGAAGTTGTGTCAGAACTTCAGCCTGAAAGTGACCTTTGAAAGGGAAAAACTGATTCATGGGAGGATACTGAATATGCCTTCCAGTTGCAGTATGTATTTAGACAAATTTCTCCTCCAGCCAGAAGTATCACACAATTTTACTGCAATATCGGGTCCTATGTATTACTAGAGCTGCTTAGGGGATGAAGGGCAAGACGACCAAATCCCTTACAGCAAAAATAATATAATTTTAGTGTGTAAAGTATAGTTTGTCCTGGGAGAAGAGTCCAACCTAAAGCACTGAGACACATTTGAAGTGATACACACTCCTCAATTCTTACCTGAAAAAGTCGTGTGAAGATATCAAATTCAAATACTGAAATGTAGTCATTGCACGTCAAGTCAATTGTTGACTTCAGGGCCATGGCTTCCAGCCCTGAACTGATCGGATGCACTTCATGCAAGGCCTGACGGAAGCTTTTCCAAGGAACAATAGTCCTGGGGAAAACCAAGCCATCTGTAAACGTGATATGTCTGAAGACCACCACCACATACATGCCTTACACTTTTCTTTTGTGAGATTGCACCTCATGATAATGGAAGAGAGGAAAATCAAAACTATCCACAAGAAATTTATTCATGTTATGCAAGCACAGGATTTCTTGGTGCTGCAGGAAATTAGCAGCCAAATGAACTTTAGACAATTTTCTCTGCATATGCAAAATTTTGGAATCTGAAGTCCAGCTCTGGTTTCTCCTTTCCCTTTTTCTGCAGTCCTAGTATGTCAATGTATGTATGTACCCTGGGCTGTATACGTTACCATCACTTGATAAGAATATCATAATGTTGCAGCTGGTAGAGAAGGAGTTAACAGTAGTCTTCCAGTAGAGGTCTAGACAGTTAAAAAAAAAAAAGGTGCAAACAATTCTCTAAAGACAGATTAATTGGACAAGTAAGATAATCAGAAGCCAAAACAGAGACTCCTATTTAAAGGAATACTTTCCTCCTTTTAAAGTATTGAGTGGAATAGAAACACAGGAAGAATATGCCTAGCTTCAGACAACAGTGTTATTCATGAGTAAATACATTATTGCTTTTTGTTTGACAGCTACTAATTAAACTCTTTATGTGAAGTACCTTAGTTAGAAAGCAGTACCCAACTAATCCTCAGATGTTGCTGTGGACACCTCTACAGTTCATTTAGTCAACACTTTATTAGATACAAAAATTTATTCTTACATTTCAACAATTTACACACAAATATACATTGCACTTCACTTTCTCCTTCATTCTATCTTAGCAAAGCCATTATGCAAACTGACAAAAGTTCAGAGAAGCCAGAAGAAAGGTGACTAAGTGATTGGAAAAACTAATTGGAGAGAAGATTAAAAGAATTTAATATAATCGCTTAGCTAAAGGACAACTAATATTGGGAGTATGGCAACCTTTGGAAAAAGAAAGCAAATTATTTGGCATAGCTCGTGGAGCTTACAAGTTAAGGAATTAAATTAAGGAGAGGAAAATTTAAGATTAATAATTGAGGGAAACTGTGAGAATACAAGACTCTCCTACGGCAGTGGGGAAAGATCCATCACTTGACACATTTAAAGCAAGATAGGATGAAGAACTGCAAAATATAATGCAGGAACAATCCTGTATCTCAACCTAGAGAGCAGACCAAACGACCAGTAGGTCTCTCCCATCATTCATTTTAACCTGACAAAGACCTTACTGAACCACAAAACAAAATTTTTAAAAATATATGGTGCAGAGTGCTATTTGTTCCCACATCTCTATTTTTAAGCACAGTTAGACACTTACTTTTCACCAAAAGCTTTTCTCCAAAATTCTGCAGCATCTGCCTTGGTGATCCGGAATGTGTCTCCCTGGAAAAGGCCACTTGGGAAAATACCTTTGAGTTCTGCCAGCATATGGCTGAAGATCAGGGATAACTTTGTCAGGTTACGCCTATAGAGGACCACAAAAAGAAACATTTCTGTTAGAAAAGACAGACATGGTTTAGCATCCTGAACAAAACAGAAATAGTACCTATTGCAATTCAAGAAGTATCCCAGCCTAGAAAATTCTTCGTATTTGGGACCGCCTTTCAAGCAATTACCCAGCATTTGGAACAAATCTATCACGTGGTACTTATCAGCAAGGCCTGTGTTTGTCAAGACATTTTCCACAATGACTAACTTTACATAACCTCTTTGAAGTGGGCAAGCAATTTCCAAGGCCACCCCCCCAAGGAAATACATTCACAGAAAATGTCCAAAACCGATATTCACCCCTTACCTATTAAGTAACAGCATAATTGGAGCCAAAACCTCATCAGACTCCTTTGCTCCTGAGTCTGAAAATTCCCTATGAGAGCACATAAAACCACTACTGCCTTGGATCCCGTAAGCTGGATGTCTTTCCAAGTCTCCAGAGGGTCCCAACATAGTAGATTTGCTCAGAGAATGGCTAACCAATAATAACAGGCCCAGCTCCCAGGGGAAGGTCAAAACACCTGCAGGTTTTTTTCTAAAATGGTAAATAACTTACATACAAAAGGCTGATGGTTAGGGCTCAACTGTATTGTGTTGAATAATTATCCAATTTGATTTACAAATTGGTACCCCAAGTCCATTCTCTGCCTGATGACATTCATGTAGCAGGAGTCAATCAGAGTATGCCCTTTTCTAAATTGGAGAGTGAAATTTGGAGAAAAAATATTCTTCTCTGCTTCAGATTTAGTCTACATCCAAAAGATTTCCAGAAGTAGAAGACAGGAGGACTACTGCCTAGCAGAGAGGACACAGCAGCATTGGGAGCATTTTGGGTTACATGCTTCACAAGAAACTAGCATTGGATTGGCATCAAATCCCAGCAGTACAAACTGCATCCCAGGACTGCTTCTTCCCTATTTGTAATCTTATCAACTACATTAGGGAGATAAATTCTATGTTATAATTGTGCTATGCAGAAATAGAGCTAGCTTGAGTACCTCAAAGCATTCCTGCCTGTAGCAGTACAGGAATACCAAAGTAACAGTTTTCCTACTTGGGAGTCAAATAATAGCACTATTAAACAGTAGAGAGGTCAGCTTCTACTTGTAGATGTGGAAAAAAAAAAAGATCTATTCACTAGTGGCACCCCTTTCTCTCATCTCTTTATCAAAATAAAGGATGACTCTCCTCCACTCCATTACATTTTCTAGATGCTAGGAAAATGGAGTTCCTAAAGAAAGACAGGGATATTTCTAGGCCGGAGGTTGTTTTTCACCCCCACGTCACATTTGAAGGCAAAAGAAGGAACTAGTATCATGTGGGATACTGTTATGCCCAACAGACCGCAGCTGGTCAGAAGACTTCATCAACCACCAAGGCATTGCACAGGCTCAGTTATGACACTGAGCAACAAGTTATTTTGTAGACTGCAAAATACTGAAGCATCTCCAGTCACATAGGATTTTCTTAATGCCTTGTTTTCCAAGCTTTCTCACTCATTATGCTACTATTGTAGTGTACCATCTGCCTGAAGACAGCTGTGTTTGGCAGAAAACTAACATCCCCCCCAGGTTTCAGCCTTTCATGAGTTTCTAGTTCTAGTGTTCTGGTTGGAATGGTTCCAATTTACTTAATCTTGGATGTTTTTCAGATACCGCTTGATCCAGACATGCTACTCCTACTTGATCCTGTTAATCTGCCTGTTTGCAGACCTGCTTCCAGTCTTTCTGCAAAAATTACCCTGGACATTTGAGATTAGGTTTTCCAGCTCCATGTCATACTTTCACTGAGTCTAAACTCAAGTAGAAGTGATCTACTTTGCTTGACATATATTCTACCATATTCTCAGCTACACCTGAGCCCTTTCTCCACACTACGATACAGTCTGGGTAGACTAGAATGTATAGAGGACTCAAAACTATACATCTTCTTTGACAGTAGTTCTCTGTTACCTGTATTTATTCAACTACATTTTAACTGGTGTCTCAGCAATGAAGGCTGCTCAAAGGGTTTACAGAAGTGATCACAACCAGATTTATGAAGATCAGTGGCTCAGCACCTAGATGTAAGGATACACAAAGGAGCTGCAGCAGGACAAAGCCAGGCTTATCAGTAATATCTGTTTGTGCATCTCCCTGCCCCACTCCCCCCCCCCCCCCCCCCAATGTTATGTAATTCAAAGTTGCATATTCCTCTTTCCAGCAGCAGATAAAAAACTTAGCATTCACCAAGGGAAGACTCAGATTCTGATGTACTGACACTGGCTAATCCCACAGAGAAGATGATTTAACTGTAAATTCACACCCCAGGATCCCTTCCTCCCTGCAGAAGGTAGGTTCCCACCATGAACCTACAAGGCCTTTGACTGAAGAACACTAGAAAAATTGCAGATCAGAGGTTCTAGCAGCAAAGCTTCTTCCCCAAGTCATCTCCTGATAGTCTTCACTTCCATAAAATGACAGAAGAGATGGCAGTTTATGGCAGTGCAAGGGAAAAAAACCAAACACCCTGCTATTATGAGTCATTTAATCCATCTACAACTCAAGCAGAAAAAGAGATGGTGTTTGTTTTCACAAAGTTTATGAAAATGGAGGCTGGAGCAAAAACTGCTAATTATTTTGTTTTATTAAAATGGAAGTCATTGGCAAGAATTAAATGCAGAATAATTTCCTTGAAGGGTTACCACGCAATATTTGTGTGAAATCTTAGCAGGTAAAGTGACATCTCACAGCAATTTATTATTAAGTGACTTCCAGTAAATTAGCAATCCTAGAGCTGTTCAGGTATGTAGCACAAGCTAGCACTCATGTGCTAGCACTCTTAACACTTGAAAAATCTTGTCCTATTTGTGAAAAAAGTTTAGGCATGCTTGAAACTAATGTATGCAATACTTGGTAGGCAGAAGGAACGTAATTTCAGGCATATACTCTCCTATTGCTGCCCAGCACAGCATAAAAATTTGGGTATGACCAGGCAAGCACACTAATGCATTTCTGACCCTTGAACAAGAAACTAAGTGAACAAGTGCATGGCTTAAAGCAAGAGTTAACACTGCAAGAAGACAAAGTAAATTCATGCGTCCAGTTGCTTATCACTTCTGCCTAAGAGCCTTCTCCCTTAGCTGAGTTTCAGGAAGCGCTTGCACTCAGCTGAGCACATCACTTCAGCAAGAGAAGTAAGAACTTCCGCAGGCTTAAGGATGGATAAACAAATGATTTTACACAAACGCATATTGAGTGACTCTGTTTCCAAAAACACTTCTGATAACCCTAAGAATTGAAAATGTTCAGGTATCTTTGGTTTTTTTACAAATATTCAGCTGTATCTTAGATAAATAACAGGAAAAAAAGACACAGGAAATGAACATAAGAGCAGCAAATGGCAAAATATTTTTCGTTACTAACTAGCTTTTACATACAGCAACTAGTTACCAACCCTGTGCTAAAAGGACACATTTTTTCTTTCAAGAGTGCACTCCTTTATTTCAACAAGCCAAGTTACACATTTGCTAATTAATACAGACCAAATAAATGCTTGCAATTACAGTGAACTTTTTTATTAGCATATCAAAATTTAGTGATGACGACTGTATTTTATTTTTAGTAACATCTGCAGTTGTCCTCATCTCTGCTGCTTCAACTAAACAGAAGAGTTCTCCCAGAAAAAGGGTAATATTTTCAAAGAACACTTAAGTGACTTAGACCAGAGATTCCCAAACATTTTTGGCCACAGACCTCCAGCAAACTTCCATATTTCTTATAGACTGTGATGGCCCTCTTTCAAACTTTTAGCTAAACACAATAATGAACACAAACACCGTTACCAAGAGTTGCATCAGAAGCATGCCAACCGCAGTTTGGGAATCAGTGACATAGGCACCTAAAACCCACTGACAGTCAGTGGAATTTAAACACCTGTCATATAAGCACTTTTGAAAACATTACCCAGGGACCGCAGGCCACATCAGTTGGCCCTCCTCACTGTTTGCAACTGAGCTGAAGGCAACACCTGTACCAGCTTCAAATGAAAAGCTACAGCATGTTTCTGTTCAGCGGTTAGGTCCAGAGACTGAGCAACGGCTACAGTTGAGGTAGGATTTCATGTTCCTGCAAGTGTTTTCACACATACATGCACTATATTCAGCTTATATTACTGTTCAATAGTGTATCACCCACATTCATAAAAAGTGAAAGCTTAGAACGCCAAGTATTTTTCCACTCTTTACAGTAACCAAGTATTTTCTTATGAAACATCTGCAGCTCAAGTATGGAAGCATTATTCCTTCTGCACACAGCACATTAACAGAGCTTGTTTAGCTACAGTTTTGCTAGCCTGTAAAATTGCGCTGCCTTGACACTGACGGGGCTCCGAAGATGCAGGTCTCAAGCAACCATTTTGGGAACAAGAAGCAGCATGAAGCCAGACTGTTTCTTCAGTTACCCCGTGTTTATTGATCAGCTGGCTCCCCAAAGCTGGGCCAGGCCTGCCGGCAGCTCTGCAAGCTAAACAGGCATGTTCCTTCATCCTCCCTCCTCTGTGCCCCCTCTGCTGTGGTTGTGCTACTTCCTTCCTGCTTCATGACTGTTTTTACTCCACACATCTTAGCGGAAGTCAAGAGGTCGAGCAGGGACTTCCATTTGCACTGCAGTTCTTTGCTGCAGCCCCTCCGTGGGCCAGGCCCCAGCTGGGTTTTCTGGTGCTGTTGCCTCCCCCAGGCCTAGGGCAGATTCTTCTTTTCCGGTTTCGTGTTTGCTGGACAAAAGCATTTTTCCACTGTATCAGTTCAGTCTTGCAAAACCATTAACAGCAGAGGATAGTTTTAATCAGAGCATTAGCTCTTTCAGCTACATCGACACAATTAGTTAAATTAATTTAAGTCATAGAGCACCTAATGTTCTTCGCAACTAAAGGGCCTTTCTAACCTCAAGGGAATGTTAGTATAGTACTACCGGTTCTGCCACTGCCAGCTAGAATTTCTTCATTTTCTCCCAATATTTTTTCAACTACTTCACAGCTAACCAACTGACACATTATAATTTTGTTCCTCACACATAGCAAGGAGACTGCTCCATTGGATAATTTAGTCACAATATTATGCTCACATGCCATAGTTTGACATGAACATAATGTCACATCTGTAAAGTTCATTCTGCTGAAAGCGTGCTACAAACACCACTGTAGAGAGAAATTATGAGTTGTAACACAAGAAAGCTAACTACAAAATGCTTCACTGAAGTTGTTGTGCATCTTTCTTATGACTGCACCTTCAAAGGGATTTTTGTATTTGCACTCCCACTGACTTCAGTTATATTTGCAAACACTGGGTTTTCACAAATAATGTTTAGCCTCTCTAAGAACAGGCTGCATTTAATGATTCTTCACAGGAAGCTGAGACAAACACAGCAACAACTCCACCTTGACCCCAAAACAAAAATCAAGCTGAACATGACTCAACTGACTTCATCACAATACCCTTTCGAGAAAATGCTCTACTTCATAAAATCAGCATCAAACTGGCGAAAACTATATGTCAACAATGAAGAAGGTAAAATGAACTCAAATTAGAGGACTTAAGTTCCTGTAAAACCATCCTATTCAAAACTCAAGAGAAGGCTCTCTCTAAACAGTCAAGTTGACCTGTAAAGGGGCATGACCCAAAGAGGCAGCTCACAACAAGAAATGCAGTCTCAGTGCACTGGGGGAACCACCACCGAGCATATTTAAAAAAGGAAAATTAAGTGAAAAAGCATTTACAGAGTATGTGGGAGTGCCTGACACCTTACCACTAAACTCACCAACTGAAAGTCAGAGAGGCTCCTAGAACAGATTATGCAGTTTCTAATTGCTTCTGTCCTCACAGAACTGCAGAATTAACACATTCACCCAGGACCACGCGGGTGCACCACCTCCTTTCTTCAGAAATTCTACATTTGATGAAAGAACTACATATTGGTGACTTGGAAATGAGATGATTGCTCAGTTAAACTGAGGGAAAACACTCTGTAGTCACTGTACTATTATTCACTGCTACTGATGACTCTTAAAAAAACACAGTCCAAAAAGGCTTCTGTGGTATTGCAGTCTTATGTCTCCAGTGGCTCTCCATTTAAGTTTATGACAAGCAGAGCTTCAAGCACACCCTAGTTATTTCACTAGTTGAGCAACTGATTTCTTGATTTCTCTAAATCACGCTTCAACAACCCTATTTGATGGGTAAGACTTCCGTCAGCACTTAGACATTCTTCTGAATGAGAGATGATATTAAGTTTTCTGAGAAAAAAAGATATTTTTACCTCATTTTACAGGTGAGGCAGCTGAAGGACAGAAATAAAAAGTGCTGGAAGCTAGAATTACAGCTAGGGAACTTCGAATTCCTTATCACGTGGTCATTATTGCAGAAGACTATCCACTGTCTAAGTACTACTGCAAGAAATTGCAACTAAGGAAACACAAGTTTCCTACCCTCTCACTCCTGGGATTCCTTTGGAATTATACACCACCATATGATGTTTAGGTGACAGGGTTAGCTCTACTCCAGGTAAATGCAAGCTCTAGCACATAAGGAAAGAAAAAACAAAACCAAACAAAAACCCAACCCCCCCCAAAAGCAACTAAAAACAAAACCAAACAAAACCCTTAAACAGAAAAAACAAAAACCACAGTTCTTGGGACCTGCAAACGGCCAAACGTTTGCTTCCTGTAACTACATCTTACAATTTGATATTTCAATGATTTAAGAGCTAAAAAAAATTATCAGCTCTTTTAACCAGTCTCCAACCAGTAAAATGCACCTTTCAGAAATCAAAGGTGTGAGGTTATCATATAACACATGCTTTTCAGATGTTACGAACTATGCCCCAGACATGAGTGGTTAGACTCAATTTCAACAGATAGGTGGCTGCACCTAGTTCCAGAGAGAACCGTATCTTATAGCCTGCTACCATACCAGCAGCAAGTCTTCTGCATGCTCTTCATGTCAACATAAGACTCCAGCCTCAGCACATACGCAGTAAGTGGAAATGCTTGAGGTGATCCCAAGATGTCTTTTACAACTCCGAGATAACTTCAGAGTCCTCTATACACAGTAATCAGTTTTAAAAATAGAAACAGCGGAACTACTTTCAACAAAACTTGCAACACAGGAAGTGAATGAAATTCCATTTAACTATTTCTGGCTCAACAGACGTTACCTTAAAAAGTTAAGCTGGGCCACTGCTCTGTAACATTCACAGTATTTCCACAGGACAATTAATATAGCAGACTAGCAGAAAAACAGATGTTTTAGAATCAACAAAGTAATTGCTTGTACTACAGAATTTCACAGCATCAGCTAATCCTACAATGATTTTATATACTAGCTCATCCTGGCACCCTCTTAGAAAAAGGAAACAAAATGATAATGTTTATCACCTCTTGTTAATACGAGGTTCGTCTCCAAAAGTACTTCTCCATTTAAAGAACTACAGGCTTCACTGTTTCATTCTTTGTAGAACTATAAAACTAGCTGGTTAATTTTGCAACTTCAAGACTTCACTTACTAAAACAGTGAAATGGGAATGGGAACACATAAACCACAGGACTAGATATTTCTGTCCGTTCTTGGTCTAATCCCAGTTCCATTAAGTACTCTCAACAGCAGGCTTGAATAACCTGAATGCAGGGTAGCACTGTTATTTCCTCTGCGGACAAGCTGCTCTGCATCAGTGGGTGCCACAGGTGTCAGCGTGCCTGGCTAAGAATGTCAGCTCCAGCACAGAACACGCTTCTAACTGCAGCTGGAAGCTCAACTACTACGTTCGTAGGACATTGCACCTGAGCTGGCTCCCCCAAAGACAAATCAGAAATTACTGCAACCACTACATTAAACTCTTACCCTGTTTAATATCTGAAACAAATCTGTGTAACAACAGTTGTGACTGCTGTAAAGCTTCCCCTCTACTCCCTCCCCCACTTTTTTACCAATTAATTATGTCTACTGCCAAAAATGCTATCATTAGCTAGTGAACGGCATTCTCCACAAAAAGTATTTCTTTCTAGTCTAATTTTTTTTAAACAGTGCCAAGAGTAGCTGTAAAGAAGCAAGAAATTCCATAGGCTAATTCCTTTATCAGTGCTTTATATATTACAGGAAAAAATATTACAAAAACATACATGTTTCCTTACAGTCTTCTGAATCCTGGCACTTTTCAACTAACTATATATACACAGACATATATTTAAAAACTTTGCGTTTTGTAAGTAGAGCATGCCAATCAGTTTAAAGTGTCATGCAAAATATACTTCAGGCCACAAATGACCATGAAACTTTGGCATATTCATAGCATTATGCAAATGGCTGTGACTGATCTGAAGCAGAAGGGACACCACAGTCCAGTGTGCTGACCAGAAACACCAACCTACCAACCTTTGAAGGATCTGGATGACTTATTCTAGGCACAAATGCTAGCATTATGTTTTTAAACACGCTAGATTTCTTTCAATGTTAAGAGGGTAAGAATCCACTTTTTCTGGATTTAATTATTATAGAAAGCACTTTAGAGATAATTCATTTGATATGATTAATGGTCTTTAAATAGCACAATATATACTCAGCAGATTGACAAGATAAAGGATAACCTCTCACCTAGGTAACAGAGTAATTCTGTTACCAGATTCAAGGGCCTACTGAGCAAAACTTAATGCTGAGAATCCCACTATTCATTATATTTATATTTGGTCTCTCTGCACTGAAGTCACAATTTATATTTTAGGGGCTACTAGCTACAGTTAAAGGGAAACACATAGCACAAAAGTCCTGTTTCCAAATCAAGGAAGACTCCACATTTCATGCTTGATCTTCAGCCACCTCAAAACTGTCTTGGGTATGACGACACCACTGGGGGATTCCTTCACAGAAGGATCTGTAAGCTCTATCACTTCATTTCCAACTTGCATCCTGTCAAAATATTAAACCCAAGATCTTTTGCAACATACATACTCCAGAACAACACACAACTCTAGCATGCGCAAGCTTCGGGGTCTATGATTGCAGCTAATGTCAGTGCTTACCCAGCCCTTAGATGTCCTGCTGAGTGATTTGGAAACAGATCTCCATTTTTCCCCTCACACCATACTCCCTTACCATAACCAATTTACCCTCTACAGTGATTTTACAGTCCTTTCTACAGGGTAGCAGTCAGCAAGTCACATTACCTGAGCCAGCTGTGGGTGGCAGATAACCGAGTGAGTGCCTTCTGATCAACCTTCCAGAGATGGAAGCAGGGCAAAGCCAGCAAGTTCACAAACTAACACCACAGAAAGTATTTGCTTCAAACTGTTGGGAAGGAGCTGGCCTACCTTTGTTCAGTACCTTCTAGCAAGCCGAGGTTTTTTCAACACTATCTTATGGTTCAGAAAAGCTTTCATGCACCAAAACACAATCTGGTTTCTGGCTGAAAGGGCCATGACTGCAGATTTGAATCAACAGAAATCTGAAACATGGCCCTTAATATGCAAGCCAAGCACCCAAGAAACACGATATGGTTGCCAAGTAGCAGTAACACATTTTTGCCAACATCGAGAAATGTATCCACATTTCAAATTATAATTCTATAAACCAAGTAACATGCTTGCACTTCCATCTACAACATCAAGTTCACAGAGTTAGTCTGCCATAAAACTCTCCAATTTTATAGGCTCCAAGAGCAAAGAATAAAAATCTTACTTCCTTATTATGCAATAATCTGAAAGCTTACATTTGCCCATAAACTGATTTTTCAAGACAGTTGTCCAATTTTTGATGGAAAGAGAGCTAAAATAATTGCAAGCTTATGCCAATTATGCTGTTACTGAAGTTCCACAACTATCACCTAAACTAGCAATTTAAAGCCAAATTAAAAAGAAATAATTCACATTGCTCTCTCCAACAACATTTAAATGATAATGAATTTCTTCTTGAGTAATAAGCAGTTAGTTAGTGTTCATATGCTGGAGCCTGGCAAGGAAGCCTTTCTTGTGGGCAGCTTTGGAGCCTGTTCTTTTCTTTAAGATGTTCTAATTTAAATGCAGATGTAGACTTCACACTAGTGGGTTTTGTTAAAAAAAAGTCTTAGCTGTATTAGAAGGAAGTAACAGAAGGAGGACTTGCAAACACCATGCACCATTTGAGTTCCACATTTTATACTATCTCTTACTGGACAGGAGTGTGTGCAAGAACTCTAAAATATTAGATTATAGCACTAACACCTCCCCCCTCCCCCCAGAGGGTTTTTTGGTTCATGGCTTGGCACAAGTGTTTTCCAACTTTTCCTTCTTTAAAATCAAAAATTTTTTTCCCCAAGTCGTTCTTCATGCATTTCCTTCCCTTTTAGAGATATACATGGTCATTTCCAGTAGACATTAAATATTGGTAGCTTTTTCTTGTGTAAATTATTTAGTCTTCATATTGGAGCTAGAGAAGAATATGAAATCCTGCTGAGCCAGCATGCCACAAGGCTATTGTCAGCAAAATAGTTAAATACGGACTAGTTTCCCAAATTTTTTTGGCAACTCCACGTTATATGGATAGGGTTTATGATATTCCCTGCCTAAGCCCATTTTCTCCTCTACAGATATGTTAATTTGCTAACTGGGTTTGTTAACAGTTTGTTTTCCAAAGTATGCAAGCTGAACTTGTGCTATTACCTAACCCTTTAGTCTACATCCCAAGTAATTTCTTCTCAGCCTTTCACCTCCAGCTTCTAGAACTGCATTCTCTCACAGAAACATTTGCAGTGGCCTGATTTTATTAAGAAAAAAAATCTTCTGAATTTCCCCCTCCTAATAGACTGTTTTAAAATAAGCAGTAAATTTGATTTGTTGGTGAAAAACAGACTCTTCAGCCTAATTCTTCCTTTCTGAAGTAGCAGACAATTCCTATCCCTGTCTACTAATCAGCAAGCTCTTTTTCTGTCCTGCCATGTGAAGTATAATCTATTTACACAACTGCAAAAAAGCTGCTGCAATTAGTAATTTATGTAGTGGGTAAAGGTGATGAATGACAGCTCCTCTGTTGCAGGTAAGGGGTCTGGAGAGGTGAAAGCTTTCTGCAATAATAAAAATATCTCAACATAACCACTGAGCGTCTAGATTAAACTCTAATCAAGAGCTTAGGCAAATTCAGCACATTCAGAGTAGTTGTGGCATTAGCACTTATGGCACTATGAGTCAATTGAACCATCACACTGCAGGAAAAAAATTATGTATGTTTAACCACTAGGTAAAAAGTAAACTCAAGAAATTCACAATATTTACAGAGTCAGAGAAGTCACATATTTACCACTGTAGGCAGCGCAGCAAGCTACTCCGTGCTAAACAGGTGTACCTTTCTCCTTTGCATACAAACCTGCTAAGTACCCTCTACAGAATTTCTTTTATTGCACGTTTCAGCTATATAGCCTACAAACTTCACCTCCAAGTGGATTTTTGTTTTCTTTTTAAAACACTTCCAATGACAAGTCTCAAAAATACCTTTTGCATTAGAAAGTACTATGGAGCTATAAAGAATAGGTATCAACAGCTTTGGAAATGTATACAGCCTCAAGAATACCTGCTAATTACTGCAGCACAGCCAGCCAATTACTGAATGACTTACCTTTAGCTTACTGCAAGCCTATGACAAAATACCCAAGATGATTAACTCCTGAAATACTATTTGATTCCAATATCAAAGCCTGCAGATCTTACCATTTTATTTTACTAGATCCCTAAATTCCTAATTTGTTTTAGGTGACCAACCCACCTATTAGCAAGGACAACCCAAATAATCCCCTAAGCTTTCAAAACTCAAGAGGAGCAATATATTATCTCTGCTAGAAAACCCACACCTACTCAGAAGTCACCCAGCTGAATCTGATCTACTTGCTACAATTCAGTTTTTACCAGTAACTAGAAGTCAGTGCATGTACTTATTAGTCAGATAGTGCATACATAGGTTTAAAAGCAAGCTCAAAAGCATTCATTTTTTAACAGATATGGAAGTGAGCTAAAGCAGAATTTGAACAGCATCTTTAAAGCTCTCTTAATAAAGTGAGTTCTCTTCACAAAAATCACAGTATGAGTTTATGCAAGAGTGAATATTTCCTCTAAACGACTATGCATCAACACCACAGTATTACAGTATTAGAGACAAAACAGCCGTTACAGTCCTAAGAAAGGAAGCCATTGAGTACTCATAGCATCGGACATCATCCTAACTGTCGTGTTAGCCACAACAGCAGGACGCTTTCAGCACACTAACGGTTAAGTTATGACATAGGAGTGCTGCATTCACTTTTAGCAGCTCTATGACTGCAACTAGTTTAAAACTGAAGGAACACTCACCCACATCCGCAAGCACAGCGAGTGTTAACACAAGCCTTTTATAACCCTGTTCTCAGCACCTCTGCTCCTCGACTGTAGTTTGAAAGGCAGAGAATACATCAAAGCACGTGTCCTCTTTGCAAACGCACCTTTAAATGTTCAATATGCAACTGCAATCTTATTTTGTAGTACTGGATTTTAAACTGCCTGCCTTATAGCTAACACCAAATAGCATCCATATTATACTCCCACAGAGTCTACTATAAACACATAACACACAGTGTACCAAACCACTCAACGCTAGATGACACACATCTTGCAGCTATTACAAATTCTCAAAGCAGCAAAAGCTACAAGACATGGTGGGTGCTCTCTGCATATGTGCTCCAGCCTTAGTCTGCCTTGGACGAACACACCGAAGAACCTCTAAAAAGTTTGAGAGGAGCAAAGTTAGAGCAATTTAGAAATAATATAAAGAGATGCTCAAGTGACCAAGAAAATTCTAATCCTACAATCTAAGAGAGGCTTCAGTCATTTCTAATTACTGGTCTGTTTGCTAGTAGCAAACACCTGCACAGCTTTCACACTAGTTATGCAAATATCAAAACAGTGTATTTGCTCTACACCAAGAGACATTTGGGGGAGGAAAGTAAGAGCACACACAACAGGAAACAAAATGAATGCTAAATCTGGAAAACAGGAAGAAAGAAGCTTCAAGGACAACAGGGAAAAGAAGTCAGAAAAAGTCAAGACAAAATGATTATTCAGTACACCAGATTAGATTTTTAAAAGCATGTTTTCCTCAACTCCTAACAAGGTGAGAAAAATCTCCTAAATTTATTCACCTTAAATGACTAGATATATTCTAAATCTAAAGTTGCACCTATAGCAAAAATTCATTTAACTAAATTTCAGATGAAACAAATAGCACTTAAAAGTCATCAGGTTCCAAAAGCTCACACAACCACTAAGTCAGACACTTGAAGCGCAACATTTAACAGAACTCCCAGCTGAACCCAAAGTGCCGTTCTTTGCGCAGGTATCTCTTGAACTGGTAGAAGAGTCATATGCACTGACTACTCAAACCTCTTCCTTTTCTATGATGAGAGAATTGAGAAAGTTACCCTGCTTGTCACCAGTACCAGGAAAACAGGGTGGTATTTCCCCTTTGTGATTAAACAAAAACTGCTGCTTCCCGGGCTGAGTGAAAAGCAAAGGAAAATTTAATGACAGTAGCCAGGATGCAATTCTGCTTTTACGCTTATGTTTACAAGTCTCACCACAGTTGCTTGCCTGATAAGCTGTTTATTCATAAACGGTACAATTAGCGATTCCCCAAAGACTCCCATCACCTCTGTGAGAAAGCAAGCCTCTACTGGAATTCTGTTTCTGAAGTTCACATCTATCAATTTGGATTTCACTCCGCCCTTTTGTCAATTAGTTCGACTACAAAGTGACTAAGGGGATTAGCTCTCTGGAATTGTTTCTCTTTGCTTCTCTCTGAAAAAACAAGGGAATGGAGGAGGGGTGTTTGACTTATGATTGAAACAGCTATCATTTACTCATCACGTTCCATATTTATGATGGACAGATCACAATACACACAGTTAATGAGAACAAGTATCACAGAAATTCTAAAGGGTTTCACGTACTCTTTTAGCCTACTTCTGGAGGCAACAGTCAACTGTTCTAGAAAATAAAATCAACTATTACATGGGAGCAACACACAAAACCATTTTCAAGATAAATGCTACTTAAAATAAGAGCAACCCACTGCACTGTAAAAATCACTCAGTCTTGAATGATAATCTATGTTGTTAATATCTCAAAGGATGATGTAAGAAAATGACCAGTTCCAGCAGAAGACCCAGAGGTTAATTTTTATCAGTTTAATCAATTTATTCACAGTAAAAAGTGCTTTACATACTGTGGCTCATTTCGATCTGAGTGAAGGAAAAAAAAAAAAGGCCCTTTTCCATTAAACATCACCTCATCCACAAAACAATCCAGGTTAATGAACTCTCTTCTCCCCATATTTGTTACATCCATTATCTTCTATAACACTTTTCAGAAGTTCCAGCTAGCAGCATCTCCCAAAGCCCACTTCTCACCTGCAATAAGCCAATTGTGCCTATATTAACCACATCCTCCCAAAGCCGGGGGGCAAGCAGATAATATTAAATCTTACTTTTGAGTTCACACATTACATCGAACCCAATTCCTGAAAGCCTCCTACAGATAACAAACCTTTTAAAGGAGCAAGTATACCACATGAAGATGCGTATTCATAGACCCCAAACCCTGTCTCAAACAAACTCTAAGCCTAAGTCTTATCTCACAAAGAAACTATGCTAAACGACAATCCAGAAAGAAACTTTCATTTCTTAATTCATTCTTCAAGACTGTAGGTGAAAAATAAAACAGCATTAACAATACCTTCTGGCACCACTATCATAGTCTTTTGTTAAAGTTCAATATTATAGAATATGCTACATACAGTCAATATTATACCAGAAATATGTACCAGCACTTCTCCCATCACCCCTCCCCCAAAGTACTTCAAGCAAGTAGTTGCCAGGGCATTAACCACATTCTCCCCAGTGACACTATGTTCAGCCTCTGGGTGGTTTTCACTTTTTTCCACTTATTTTTATAAATTCAGCACCTACTCCAAAATCCTGAAATGAGTTTAAAGTTACAGATGTATGCTTTGTATATCTGTCCATTAGACCTGCTGCCAACAGTTCAGACAAATATGAAAGACTAACCTTTTCCAGAACTTTAGTCTACTCTTAAATCACCTTAGCTATCCTTTACTTAAACCTGGATGAAGGAAAGAAGCACCTTTTCAAGTATAGTACTCATAAAATTCATGCTACTTTGTTCAAGAGAGCCTTATATTCAGATATAATTGCAATTTCTACCTCCACCTATCCTTTTTAGTAAGTGCTGTTCACCTTGAAGATGCCCTTGATCTCAGCTATGCCTTCTAAAAAAAAAAAAATGAAAGAAGAGGTCACAAGTGTGGCACAACAATCTACCTTAGATTTGAAGTTTCCAATGTATGAAAGTTATGGTGTTTTAGTAAGACGTTTTATTCCCACAAAACAAGGTTACTTCAACCCCCACCTCTGGAAATACTGGACAGTTTCTGTTTCCAGGAAAAGGAAAAGTTCTGTAAAACCTAAAAACCAATTACAACAAGTTTTAGTCTGGATGGCTGTTTTGCTATGTAACACAAAACGTTCCACTGTTTCCTAAAATTGCCAGAAATGTCATTCTGAAGCTTATCCTCTCTCACGAGGCATTCTCTGTGTGAGAATGCAAAGGACTACAATACCTTCTCACAGCAGACTTTATTCTTTACATTAACCTAGCATACCTGAACTACACTACTAAGGCTATACAGGCTGTGAACACTTACTCTGCTCTCAGATTTCAATATACCCAAGTAGAGTTCACTTAAAAATACACAGACTTACATGTCCTCAAAGTTTGTTTTCCTGTACAGACAACAGATCAACCAGTAGACATTTGTACAAGCTCTTGTCCACTACAGCAGATTTATATAATGAATATTTGAAACCATTTCTTCCCATTACCTAGGCTGAGAGTTCTCCTCATACATCCGCTCTTTCCCTTCCTTGAAAAGGCTGATGGTCTGCTTGGTTTTCTTCATCAAGTTCTCCATGAACACGCGGAAATACTCGTTTTCTCCTAGGGTCTCCATCTTCCCCTCATAGCGTGATAGGATGGTTCGTAGATGCTGGTAGGTATCAGGCAGCAGATCTAGGATATAGGGTGGGCTGTTCTTCAACGCCAGTTTTGGGTTCTGACACAAACGCACCACCTACAGTTAATGAAGAAAATACTATTCTGAAAACTTAAAAATACCAAGTAGTGATCGGTTACTTAAACACAATTCAGTGTTACATACAAACACAATACACTGAAACATCCTCTCTCAACAAATCGCCTTCGTTGCTCAAGTCCAGACAAGGAGCCCAGCCACCAAGAATCAAGGTTATGGAGTAAATGTCCACTGCATGTGGACTGACAGAACTCCCAACATACGTATGATTATATTTCACGAGGCTGCATTTCGCCCAAAGTGCATTTTCAAAAACAAACCTCAAGACAGTTCAATACAGAGTTACTAAGTGGGAAGGATGCAATTTACCACGTCTAGTACTTCCTGCCACATTTCAGACTCTGGATGTGCCCATAGGCAGAACTTTGTGTCTAGCTGCCCTGATTTTGGCTTCAAAAGTGACTTTTCACTCTGAACCATATATTCAGGACAAATATGGCCACAGAGGAAGTTCCACTGCAACAGATATCACTGACACCAGTAAGCACTCCCAGGCTGAAAATCTTTTGAAGGCAACAGTGCTAGAAGAATCTCCTCTTCTTACTCCTTGAATACGTACAAGGGCTAAGAGGAACAATAGCTTTTACAGATAATGACAACCATCAAGGAAGAATGAATGCAAAGAAATTCTTCCATGCAAGAATGGGAAATAAGCTGTAACAAAATACATAAGAGAACTCGGTAGAAGTTTAGCTCACAAGAACTTGTGTCCCCAGTTATGCTTCAGCTTTGCTTCTACCTTCTATTAGATGAATCTTATAGCAAAACTAGATCCTTCACAATAATTTCTCTGGGTTTTGTTTGTTTGTTTATAAATAGCAACACATCCACGGCAATACTATCAATTAGATTAGAGTGTTATTAGACGACCTCAACCTGTCTTCCACTTGGCATACGTCTAAACATCTGATTTTTCTTCCTTCTAAGCCACAAGTTCTCTATTTTTTTAGTAGCAAGATCACATATTCTCAAAGTTAAGAACTTGAACCTATCAACTCAAATTTTTGCCATCTACAGTGAATCTATTGGATCATCAATAAAATAATTTTAGGCACTTCCTTTTGCATTATGTACTTACAGCACAAGTAACAAGTAGAATGTTCCTATTCAGAACTTGGAAGCAACAAAACTATTATACCTGTACACAAACAAATCAGGATGCAAGCTGAACTTAACACAGGTCTTCAACATACAGGAACATAGAGCTTACATGCCAAAAGCTCATGATAGTATGTTTATGTGATGGGGAGGATGAAGAATGCCACTTCACTGTACCATAGCCAAAATTTTCCATTATCTAGACTGAAGAGAATGATAGGGAGAGATAATGGCAAAGTGGTAACTTGAAAAACTAGTGGTGCACTTTCAGTTATAAAAAGGGCTGAAACTCTGGAGTTGCAAGGCCACTATCAGATGAAGTTTACAAGCTAAGAACCAGCAGCTGGTATAGCCTTACTGCTGTCTTGCTGGCTAACAGCTTCTAGCTTCCGTGATTTACATCAAACTTGAGATGAAGGCTGGTACAAAATGTAGATACCATTTCCTGAAATTCTTCACTACAATGAATGTAATCTGACTGCTTAATACCAAGCACATGAATGAGGTCTAACATAATTACACTGCCAGGTATAAGGGTATTACAGGTATCAATGTCACACAGCCAAATGTAAAGCTTAAGGGAAGCGGATAGGAAAAGGTAAAAGAACAACCTAGCATCCTTCTGCAGTACATAATTTCCAGAAAATCTTGTGAAATCTTCAAGAGGAATTGACTAGTTCCCTACAACTCATACTTAAATAGCTACTTCCCTTAAACACTTAAATGCTGGTGGTAAACAAAGTAATTTATTCTGAAACAGTGCTTTAGCTTTTACCTTTGCCATTCAGGGTACATGCAAAAAGCAACCTCATCAAGTTAAGTGACATCTCCAATTATATCTGACTTACAGTAGTGCCTCTAACAAGAGCTGACTGAGAAAGACTCAATTTCAGTGAAGAGAAAGGCACCCAGTATATCAAAACTCAGACAGAAAAATCTGACTGCCATTAAAAGAATAACATGCCTAAAGAAGCCTCTGCAATAATATATGGGAAAAAAACTACCAGAGTTCTCCATCCATTTTAAGGGGGCTGCCAAGGATCAGGAGGTCTAGATAAGGAGATGGATGGTCAGACAACTGACTTACACAATTGATTCTGATGCCTCAACTGCTGCTTCCTTGGAGCCTGTGAACATTGTACACCGAACCATACCAACAAATTGAGTCAGCACATTTGTCCCTTGAATAAAACTAGTTTCACTACGTAGCATGACTAGGTTCTAAATATGCTCCTCAGACACAGCTTAACTGTGCTATGGATAGCAGAATCTTTTCAACAGAAACGGTTTATTACACAGTGGGTTTAAAACCTTAATAAAAACAAAGTCAGCTCTTATGAGGAAACCACATTAAGCAATCATAAAAGTCATAGTATGCACTTCTCTCGGTCATCTGTACTAGAAAACAGTTTTGCTGTTACCCCTTGAAAACATCCAGCTATAGAGGAAGCAGACCCACTGTATTTCAATAATGTAACAAACTTCAATATCAGTTAGAAAAATTTCGCCACAGAAGCAGCAGGTTCTGCAAACCACTCATTCTCATAGCCTCTATAAAACCCTTCCCAAGAAGTAACTTGCAAATGGTTAACAGAAAGGCCAAAACTGCTGTGATTTTATTATCAAATGAGCTTCTTGATTTACCAAGTGGACCAAAATTGGCCAAGACAAGCATTTAAAAGCTACGTAACTAGGAACCACTGCCTCTTGAGCAAACTTGGTCATTTTATAACACAGCAGCAACAAACTCAGTTGCATTTTGCTTGTTTCTCTACATGTGCACTTGCAGCATCATGACAACATCAAAAGGAATGTTCCCAGCCCTGGGAACAGCTGCCCCACAGCAAGCTACCCTGCCTTCCACAGGGACCAGCAATGTAGAAGGAAATTGAGCAAAAAGCAGCAAATATTTTCAATTAGGTGTGATGGTAACAAACACAAGCAATACGTGTTTTTAAAGTACCATCCAAACTCAAAGTTTGCCTGGCTTATGCTTTGTTCTCTTAGGAACAAGCTTTTATGGAGACATTTTTGGATTTTTAGAAATACCAATAAAGCATTTCAATCTTAGCATGAAGATTCTAAGAGGTCGGCCTGTGAAGAACCCTGAAATTGACCTCACCGATTTTCTTTTTCCGAACTCAAGAGAAGAAAATAATCAAAAAAGAGTCTCCCCTTTCAGCTGTGAAGAAAGTATCTGTTACCTAGTCATTTGAGTTAAAAATCTCATACAGATTTTCTAGGCCCAAAACTGACACTTTCCCCTCACGATTCTGCAGCTTGCCCTTGACTGATCTCTGGATTTAAAACACTTCTCATCAGCACTGCTTCATTAGACTTGCACAAATAAAGGAGCTGGGTAACTAGCTTAGGAAAGCAGTGACACTATATACAGAGTAGTGTGACAGGCACAACGTAGAGATAACCTGAGAAACACAGCAAGAACCATGAGCTTTTTTAAATACTGCATTCATGTTAGGTAGTTGCATTAGGTACACGTCAGCAGAAGCAAGGAATTCAGGCAAAATGAGATACCTAAACAAATGCACTCATTTAACAATACACAGTATTTGTTAGGAAGGGCAGAGAGTGCTGCTTAACAGAGGACACAAACCTATTCAAATTGTGGCCCCTCAAGGCTGAGTCACCAGTTGCTGCACTAAGAGGCTGTTTCCTCCAACACACACTGAATCCCCCTCTCTCAGCTTCCTGTCTACCCATCCCATCCTCTCGGTTCATTACCTTCCCCATTTTGCTCTTCCCCAGCCCTACCCACCAAAAAGCTAGCGCCAGCCTGTTTACTGCAGCCATTGACATAGCACCCCACTTCTTGTTCTGGCAGAAAGTCCCAGGAACAGACACTACCTACCAGCTTGCCTCAGACAGGGGACAGTGTCACGGAGCTCCAGGCCTGACAAGCCCCCAGTGCAGTTCTGAAAAGCCATAGTTCTTTCTTTCCTCTAAGAGCTAAACAGCTAACTTCTTTACTGCAATCACATCTCATTTCATCTTAAGCCAACAGCAAAATAAAACCTACTCAAAATTCTCTTATCTCCCACTGAATTTTTATTTGGCCTCTCTTCTGCTTGTGATGAAGGTCACCTACAGTGGCATTTCTCTGTATCAGTTTTAGAAACAGAATGGCATTGATATGCTGTTGAGAGAAGCTTTATCTCAAAGCTCATCTTCCTCCTCCATGTCTTACTACATGTACTCTTACCATTCTGCTACATCCCTTATACCTCAACCCAAGCAGCTCATGACTACACCACCCGTTCTTCAAATACCATCCACAGCAATGAACTCAAGTGGTCTGCATTATCTGCTGCCCAGATCACGTTTGAAAGAACTGATTTTTAATCCCATCCTTTCATGTAAAAAAATACTAGTTGTTTTCACCAGCCAATACATCATATGTTTTCTTATAGTAAGTACTGCTTTATTTGCTAAAGACAGTGATAAGATGAGCAAGCATGATAAAATAAATTAACAGCAGTTTCTTCCACTTCAACCAATCTATACGCTTTACTCAGTTCAAGACACTGCAAGGAAATTACTATGTTGCTTACTGTATTATTTGTGACTGCAAGCTTGCAGGCTCACAAGACATCAGGTGACATGTCCAGCTTCCAAAGACACATTTAACCCCTATTCCATAGATAAATGCATAATTGTTACCTAATTCAGCTGAAGGTGAACATCCTGCTGCACAGTGATGAAAAGGGCTATTTTATGTCCATACTATATATGACCACATGAAACTGTAGGAGAAACTGTTAGTACTGACGAAAATTAGAACTTAAAGCAAAAGAATCTGACAGACAGGAACACATCAGGCAGCTTATGGAGAACATTATGGGGAAAATATTTGGACAAGAATCAACTTGCATAGGAAATTCATCAGTCACATCCAGAAAAAGAGACACACAAATGCTTTGACAACACCAGCTAATTATGCAGACTAATGAATCAGGTCATGAATGCAATGTATGCACACAGATACAGCACACATTTTTGAAAGACAAATGCATCATCTATTAAAACATGCACACAAATGATGTTTTTTCCACCTGTAATTTCACTTACTTGGCCCAGAAAACTAACCCATTTTCAACACCTTCCATGCATTTAGCCCTTCTCACCGCTAGTTTAATGAGCACTGTTTGCCTGGCAGTTTGCTACACTACTAAAAATTTTTTTTAATTCAGATGCGTTCTCATAAGTGTGTGTAAGTACAACTGAAGTCTAACTGAAATCTGAAAGGCTTTTCACAGCCAGATCTTTCCTCCTGTACAAATCAGACTGCACAACCAACTCTTTAAGGCTTTAAATATTAAGCCTACACCTAAGAGCTTTTGGATGCCGCCTACAAGCAAGACTGAAGTCAGTGCACATTTAAAAGAGGTTACTTTAACTTGTGACAAATACAACAGCAGCCTTGGCTTTTCTTTCGGTGATATCATGGTGGAGAGGGTATATAGTCAAAGAGTGGCTATGGAGATCTGAAGCTATGAAAGTATTCCCCCCAAAGAAACCTATCCCATTACAATTCAAAACAGCAAGGTAGTCAAAGCTGTTTTTTTCAGGCCAACCTTCTCCTTTGAACAGACCAGGTTATGAGGTCAAACAGAGTCTGACATTCATATCTATATCAACGCACAAAAGTGAAGATGTGCATTCTTACAAGTTTATCTGTGAGTTAAACTCATGTCTAAGAGGATCGTGTTTCTGTGCTCCTCAAATTACCTTTCCCACCTTAGCACTTACACTTGCCCTCAACGTTTTTAAGAGAGCCACTGTCACCTCTCATAAGACTTTTTTCTTTATCCCCATCTGTCTCTGTAGAAGGTGATCAAAGCTCATCACAAGCAGAACAAGGCACAACTATAAACCATGCCTTTTGTTGAGCCAGCCAACACAAAGTGGTTTCTTGGCATGAACATAATTTAATGTGTCTTCAAAAAAGTCATCTATCCTGCCTGCTTTAGCATTTACTGCAGAATATACAGATACTGCATGCATAAATAATGCAGGGAAAGGAGAAAGAAAAGTTGAAACGCGTAAGCCTGCAGGCCAATTGGATGAGGTATGCCCATCAGCCCTGCTTGCTCTGCTCCCAGAGGGGAAGAAGTTGGTAAGGTGACACTTGCCAAGGACTGCAGGCAACTTCGGCGATGCTCTTACTCTGCGCTACTTTTAAGGCCCTGAACCCTGCATTATAAAATGCATTGCACATTTTGGACTCCATCATGTCAAGCCTAGCCTCAATTCTCAGAGCTGAATAGTAATAACATCAGAAGATGAATAAAAATCCCAGGAAAAATGTTAGAAGATTTTTATTTTCTGCCCACTTCTGGGTTCCTATGCTCACTTACTGGGTCATTCTATAAACAATGCCAGCATCCACTAACAACTTACCAGGATTTCTTCAAACAATGGATTTACCAACACACCTAGGCAGGCTAATAAATCAACTGCCATACCCCATCACACCATCAGGCCAAAAGGCCTGTGGCCTGCCCCATGTCATTTCCTGGCATTTTACAAGGTGGAGGAAGGGAGAGTCTTAATGACCCCAGAACGCAATGCCCCACATAAAGGCATGGGAGATGGCCTTTCCAATTCCTGCACCACAGGTTTTTGTTGCTAAACATTACATTTCATGCTCCTTATCTCTGTGTAACTACATGCATTTATTACAGAGTGTTTTATTCAGAGTTTCACAGCTTTTACCAGGCTCCCAGTTTTTAGGAAAAGGCTTTGGGCTGAGCTCATTAACATGTCCCGATTCATTCAGAAAAGGATAATTTAAACTGCCAGAAAGCAGATGCTCAGCTTCACCATCCAGTGTCCACACACCAGGCTCTATCACAGGCCGAGACTCACCTTCAGACAAGCAAATGCTAAATTACTCCCTCGTGCAGTTACACGCAGGTAGGACACCACCAGGATGCAGCTGCAGCTCCCCACCAGGCCCTACCCATACCCAGCCTCTCCCCCCACCAGCATCACCAGTGCTGCCACCCCAGCGTCTATAAGACGGTACAAACCCCAGATTCTACTGAGCAGATCAGTATACAAATCTTCCCCTCTTTCTCCATCCTGCTGCCCCCCCGGCCCTGCACGCAGCTCACCCCTTGCGGAGCTGCCGTTCTCCCTCGGCACCTTCCAGTTTCGCATCCCTCTGGCCTTTCATCCACCGCACGCCTCCCCACCGGCTCCGACATCCCCCGCGCCAGCGCTGCACCCCATCCTGCACCCATACAGCTCTCGCCCCCTACCCAAACACTTCAGCCCAGCCCGACACCGAGCCACACAGCTCTCCCTCCCCCAGCCAAGCCTGCAAAACCCTGCAACTCCAGGCTCACCCTGCCCCCAGAGCCCCCATCTCTCCGAAGCACGCAGCTCAGTCCTACTGCCCTGTCCTTCGCTGCTCCACCTCAACACCCCCCGCCGCCTCCCCAGCGCTACAGCCGAACCCCCGCCGCCGCCCCGGCCCCCCTCTACCCGCAAGGCCCGCTTCCCGTCCCAGCCCGACCCCCGGAACCGCCCGCAGCCCTCCCCGCCAGCCCAGGGCGGCCCAAGGCCCCCGCCGGGCCCACCTTGTCCATCAGCTTCCAGCACTTCTCCACCATCTTCTTGTCCACGGCGCCGGGCTGGTGCGGCCCGAGGTGGTGGTGGTGCGGCTGGAAGGCGTCCTTCATGAGACCGATCAGCCCCCCGGGGCCCTTCTTCAGCGGCGCCGACATGAGGGCGGCGCGGGGGCGGGGGGGCGGCAGCGAGCGCGCCCACACCCGCGCCCGGCCCGTCGCCCCCCTCCGGCACCGGGCCGCGGCCCTGCAGAGCAGCTGGGCGTGGGGCGCTCCCGTGGGCCGGGTCGCGAAGGGCCGGGCCGGGCCGGGCCGGGCAGGCAGGGGCAACGGGAGCCACGGGCGGTGGCGGCGGCGGGGGAGCCCGGCTCTAGCGGCGTTCCGCCCTCCCCCCCGGCCAGGCCGCGCGCCGACTGGTCCGCCGGCGGCCGGCACCGCCCCCTCCGCCGGGGAGGAGCCGGCGCCGATTGGCCGGCGTCCGCGCCCGGAGAGAGAGGGGCGAGCAGCGGCTCCGCCGGGAGGCCCCGCCCCGCCGCCCTGGGGCAGGCGCACTGGCGGCGGCGAGGGCGGCGCGGCGGCCGTCTTTGGTGCGGGCGGGTTTGGGCGCGGGGCGGAGCGAGGTCGCCGTGGGAACGGCGAGGGCCGCGCCCGGGCCGCGGCGCCCCGGTCCCACCGCCCCCGGGGCGCGGTTCGTAGCATCATAGAATCATGGAATAACTAAGGTCAGAAAAGACTTCTAAAATCACCAACCGCCAACCCAACACCACCATGTTTCCTAAACCATGTCCCAAAGTGCCGCATCCACACATTTTTTGAACACCTCCAGGGATGGTGACTCCACGACCTCTCTGGGCAGCCTGTTCCAATGCTTGATAACCCTTTTGGTGAATAATTTTTCCTAATATCCAATCTAAACCTCCCCTGGTGCAGCTCAAGGCCATTTCCTCTCATCCTCTCGCTCATTACTTGGGAGAAGAGACCGAACCCCCCCCTCACTCCAGCCCCTCTCCGGCAGCTGCAGAGAGCGAGAAGGGCTCCCCTCAGCCCCCTCTTCTCCAGGCTAAACTCCCCCAGCTCCCTCAGCCGCCCCCCAGCACACTTGTGCTCCAGTCCCTGCCCCAGCCCCGCTGCCCTTCTCTGGACACGCTCCAGCCCCTCAAGGCCCTTCTTGTCCCGAGGGGCCCAAACCTGAGCCCGGCATTCGAGGTGGGGCCTCCCCAGTGCCGAGCACAGGGGCCCCATCCCTGCCCAGCTCCTGCCGGCCACACCAGTGCTGACACAAGCCCAGGGGCTGGTAGCCTCCTTGGCTACCTGGGCACTGCTGGCTCATGCTGGCCAGCACCCCCAGATCCTTCTCTACCAGGCAGCTTTCCAGCCACTCTTCCCGGGGTGCAAGGTTTCCTTCCCTAGGCCCACTGCGTAGCAGGCTGTGCTGGTTTCGGAGGTTGCAAAACAAGATTGTTTCCCCTTTCCAGCAGCCATGTTCCCATTTCTTCAAATGGCCTGCCTCCAGCCCAAAGATGGGGAAGCAGCCCTAAAAACCATACTGTGTCCCCACCAGGCAGCCGCTGGTGCTAACGGGACCTGCCACCCTCCACACTGTTGGCAAAACCTCCTCTTCCTGCGAGGGCTTCGCATACCCCTGCCACAAGAAACCAAAAGCTAGCCCTCAGCCTGCTCAGCTCGGGGCCCAGACAGCGCTCCAAAAGCGCTGCACGCTCAGCTGCAGGGCTGCCAGCCACTGCTGCAGAGAAACCAACCCCAACCCACCCCAGTATGACTGGGACTGCAGCCAGAGGATGCTGCATGGGGTGCAGGATGGACGACGGAGTGGCTCCCCAGGCCCTGTTGCAGGGAGCTGAACTGACATCTCCTTTGCAGGGATGGAAATGGGAACAGTTGGTAGTGCTGTGGTGCAGCTGGAAGGCACCTGGCTGCTGTCGGTGTCTTTGAGGCATCTCCCTCTGCAAAGGCAGGGGAAGGAAAAGCCCTCTGCAGCTGCTATCCCCATTACCTGCAGCCTGGTTCCAACAGGCCCCTGGGGGCAGGAGCACACACAGACTGGGGCGAGGGTGAGAGGGGACAGAATAACAGACAGAAGGGGAGGGCCAGAGAGTTGGTCAATCTTTTGTCGGAGCTGAAAACACCAAACGTTCAGAAATTACGACATGGGGCTGAAAGTAAATTCAGTTCTGTTTCTTTGCTGCCCTCAGATCCTCTTTTCAGCCTCCTTTCCCAGGCAGAAGAACACTTCCTTTGCAAAAAAAAACAGCTGAGGCTGGTACAGCACAGTCTCACAGCACGGGCTTCAAGGAGCAAAGAAAACAAAATGGCAAATGCTGCAGTTTGGCCAGCCCCACTTCGGGGAGCATGAGGTGGGCTCAGGCCTGGAGGTTGCAGGCTCTAGGAGCACAGCCTCAGCCTCTGGGGAGCTGGGATCCACACTGGACATGAACCCCACGACAGAGCTCACTCCTCTGCTTCCCCTGAGGCACCCATGCACTCACTCTTGCATGGGAGCTGGGACCCCTGGGGTGCCAGGTGTGCAAAGCCACAGCAGCACAGAAAAGCCACTGCCCTGGAACACCATCTGCCACAGGAGTGACATGCCAAGCTCTGCTGCTGCTGCTCAGCCCTCTCTAGCCCAGGACATGGCCACAGGGCTCTGTGCTCAGGCTGCGGTGCTGCCAACAGGGAGGCTGTGCATGCCATCCCTCTCCTGCCATCCCTGCCCTGGCTGAGCACACACATTGTACATCAGCCTCCTTCTGTCATGGCAAAACACTGTGCTGCTCCACACCACTCCAGTTCCACGCTGCTTTCTTCCACTAGTCTCTGCCCAGGACCAGGGCTGTCTGTTGGCTGATGGCTTGTGATGAGTTCTTCTATAGAACATGGCTTGCTGAGCTGTAGCATGACATGAGCAGGACAGCAGGAAGCAGCATGCAGCACAAGATACAGAAAGGGAGCCCTGCATAGATTGGTTATAAAACTCTCTGTCTTGATTTTACTACCTTTGGTAAAGCTTTGTAAGTATTTCTGGGACAGGCAGCTCCATGTCTGGCTTTAATTACCTGGGCAAATTTTCCTAAGGATTATATTGACCTCAAATATGTCAACATTTATTGAGGCCGTGTTCCTGAGGCTTTTCCCATTAGACGCTAATGGTTTCTGGCTAATAGTCAAGCCGGATTGACCACCGGAGGGTGCCCTGGCCAGCTCCAGGATACCACAAGTACCTGGGGAGAGGGCCAGGGAGGGTTACACCAGCTTTGTGGAGCCAAATATAAAAATCACCATGGCCCCAATCCAAAGAGATCAGGGAACATGCTTGAGCAATTGCATTCCTAACTATCTGCTTCTCTGGACATAATTCAGTTCAAGTTGCAGCTGTATTTACATGTGAGACTTCATGCAAAGGTTGCTTTCTCTTGGGAGTGTTCCCTCCCTGCAGGAAAGGAGTCCAGCACAGGGCTCCCATTTGCTTCTGTCCCTCAGGCCCCTGCCAGGGCCAGGGCCAGGGCCAGGGCCATGCTCAGCACAGCAGTCACTCTCCACCACTGCGCCGGAAAACCACATCATGCTAGTTGTTTTGAAATTGCTTCCCTCCAGTCTGGCAGCCGAGTGTGTCCGGGTGCCTGGGTGCTTCTGGCTGCCTACGTGCATCGCATGTGTGGTTGTGGGTCAGAATAGTGTCTAGGTCCCTTGCTGGTCATGCCAGCCAAGCCCGGGCATAATCCTTCCCTTTTGTGCTCCACACTGCCTGGCAGCCACCTGCCAGGCCCACGTGTAGACTGACACCCCTCTGATGGCTCAGCTCTGGGTGGCTGGGCAGTGGTTTCAGATGTGTGCACATGGGTGTGCACAAGGTGCGCGCCAGCTTCTGTGCCTGCGTGTCTGCACAGGGGAACAGCCCCCACCATCATCCCTGGCCCCAGCCAAGCTCCCCTGGCTCTCCACACCCAGCCTGCCGCCCTGCCAGCTCCTCCAACAGGACCGCATGTTCCTGCCAGGCGTTCCTGGGTTGCCCTGGCAGCGGACAACCCTGCAGCCTCCCCACATACCAGCTCCCTGCTCCTGCTGCCTGCCTGGCTCCTGCTGCCCTGCCCACAGAACAAGGCCTGCGTCCTACTGAAGAACTGCAGTGCACCCAGGAATGACCTACTTGCTCCCAGGTAATTGGGGTTAATTGCATCCAGAGTAGAGACAGCAGTTTAAAATCCTCTCCTATTTTATGAAGAAGATCTAAATCCAAACACAGTCTCCAGGGTAAAACTTGCAGCCCTGAGCAGGAGGGTGTGATGGAGGGGAGAGCCAGGGCAGGAAGGGAGGAAGACACCAGACTTGTTTTAGGCTGCGACCTGGGGCAGTGGCCCTCCTCGCCATGTCCCCATTTCCCCATGGCTCAGCTGGAGCTTTGCTGGGGCTGCTCTGGGACATGAGCAGGATGAGGTCCAGCCTACCTGATCAGAGCCATGTCCTGCAATCCTGCAGCCAAACATGACCAGTTCCATGCTGGGGAGTAGGACTGGTTTCGGATCACCCCAGTGCTGCACTGGGCAGAGGGTGTGTTTGATCAATGCCTTTGTCACGGGAATGAGATGCTCGGCTGCTGCAAGGCAGAGGCAGGTTTGGGGCCAAATAACAACTTGCCTTCATTGCAGATAGTTGCTACAACAGCAGGGATTATCTTGAAGGCAGCTGCTGCGTCTTGAGGGACTGAGGTCCATGCTGGCAGCTGGGACAGGTGCGGGCAGGACAGCCATCCTGGTGGAGGCACAGCAGCGCCACCCATCTGGGTCTCGCTTCCTGGGGAAGGAGAAACCTTTTCGTCCATGTGCTGGGGGGACCCACTGCCTCCCCTTTCTCCCCCAAGAGTCCAGTGCATGATCACCAGTTGCTGAGAGGGAGCACTGGTATCACTTTGCAGGAGGATGCCCCCAAAGAGCAAAGGGAAAGGGAGAAAAGGAGTGAAGCAGCAGCAGAAGAGAAACATAGCAGGTGAGTCTGGGGTCTTGACTCTCTCCAGCCAGCAGCTATGTGCCTCTCCTGTCCCTCCGCTGCTGCTTCCTGGCCCCAGCAAGGGCAGGCATCATGGGGCTGCTGAAAGTGGGAGCTGGGAACACTGGGGCCCCATGGGACAGCCCAGCCTGGCTGCGGCTGTCATGGCTCCCCCAGCCCTGCTCACCCTGTGCCAGGTCAGCAGCACAGTTATGCCTGATGAGGTACAGGAGGCGGGGGGGTGCAGGGCCCTGCCCGAAGCACCCTGCACACCACTGCACCCTCCAGCCCAGCAGGATCCAGGGAGGAGGTCAAAGAGAGCAGCTCTGCCAGGCCCCAGCCTCTCCTACATGCCTCTGAAAGTTGAAGCATGCACCAGGCTGGAAGAACCTCTGGGGTAGGGTTTTGGAAGGGGTCTCCAAGCTTCTATGCACTATGGCTACTGCCCCATCTTCACTGCACAATCCCAGCCCTCACCCACAAATGAGAGTGCATCTTGCCAGGACAGCTGCTTCAAGTAAAACCAGCTACACCTTGACTCAGTGTCTGACAGGTGTTTGCACAAATACCGCCCTGGTGCCAGTGTTTGAGCCAGAGATGTGTCCCAGCCAAGATTTCCTGGGGCAAACATCCCAAGGCAAGCTTCCCCTGGGCCGTTTGACAGCCCTTCGTGTCCCTGGGCCAAGTCCCTTTAAAGAGCTGCTCTTGACTCTGCCCCTTCCTTCTGCTCTCTGGCTGCAGAAAGCCGAGCTGAAGAGAAGTTCAGGAAAGCAGCACTGGAGGTGGACATGCCAAAAGAGCACCTGGGTAACGTTGGGAGGAGCCAGGGGCTGGGGCAAGCAAGGCATGCCCGCTGCCCTTCATGTACTTCCCAGGGACTAGTCCTTCCCAGCAGCAAGTCACGCCAGAGGATGGCACACGGCCTCCCTTGCATGTGGGCTCCAGCCCCAGGGGCTGCCTGTGTTGTCCCAAGAGTCCTGGGTGTGCAGCACAGCAACTGCTTACGGAGACCAGCAATGCTGCAGAGATGGAAGAGAAAAAGAGGAGCAATGAAGAAAGCAAAGGCGAGGTGGTAGGGATGCTGCAGTGGGGCACCCCTCTGGAAATGCTTTCCCAGCACAGCACTGAGCTGAAACAAAGGGGAGGTTTCTTGCTATGAATCATAGTTTCATTTATGTTGAAAAAGACCTTTAAGATAATCGAGTCCAACCATTAACATAGCACTACAAGTCTTCCACTAAACTCTAAGCATCACATCTACACATCTTTTTAATTCCTCCACTCAACCACTTCCCCGGGCAGCCTGTTCCAATGCTTGATAACCCTTTTGGTGAATAATTTTTCCTAATATCCAATCTAAACCTCCCCTGGTGCAGCTCAAGGCCATTTCCTCTCATCCTCTCGCTCATTACTTGGGAGAAGAGACCGAACCCCCCCCTCACTCCAGCCCCTCTCCGGCAGCTGCAGAGAGCGAGAAGGGCTCCCCTCAGCCCCCTCTTCTCCAGGCTAAACCCCCCCAGCTCCTTCAGCTGCCCCCCAGCACACTTGTGCTCCAGACCCTGCCCCAGCCCCGCTGCCCTTCTCTGGACACGCTCCAGCACCTCAAGGCCCTCCTTGTGCTCAGGGGCCCAAACCTGAGCCCAGCATTCGAGGTGGGGCCTCCCCAGTGCCGAGCACAGGGGCCCCATCCCTGCCCAGCTCCTGCCGGCCACACCAGTGCTGATACAGTGAGATTCACTCTGGTTCAGGCAGGGCTTAGGGCCAGACATGGCCTAGGGATGTGTCCACATTCCCCTGGCTTTGGGAGCAGAGAAAAGCTAGGAATAAGTCACTGCTGGGCCAAGGTGCGGAGGAAGTACTGGGCAGGGAATAGCCATCCAGTATTGTTTGGATAGTGCCCTTTGACTGCCCATGCTTAGGTCAGGGTCATGATGTGGGTCACCTGTCAGGAAACACATTGTCCCCATGGCAGTCCTGTGTGTCTCTGACTCACAGTTCCCTGGAAGAACGTGTCCTGGCAGGCAAAGGCTGACAACGAAGTGCTCATGCGGAGGCTATGGGACCTCAAGAAGGCACTGGAGCAGGCACAGGAAGACAAGCGAGACATTCATGAAGCTGAGGGCAGAGGTGGGAGGAGACAGTGGGACAGATGCAGGGACTCCATACCTTGGTGCTGCTGGGGCGAGCCAGACAAGCTTCCACCACTTCTCCCTTTGGCCTTTACCACTCAGCCCCAAACCACCCTGCTGTTGGCTAGCCCTGCGGTCTCCCATGCTGCCAGCATGCAAAGGCTTTGGACATGAACTCGTTGCATGCCAGATGCCTGTACTCAGCACAGGCAGAGAAGACCACAGAGGCAGAGACTTCCCTGCCTGTAAAACTTATTGCCTTGCCATTTCCGTTAGTACTCAAGAAGGGGCTGATTTAGCAGAGGTAAAACCTCAGCCAGAGGTTCGCGGTCTTTGCCACATGCAAAACTCCGTGCTCATTTTCACTCTCCCACGCTTAACAGAGAGGTAAAACTTTCCCTCCGGGGCTCCCTCCGGGGCTCCCTCCTGGCCCCCCCGCCCCGCATTGTCACAGCCCTGCCAGGGAGGGAGAGGGTGCATGCGTAGCTGCTTCTGATGTGTCACCCTGCAAGGGGAGGCCTCAGGTCAGACCTTGCTGGAGCCCCTGCCTGGTCACAGGTGCTGGGATCCAACCACAAGGACTGCCTGCTTGTCCCTCCTATAGTCACCACATTTGTTCCCTTCTCCCCTCCCTGGCTCCCAGAAATGACCTGGCAATACCAGCAGCTGCAGAAGCAGACAGCAGCCCGCAGACAGCGCCTGAAGGTGAAAAGCCTGCAGGAGCACCTTGGTATGCCCCCCTGGCATGCCTGCCCCTTCCTGGTAGGTGGGGATGGGGTTTGCTTCAGGGCAGCAAAGCGCACTTGGTGGGGAACGAGGGGAGATGGGAGTCATTCACCCTGTGCTGTCACCACGGCAGTAGCTGAAGGCAAAACCTGACCCAGTGCATCCCCAACCCTGGGAGATGCTGACTGCAAAGGACATGCTGTGATGCCACCCCTGCCCCAGAGCCATCTACCACACTGGGGATGAGGGGGACTGGGCTGGGGCTGTGCCACACACTGCCTGTACTCTCTTGTGCACTGCTCACGCAATGCCAGGACCTGTGCCCACATGCTCAGTGTCCCCTGGCTCTGTCCCTTCACCCCACAGCCACTAGGCTCCAGGAGAGCCAGCAGCCCCAGGAGACTGCCACCCAGGCACTAGCAGAGAGAGACAGGACCATTGCCCAACCGCAGCACAGGCTTGATGCCATGGAGCAGGAATATAAGAAGATCCTCCACATGAGTGGGGACATAGCTGTGGGTGGCTCCCCCTGGCAACGCAGTCCTCCCTCATCACCATCCTCTCTCCCACCAGGGTAGCTTGGACCTTATGCTGGCCAAGATGGCAGAGGCCAGCCTGCACTGGGAAGAGGTAGGAATGACGATCGCCATGGAGCACAAGGAGTGCCTACAGGAGTTCAGCCTCAACCCCCTGCACATATAGCTCCCTGGGGACTCCCAGGACAGGACAGGCTCTCATCCCCTACCTCCCTGTCAGCACACTTGAAGAGCTTTCCGCACCCACTGCCCAACACTCCAGCTGTCTCAGGCTAGGTAAGAGAAGACAGGTCCTGTCCAGCCCTGGGATGCACTGCTGAGTCACAGTCCTCTCCATAACATTACCCACAGGAACAGCAGTGTGGATTTGTCCTTTAATCACACCCCAAATGGGTGACACAGGAAGTGCTGTGATGGTGGGCAGACACTCACTGCCCACAAGTTCAGAAGGAGGACAAGAGAGATATCCATGCAGGTGCAAACCTGAGCCAACACACTGAGATGCGGGGGTTCCTGCAGTGCCCCGTCGGCATCCACTGCTCCCTTTCCCTTCACACAGCAGCCTGAAGGCCAGCCCTGGGCTGAGCCAAGCCTCAGGCTCCCCAGTCCCCTGGGTCATGGCATGGAGGGCAGTGCCTCGGCTCTCCTGGGGCTCCCACAGCCTGGAGCTGGGCAAGGGCTTCAGTGCAGTGTCCCTAGATACCCCTGGAGGAAGCTGGGCAGGCAAAGATACAGGTCTGTCTTCAGGTTAAAAGAAGCCACTGCCATGTTAATAAAAGCTTGGAGCCAGCTCTGTCAGCGGAGATCAGTCTCTGGGAGGTGTGATGCAGCGAGCCCCATTGCGGGCATGGAGACACAGCAGCTCTGTATGCGACAACCATGCTGAGCAGTGCTGTGCTCTCTGGGGAGCACTGATGGACTGGACATGGCCTGGGTTGAGGCACTGTCTGGGGGAGCCTGGCTGGAAACAGGGTGCACCTGGGCTGCTAGAACGCCTGGTGCAGCCTTCTCTGCTCTTCCTGGTGCAGGCTCTGCAGGGATACAATGGGGGCATTGTGGGCAGCACATATTCACCCACCCCACCACACCCCACCTTTGCCCCACGGGGTCTTTCTGCCTGGCCCCTGTGGCCAGGGGAGCACAGAGCCCCCTCCCACCAGTGTCACAGGCACCAGGGAAATATTAGGACAGGCAGGGCAGGACGGTGCCAGGACTCAGAGCAGCGGTCTGCTGTGAGTATCACTGCTGCAAGGGTCTGGCAAAAGGGTTTACCTGTGTGATCCCTATATTGTTGGCAGCAGCCACCAGCCAGGAGCCAGGTCTCTTTGGTCCCACCTCAACACGACACAGTCCAGGGGAGCTGCTGGGAGAGGGCAGGGAGGGCATGCGGGAGCCTGAGGCAGGGTCACTTTCCTCAAAGAATAGCAGAGGGGACAGCCCAATCTGGAAGAGCAGAAGAGGGATAGCCATGCAGCTCCTGGCACTCCATGGCAAGCCAGGTCCCCTAGAGAGGACCTCACTGTGCAGGCCTGGGGCAAGACACCAGTCCCATTATCCATCCTTGCAGCACCCCAGGGCTCCCCAGCCAGGGCAGGACCGTGCTGGGTCCCCAAAACCTACCGACTGGTAGAACTCATCGCCAGTGGGGTCAATGACCAGCAGTGTCACCTGGTCGTCATGGGAACGAATCCTGAGCACTGTCTGCTGGTGGTCCAGCCCCTCAATGCTCTCACCATTCACAGCCAGGAGACGGTCCCCTTCCTTCATCCCTGCCTGCTCGGCTGGCAGCCCTGCATCCACATCCCACAGGAACTGGCCTGCCACAGTGGGACAGAGGGAAGGTGGTGAAATGCTCAGAGGCATTCAGCCAGTAGGGAACTGGCGCTGCTGACCCCCATGTGCAAGTGGGGAGAGGCTCCCACTGTGGGCACAGGGCTTGCAACTATCCCCGACCCTCAGACATGCCTTGTTCAGGACTGCCCCCACTCAGCCCCCTCACCTGTGGCCCCCGAGCTGCAGTCATCCTCTTTGAGCAGAAACCCATAGCCAGCTGGACCCTTCACCATGTGCAGCTCCCGGACCTTGAAGGGGAGCCAGGAGGTGTCTGCCAAGGCAGCCGTGACCTGCAGGCCCCGCAGGCGGTAAAACTCCTCCACGGCAGTGGATGCCACCAGCAGTGTCACCTTGCTGCCACTCTGCTTAAGCTGGATGGGAAATGCAGGGTGCTCAGCAACATTGCTGGCCCCAGTCCCCCCCACACCTGCTCCGAGACCACGCACCTTTCGGGCAAGCTGCGCATGCGAGTAGCTCCTCACACTGGCACCATTCAGCTCCAGGAGCCAGGACCCTGGCAGCACCCCTGCTCTCTCCGCTGGCCCGTCCTGCTGCACCGACAGCTGGAAGGTGCCCTTCACACCTGTAGGGAGGAGAAGAGGTAGTCTGGGGCGAGTGGGGTCCTGTGTCAGAGAAGCTGGTGGTGCCAGAATCCCACTGCCCACTTTACCTTCTGGACCTGACACACTGAAGCCAAAACCACTTTTGTCCCGCATTATGTGGCAGAGGCGTGGGCGGATATCTGCTGGCAGCATCTGGGACAGGTCCCTGCCCAGGGCTTTGGCTGCTTCGTAGGAGTCACCATCCAGCACCACCAGTAGAACCTGGTTCCCGCTGGCCTTGATCTTCTGCACCACCTGGAAGGACCCAGGCTGTGAACCCTGGGCAGGGCACCCCTCCAGCCACAGCCCCGGGGTGCTCCCAGCTTACCCTGTTGTGGTCCATGTGGTCCACGAAGTGGCCATTGACCTGGAGGAGCCGGTCCCCATCCTGCAGTCCCCTGCGCTGGGCCAGCCCCCCCACCTCGATCTGCCGGATGATGTGGCCCTGGCAGCCCAGCTCCTCATGGAGGCAGAAGCCAAAGGTCTCCGCACTGCCCTTGTTCAGGAGGTAGAAGCGGGGCTCCCCCATACGCTTGCCATCTGCATAGGGGCACAGCCCATGAGCAGGGCCCCACAGGGATCCTAACGAGGGTTCTCTACCCTTCTACCCACTCTACCTTTACATCCTGGGCTGGGATCTACCCATCCCCTCTGCCTTATGTGTTCACCTCCCCACAGCTCCCTGGGGTGAAAGCCCAGGACCCCAGCAGTGTCCAGCTGCCAGAACCCTGTGCTAACACAAGGACACCCTGGGGAAATAAGGGTATTTACCCGTGTCCTCCGCCAGCGACAAGGCAGGGTTGTCAATACCGTCTTTGGGGTTAAATTCAAATTTTCTGAAATGATATAGGGCAGGCGAGGTCACATTAGTGTAGCAGCATGTCCTTCCCCCCCGCCCTCACCAGCCCTTCCATGGCGAGCCCCATTCCTCCCAAAAAGAGCCAGCAGAGGCCACAGCTCCAGTGCCTCCTCTTCCTTGGGGAAAGCCAGGAGGGGATATCCCTCTTGGACTGTCCCCCACATTTCTCCTGAGCTAACAACTCAGGGAGGAACTTACTGGGGAAGGCAGCTGGGATTGGCAGCCACAACCCAGACTACCTCAGCTAAGGGTGTGCCCCAACACAGCCTGGTTGTGGGGCCTTGAACCCCAGCAAGCCCCTGGCCAGGGGCAGCTCAGTACTTACATGATGGACTTCTTTTCGCCCTTGAGCCCTGCAGAGGGAGAGGAGAGGTCAGTGCAGGAGGCACAGGCTGGGAGCAGACCCCACACTCTCGAGCACTCAAGGCTTGTCCATTCGCTGGCCGAGCATGCCACACCAGGCAAGGTGGGTTTGCTGTGTACATGCAGTCTCCCTGGCCCCTCTGCCCCCTCGCTACAGCCTGTGCCTGGGCACAGCTCAGCCCTTGGCCCCACCACCAATGTCCTATTGCATTTCAAAGCAGCAGGACACCTGCTGCTTGGGTCCAACAAGCACCTGCTTCCCAGCCCAGTGGGGTCCTACAGCACCAGGGGTAAAGTAGGGCCAGGCAGCAGTATGCAGACGGAGGTTAGTCCTGGGGGTTTACAGGGCTTTTGAGTGAGGGATAAGAAGGGTCACCAGGGCCCTAGAGATGGCTGAAGCCAGGAGATGGAGGCCTTCCCCTGTGCACCTCCCCATAAAACCCCTCCCCACCTCTTCCAGCACAAGGATTGGCAAACCCAAGGAGAGGGGATTCCTGCCAAGTGCCCCCACAATGTCCACCTGCATTTCCTGGATGCCTCTAGCTCCTTTCCATGGCCTGCCTGGGCTCTGACATTGCCTTGCTCCATGCAGAAGCACAGCATGGAGACATGCGTGTGGGGAAGGGTCTCCACAGGAGGATGCCCCACTGCCCTGGCACATACCTTTTGTTTGCTTCATGGCTGCAGGGAATGCAAGAGGGAGCAAGGTACAGGGTGAAGTGGCAGGGAAGCCAGTGTCCCCGCCTCTTCCAAGACGCCCCAGGTTTAATGGTTAAACAGCTGCGATGTCTCCCCTGCCCTCCCAGCCATGGGGCACTGCCAGCCCTTGCCCAGCAGAGCTGGGAGCAAGTGGGAGGGACCGTGGGATACTCAGCTTGGGAACAGACCCTGGTGTCCCCGTTTCCAGCTGCCCGCAAGGGCAGCCCACGGTGGGGAACACCAACTGATTCGGCATGGGCTGGAGCAGAAGTGGTCTGCCCCATCCTAGCCCTGTGAGATGAGAAAGGGCCAGAGCGCTCCACTCCAACTGCTGGAGGGACAGCTGCACCAGCGCCTCTGCATTCCTCCCCCAGGAAGGCCCGGAGAGAAGATCAAATCTTGGCACTAGTGTGCTTCAGTGGAAACAAAGTGGTGCACTTTAATGCCACCAAAGGTTTCACAAGCAAGCCTGAGTCCTGCCCCTCTGCCGCTGCTGTGACTTGTGGATGGGCCAGCAGTAGCCAGGGTGCAGGGGCTGGGTCTCTACAAGCCCAGAAGGACAAGTCCTGTTTGCTCCTGGACTGGTCTCTGTACAGTTCTCCCACACTTCAGCCTTGCCCGCAGATGAGGGCTGAGCCACACATACACAGCACCTTTGACAGCCTTGGTAGCACCTGACCACTAGGCATCTCCACGTGGATAAGGGTGCAGGGGATGTACTGCGAGGGCACATTCCAGTGTTTCCTCCCCAGCAGCGCTGCTCCCTCCCTGGCTGGGTGGATGAACAGCAGGTTAGAGGGTCCCATACTGCAGTTTCCCCAGCATCTTCTTGACCTCATTCTCAACTCGTAGGAACTTGGCTTTCCTCCAGGGGTTGGCAGTCTGTCTCCGGCTGCTCTCCAGATCCTGGAGGATCAGGGCAAGGTGCTGCCGAACCCGCTCACGGTCCCAGAAAGGCAGGTTCTTCTGCACCACGTTCAGGATGTTGGACCAGTATTCAGAGACGTCGGTGCCTGCTGTAAGGAAGACTAGCGCTCTAACGCCATCCCGGTCCATGCGCAGGCTGTGAAGTGCCTGCTTGCCGTCCTCACTGATGTCATTGAAGTACAGACTGTGGGTTGAGAAAAAAGGAATGGGAGACACTGTGAGGGCTGTGGGCAAGACACAAAGGCTGAGTGGGACTCCCCACTTGCCACCATCGGGAGGGACACGCAGTTAGAGGCATCACCTGCAAGAGGGAAGAACTGGGGCAGAGTGAACTCACTGCACTTTGTCCAGCGTTGTGTGCTTTTTGGCTACCTCCACCACATGCAGGGCGGCTGTGTCAGTCAGGGAGTTGTAGCCCAGGTTGAGCTCCTGGAGGTGCTGGTTCTTGGCCAGGTGCTGAGCAATCACTTCGGCACCCCGGTCCCCCAGTACAGTGTGCAGCAGGGACAAATAGGTCAGCGAGTGGTTGCCTGCCAGCGCCTCAGCCAGGTATTGTGCACCCTGCTCACCCACGGGGTTGTTTCCCAGCCTGTGGACGCACGAGTTCAGGGCAGTGGCAAGGCTGGGCAGGGGGCCCAGGGCCAGGGCACAAGGTGAGCAGCAGAGACAGATTCATGCAAGGACAGAGGCAGTACTCACCGCAGGTTGCTCACCACACACTTGTCATGCAGGAGCAGGTCACGGATTTCCTTGCAGGCGTCAGAGCCCAGGCTGTTGAGCTGCAGGCTGATGCAAAGCAAGACATGACGGTGGCAGGACCGAAATGGCTGCTACCTGTGGGGCTGGCAACTCTGCTCTCTCCATTTTCCCTGGCCCACCCCATCACCATCCTACGTGGGCTCCCCAGACATGGCCACACAAGCTTCCCCTCCAAAACCGAGCACACTAAAACTGTACCAGAGCTTGGGCAGCATCAGCCAACAGAGCCAGTGCTAGGAGAAGCAAAGGACGGGGAGCAGGTGCAGGGTCTGCAGGGGGTGGGTGAAGGTCTGAGGGATCAGGACCCCTTCAAGCCCTTCTGAGCATCTGGAGGAAGGAAGTGCTGCATAGCCCCACTACACAGCCGAGTCCACCTCTGCAGAGCACAGCTTGCCATCCCCTAGGCGACAGGAAGACTACAGTTCCACAAATGGACTGGAACAGAACCCATCCCTTTGCGCAGCCCAGACTCCCACACTTGGGCTGCGTATCTCCTGTTCAGAGTCAGTAGTAGCAGCAGCTACACAATGATGCTGGGTGGCTCTGGGGGGCCAAGCAGTGGAAGGGACCTGGGTTTGCCAGGGGATCTGGTAGCCCAGCCTGTGGTACCAGATGCCGGAGTGCTGCCCAGAGTCCTATAGGAGGGTGTGATGCAACTGCACATCGCAGCATGCAGTGCCCTGGCAAGGCTGCTCAAGGAGTGTTGCATGTTGGAAGCTGTAGTCCCCAAGTCTGCACTGAGGATAAACAAGGGCGTGCATGCCCTTCCCTGCCTTTGCCATACTTGGGCTCCTAGTGTATCCCTGTGATGGGCAGAGGTAAGGGATAGCCCAATTTTTGAGCACTGCCAAAGGGCGGAAGAGAGCAGTACTCACTGGAGAGCTTTGCAGCGCAGCAGGACAGGGAAGAGGATCCTCAAGCTGCTCGTGTCAAGGTTGCAGGAGGACAGGTTCAGCTCCTCCACTTCGTGGCATGTGGTGCCCATAACAGATGCCAGCACAGAGCACTTCAGAGGGGTCATCTTGACAGATGAGAGGTTGACTGTCCGGAGAGAGCGGATGGCCTCAGCTGTGAAGCGCTCGTTCTGGAATTCATGCAGGAAGAAGAGGTAGTCCATCAGCTCGGACGGCGGCAGCCCCTTGCGGCTGTTCCTGATGACTGTCTTCTTCATGGCCTTGGCGATCTCAAAGGCTGCCAGGTTCTTTATAGAGCAGCCCAGCTGCTCCAGGATGGCGCGGTTACGGCGGGACAGTATCCCACCCATGAAGATGGGGAAGAGCTCAAAGACCTCATCATCAGGGGCCTCGTCAGGGTGGCGCATGGGGCCCTCCACACCCAGGATGCTGGAATTGATCTGGTCCAAGACATCATCGTTGTAGTAGTCCTCCTCTTTGAATAGCTCCTCTGCCATGGTGTGGGCAATAGCATCCCGGTCCTTACCGCTCAGCCGGGAGAAGTAGCGAGGGAATATTTTGAGCAGGTTGAAGAGCACTGGCAGGAAGCGCAAGGGCAGCACCTTAGAGATGATACTCAGAACGACAGCGACATCTTCACTCACCTTCCCAATCATCTCTGACAGTTCCTTCCCCACTTTCTGTGCCAGGGTCTTCTTCTCACCCAGCACCACATACAGGGCTGCCAGATACTCTTGCATAGCAGGGATGGTGAAGACAAAGGTGTGTTCTTTGCCTGGCTGCACACATGGAGTGAGGAAGAAACGGAAGACATCGCTGCGGAAGACCTCCAGAAGGTTGAGCTCACTTTCAGTCTTCATCTCCACCTCAAAGCACTGCTGCAGGTCGTCCTCTGAGAAGCAGGTCTTGCGGGACATCACCCCTTCATAGGCTAGCTTGCCCACCATCTTGGCCACATACTTCATCATGGAGATGTTGGTGGGGTCAGTGCTGTCCAGCACCTCCCCACTGAAGTTGAGCCTCAGGAAGCTGGTATAGATGCCAGTCAGGGTCTGGCTGGGAGGCACTGTCCTAGTGAAGTAGAGGAAGTGCAGTGTGGTGCACACCAGCCAGCAGTAAGAGGGCAAGAAGCAGGCAGCGGCTATTTGGTTGTGGCGCTCCAAGTTCCTCGACAACATCTCCACCAAGTTTTCCTGCTCACCTGAGCTGCTACCCACACTGTCCTCTCCACTGCAGCCAGGCTGGCTGAGACGCATCTGGAAGTATAGTTTCTGCAGGTTGGTGTCAGAGAAGCCACAGATCTCAGCGTAGCGGCCCACATATTTACCAGGGATCCGGCGCACCGCCGATGGGCGCGTGGTGACGATGATGCTGGCCTGGAAGCAGAGGGCTGGGTGAGTTTGCAGGTGCTCCCTCTGTGGCTTTGATCTAAGCTCAGCAGGGTGCCAAGTGCATAACCCACATATAGGTGCACTAGGATTGCACCACCCAGGGGCTGGGGTTCAAGAAGCTGCTGCCCAAAGGGCATTGGTTCAAACCTGACCCAGGCAGAGGGGACAGAAGAGCTTTCCCCATCCCCTGCTAGATACATATTGAGTCTGAAAGACCACAGCCCAGCAGACTGCCTTCTCTGCCTTACCACGCCTCCCCAAAGATCCTGCAGAGACAAACCAGTACCAGTGGCACGAGGCCACCTTGGTGAGTCCCTCCAGAAATGGAGTCTGCCTGTTCACTCACAGCCAAGCTGGACTGCAAGCAATTAGCAAAACGGCCGTGCCTGCAATGCCCCAGAGCTCACCCCTGGCCTTTCTCCAGCATGAAGGAGCTGGAGGGAGACACTGACCTCTGGCAGGAGGTATTTTCGCAGCAAGTTGACTACGATGGCAGAGGGAGGCACAGGCTCATTGGGGTCACAGCACAGCTCGGTGCCAGCCAGCCGGAAGTCCAAGTTGAGGCGCTCCAGGCCGTTGAGGATGAAAAGTACCTTGAGGTTGGAAGCACCCAGCATCGGCACCACATCCCGGAGGTGCTGGTACTTCTTGGTTATGAGGCGCCGCAGGGAGATGGAGGCATGACTATGAGACAGATCCTCACAGGAGAAGGGGATGACCAGCTCAAAGCGGGGTAGGTGACCATGGCACCAGTCCACCACCATCTTCTTGATGAGGGTGCTCTTCCCTGTGCCCACGGTGCCATAAAGCACCACGTTCTTCACCTGCCGCCCACAGGCATCCACATCAAAAAGGTTCTGGAGGCTGATAACCTGTCTGCGGGGCTGCTGGAGCTGGTTCTGGATGGTTAGGTCGGGCGAGGGCTTCAGGATCTCCTCCAGGGAGCTCTCCCGGATCACTGGGTCCACATGAACTGCATCCAGTGAGAAGGAAGGGCCGAACTGCCTCTCTTCATTGGGCTGGTGGCTGAACCATGCAGACAGGCTCTTCTGGTGTTTCTTGATGGCATCTGGGAAGAGGAAGGTGCTTGACAAGACAAGGGCTTCACACTAGCAGGTGACTGGGGAAGTTGCCTGCCCCAAGCCACTGCAGTGAGGTGACTGCAGAGAGGACAGAACCTAGTTCCTGCTAACCCTCACACTGCCCAGGACAGCAACTGCCCCCAACCCACTGTGTAAGACCCTCCCTCCTCTTTGGTGTAGGGCTGCAAGCTTACCAGAAGAGGCCACATTCCTCAGGTGGGACAGGCCGTGGCGAGAGGAGCCGGGCTGGACAGAACGCTCCTGGGACCCTCCCTGGTAGCTAACACAGCCCCTGCAAGAGGAGGGAGAGTGCCACGAGGAGAACCAGGGGCTAGCAGCTCCAAGCTCTGCCTGGGGCAGGGTGGGCAGATCACAGGTGACTGCTCTTGGAGGTGCTGAGTAGAGCCAGCTCACCCCTCCCTTCCCCTGCACCACTGGAGAGCGCAGAGATGGGGCAAGGGCATGGCTGGGAACTGAAGGCAGGTCAGCAAGTCATGTGTTGTGCGTCCCCAGCAAACCCGTGGTGAGGCAGAGAAGTTGGGCTGAATTCAGAATAGACAGGGAGTTGGGTCTGGGTTGTTTTCTAGGTGGAGGCAAAGCAGCATCTCTGCCCACAGAACCCCAATGGTCCCCAGTCACCCAGCTCAGCCACCCAGGTCCTGTGGTGAACAGCCACAGGGCAGAACGGGCCAGGTCCCAGCTGTGTGGCACTGTACCTGGGGAGGGAGATGCCACTTATGTGAAGGCTCTTCCTGAGGAAGTAACTGCCTGAAGTGCCTGGGAGGAAAAAGAACACACACCATCAGGGATGGCCTTCTCCAGCTTAGCAGAGCTAATACCACTAAGCTCACTGGCTTCACATCTTGCTGGGTGCGACCCACAGACTGCACAAGCTCCACTGTGCAGCTGGGGAGACATGTCCACCAGGGACAGGGCTTCCCTGGTGGCAGGACAGATTCAGGGTCACAGTCCTACAGGCACGGAGCCCAGCTCACCTGGCACTGAAGCAGCACACAGATACACACTCCGGGTCCCCCTGCTCCCTGGCAGGGATCGACGCAGCTGCATCCAGCTGCCCAAGGGCAGGCAGCTCTGGCACTGCATGGCCCGCGACATCCTCTGCCTTAAAGAGAGGGGACAGCCCATGAGGCAGGCTGCGTGCCTGGACCTGCCAGTTGCCTGCTCCAGCCCAGCTTTGCAGCCTGAGGCTGTACCTACCCTCACCCCTGCCCAGGGATGCCTGGATCAGGAATGACCTGCTCCCACATCCGGCCCCACAAACCCACCAGCCATGGGGAGCAGCAGTGAGCCGGATGGCAGGGCAGCTGGAGCACAGCTGAGCTGACAGAAGCACATGTTGCCTCAGACTCCCCATCTAGCACCTTTTACATACCTACCTGGGCATCACCAGGGAGTTACAGCCAAGACAGCAGCAAAGCAGGGCCCTGAGGAGGTCCTCACCCTGACAGACAATCCTGCTGGCTCTCAAACCCACCCCCACCCACCCCAGCCTCTGTTGGGACCAGCCACCTAATTCACTGCAGGCACAAGGGGCAGGGGATGATCTCTTCCCTGTTAGCAGCTGAAAGTCACTAACCTAGACTTGACTGTAACGGTATATCTATAACAACTATCGTAACACAGAGAACAAAAGTGCTGGGGAGAGGGCAGGCTTCCGGGCTTGAAATTTTGGGGCATTATATTAGAATAAACCAACCATCCTCCCCAAACTGCCACGAAATATGGCAAAACCAGGAGCTGGGGCCGGGAGAGAGGAAACAGCGGGAGGCAGGGGGGAGGCTTCAGAAAGGCAGAAAATAAAGGTGAACCACATGCATGGTGGCTTCCCCCAGTCCAGTCCAGTCCAGCACCAGTGTGCCCCGGGGCTGCCCTGTGGTGGCTGGCCCTGCCGAGGAGCACCGTTCCCCGGCAGGCAGCCCTTGCCGTGTCCTTGGCAGCCGCTGAGCCCTCTCACCGGGCCTGCCAAGCCGAGGCGGCTGCAGCACACAGGGATATTGAGCTCAGCCTCCTCCCATTTAAAGCAGCCGGGGAGGCTGCAGCCAGCAGTACAGGTTGGCAGGGGCGGCGGGGACTCAGCTGGTCCCCTCGGGGCTGCACCGGGTCCAGCCAGGCACAGGGTGATTTTTCCCAGGCAAAGCGCCCATCTCCAGAGGCGGACAAGATGGGCTCAGCAGCTCTGCGGCGCTCAGGCAGCTGCCCCACAAACGCCCAGCTCTGCAGAGCCGAGCAGGACGGGGTTGCCGGCTTTGCTCCGCAGGGACGTGGCGCAGCAGCCCCGGTACGGTCCAGTCCGGCAGAACCGGCTGTGCCGGCGCTGACTCAGGCTGCCGCCCCAGCTCAGCAGGGTGGTCCTTCAGGAACACGGGTTGCGCTCGCAGCCCCCGACATCCTGATAAAAAAATGAGGCAAGGGGCAGGGGAGGGGGGTAGAGTGTAAGCAAATCCAGCAGATAGCAAGGGACAGTGTGGAAATCCCTCTGCACTTGCCCCCCATGAGAGGACGAGAAGGGCGATAGCTTGCTCACACCTCCCACAGACTGGGCTTTTTCCAGCGCGTCGTCATGTTATCCAGACGAGGAAACTGAGGTACGGGCGCGGGGGCAGCGGCGCTGACCTTGAACCTGCGTGCCCTGGCCTCGAGGCCTTTGCAGCCAAGCGAACCCCGACGCGCCCACGCCCGGCCCCCTCTGCCGCCCAGCGCACGCTGCCAAGCGGCGGGCCGCGCCGCCCGCCTGCTGCGGTCCCCCTCCAGGGACCCCTGGTGCACGCCTGGCCCGCACGCCCTCCCCTCTGGCTACCGTGGCCTCCCGCCTCCCTGCTTCCCCGCCCGGGAGGACACAGTGGCCGAGGCCCTGGCGGCGCGGGGTCCTGGAACCCACGGCAATGGTGAGGCTGCCGCTGAGCAAGGCAAGGGCGAGGGTCGTGCCGAAAGCGGCGGGGTTACCTCCAGCAGGACTCCTTGCCGGGAGGCTGAGCCCCACGGCTCCCTGTGCTCCTGCAGCCCGTGAGGCCCGCGGGAGAGAGCGTGTGCCGCTCAGCCGCCTCCTTCCATCGCTCTCCCGGGAAGCAGCTCCTCTCCGGGGGCGGCTGTTCTGCAGCTGTAACTTCCTGCAACGCCGTCCCGCCCCGCCCCACGCACGGCGGCCGCCAGCTCCGCCGAGCGAGATGAGGGTTGCGGCTACGGCCCACTGCGGGGACGCGGCAGGGGGGCCGGCAGGCACCACGGCAAGGGAAAACACCCCCAGACACAGGGACGGACGCAGCGTGGGGGCGGTCCTGGGGTCGTACCTGCAAAGAGAGGTTTCCTCCGGACACATCTGGTGGCTCTGCATCCCCACCTGGTGCCCTTGCCTGGAGCCTGCACGGACAAGTCCTGCACCGGAGCGGAGTCCCCCCGTGCTCAGCTGCCGCCGCCTCACACAGCGCGGTGCAGAAAGCAGGACAACGGCAGCCCCACAGGGAAAAAAGAGCTCGGAGGAAGCTGTGCTGGCAGGGCAGCTCAGCACCGCCTGGTTTTGCCTGACTGTGTAACACACGTGCGTGGACATGCACACACAGAGACATGTGTACCTACCCTCTTGCTGCTTGCAGATCTGCTCTGGCAGCCCAGTAAGGTGGTGCTGAGACCAGAGCCAGTGGTGTCTGCAGGGCTGCACGCACTCTGCTCGGTCCCTAGGTGCTGTCCCGGGAAGTGCCGGCCTACCCCAGCCAGCCACAGGCTGTGCTGAACCAGGGGTGCTGGGGCAGAAGGTTCACACCCTGGTAACGCCGGAGGCCCCACTCACACCCCAAAGGCTTGCACAGAGCCCACATGTCCCTACACGCCTTTGCACGCACTTGGCACCTGTCCCCAGCAATGTGTGCAGCTACCTCCCCACATGCTGCCCCCCAGCACCCGCCTCCACACCCCAATGCAGGGACGTTTGTTGGTGTACCCAGGCACACACATCTCCCCTTGCATGCATGCGTGCCCTCTGGCTACTCAGAGAGGGGAGGCATTCAGGCATTACACTATAAATATAAGTTTTATTGATGTGTGAAATCCAACAAGTACAGCTGGCATCTCAGAAAGACTGAAATAAGCTGCAACACCTCCACCTGCTCAACAGCTCCTGGGGCCCTCTGGACACTGCTGACCACCAGCAGCAAGCTGGAACCTGGGCACACTGTCCCTGCGGGGCATTTACCTGCGTGTGCGGCACAGCCTGGAAAAGCAGCAGGGCCCTGCCAGCCACCATGTGCTTCCCCCAGAGCCCAGGGGCTCACCTCCACCCTCCTAGTTCCTGCCAGGCTGCAGCTGTGGGCAGCAGTGCCCTGACCCCACATCGCAGCCTCCCCCAGCAAGGCGCAAGGGCCCAGGCAAATGCCACCCACACAGAGCTACCACAGAAGAGCTGCAGCCATGCGAGCAGAGGCCCTTGGCCTTTGTGCTGTTATCTGCATCTTATTTTGGCAAATGGTCCCTGGAAAAAAAGCAGCTCACCTCCAGTCATGTGGGAGCATGGGTTTCAACCTCTCTGCACAGTCCACCCCTGCCCTGTATCACATGTGCAGCCCACTGCACAACCTCCTCTGCACATGTGGACAAGGTGAAGGCTAGAAAACCACAGGGTCCAGCATGGCAAGGATGCACAAAGATATCCCAGGCAGCCACAGGCTGCCTGTGGCGCCAGGAGCTTCTGTGGCAGAGGGACAGGACAAATGGTGTCCACACACAGTGGGAATGAAACACTGTTTTATTGCCTAATTTGAGAGGGGGGTGAAACCCTGGGAGAAGCCCCATCCCCTCCCTGCGCTGGCCCTGTCTCCCCTCCAGCAAACCCTAGCACGAGCTGGGTGATGATGTATTTGCTTTTCTTGTGTACGTGACAAAGGTGGCCTGCAGATGGGTGGAGGTGAAAGGCCATACCCCTGTGTGCCTGCCTGCATTCACAGCACGCATGGGGGAAAGGCAGTACCTGATACAACCGTGCCTGTGGGCTGAAGGAGCCAGGCTAAGGGGCTGAAGCAGTTTTAGATGGGTTGAGGTTCAACCGGTGTTCCCAGGGAGCTGGAGCCACAGCCCAAGCCACAAACTCATCCATTCAAAGTGCATTACAAGGGAAGGCAGGGGGAGGATGGGAGAAGTAGTGGGGGGGAGAAGCCTGCTCTCCTCCATCACACTCCTCATGATTATCCAGACGCATTCCCTGGTGGGATTCCTGCAGCCAGAAGCACCCACAGCCCTGCTCCCCTGCTCTGATAAAGTGCATCCTCACTGCTGCGCGTCAGCCCAGCGTGTGGGTGCTCCCCACCCACTCAGGACAAGGCAAGACCCAGCCTAGGCACCCCTGGCCCCACACCACGAAAGGACCAGTGTTATTGCCAAGGGGTCCTGCCATAGCCTGGCTCAATGCCTACCTTGCCCTGAAGTGACCATCCCAGAGAGTCCAGTGGGCTGGAGCAGCCCAGCCTTGCTCCATTAAGGGACCCCCAGAGCCGGGCAGCTGCACCCCAACCCTCTGCCGTGCCAGGGCAGAGACAACCCCTTTCACCCTGCTGCTGCGGGGCAGGGGGACAGCTGGGCCGTGGAGGCACAATAAACCCCAAGTGCTCAGCCCAGCCACACGAGCCTGCAAGGCTCAGTGTAAACGTGCTCAGTCCCTTCTGTGCCTTCCACCATATCTGGGATTGTCCTCGCTGAGAGGGAGAGGAATGGATTGCCCATTCTGGCATCTTGGCTCAGTTCACTCCTTGGGCACTGTTTGCCCTTAGGCACCACCTACGATGTTTTTGCCTGAGGCAGGGTCTGCCAGACCCAGGCTCCCTGTGCCACGAGGTGCCCAGATCCCTCATTCCTCACAGTCCCTTCATACCAACACATTCACTTGTGGGCTCCGCTGGGAGTGCTGGTGCCCTTCTCCAGGGAGCCTCAGGCCTCCTGCTGCCCTGGCCCTGGGGATGAAGGGCACCTGCCCCATAACCCTACTCCCCAGCACCCTTGCCCAGCTCAGGGACACAGGCATCCTCTGTCTCCAGAGCTTGCCCCAGCCCTCCGCCATGCAGTGGCCTCATACCTGGTCAGCTGGGATTCGGCAACCCATGCACTCTCCAGCACAGGAGGCCCAGGCTGTGCTGAACTGTCCTGGAGATCCTGGGCAGTCACCCCGTCCCAGACAGGCTGGTCTGAGCAGCCACCTGTTGAGCTACCTGCCCCAGCAGTCTCCCTCCAGCCATGCCAAGCTCAGGCAGCCTGTCCCATGGGGTTTCTCTGCAAGCAGCAGAGCCTGGCCAGCAGAGGCTTCTGTTGCAGCATCCCTGAGTGTGCAAACATGGGCAGTGGCATCCATAGGCACCTGCTAGTAGCCCCTGCTGCTCCGCCCATGGGCCATCGCTAGTCCATCTCATCCTGGTCATTCTGGGAGTGGTGGTGGCGCTGGCTGTGATGGCACAGGGGTGTCTCAGGAGGTACCACGTGCTGGGTGCAGACAGCAGCAGGACACAGCGCTGGGGACAGCAGTGCCTCTGGTGTGCAGGAAGCAGGACCCACCCATGAGAGTCCCTGCTGCCAGGGAGCAGGCAGGAGCTGTGCAAAGCTGCACCACTGGCACTTCTTGCCAACTTGGTATTCTTCCAGGGGAAAACCCTCAGCCCAGCAGTGCACACCCTGTGCTGGGCAAGGCTTAACTAGCCACAGCCCAGGGGCAGGGCAGATGAGGGCCACTGGTCCCATCAGCCACACAGACAGTGAGGTGGAGAAGGGTGATAGCCTGCAGCTCCACCATCCCCCTGGCTCCTTACCCATCCATCCACCTGGTGACAGAGCAGATGTGGGGACCGTTCCCCATTCGACTGTGCCCCTGCAGCTGCAGTTGGCGGCATTGTGCCCAGGAGACTGCAGCCCCACAAGATGGTACGGCTCCATTGCAGAGCATGGCACAGGGCTGTCAGTGAAGGAGGATCCAGGAGCAGGGTGAAATTTTGTAAGGGACAGCAGTAAGACAAGAGCCCCTGCGGAAAACCCCAATCCTCAGCATGGAAAGGGCATCAGGGCATGTCCTGCTTCCACACCCTCTGTGCAGGAGAGCCCCATAGCTACAAGCTCCTTGCAGTGATACTGTCCAGGCAGGAGAAACTTGACCTTACTAAGTGCCCAGCATCAGTGCTGCCACACATCTGCCATACACCTGCAGGACAGCCAGACCCTGCTGTGTGGAGCAGTCCCAACATGAGCCAGTAAAAGCAAAGAATTGTTTCAAGGATTTTGCTGAAACCTGGAATTTGCCCTGCAATCCCCTGCTGCTCAGTGTGCCGGCAGCAGCATCTCACAGACGGCACTTGAACCAGGGCCCAGCAAGCCAGGATGGGGCAAAGCTGCCTTCTCCATGTCCATGCTCACTAAAAAGCAGTAGGTTCCCATGCGCATGGGTGACCCATGCGCAGCTCTGTGACGCCAGTGCCAGCACACCCACAGAGACAGGCCTGTGCTCTGTAGCTAAGCAACATGCTGTGCTCCCAGCACAGCAGCATGTGCAGATACCCTACCAGCTCTGGTCTCAAGTCTCTTCCTTTGGAGACTCAGCAAGGTGCTGAAATACCTTCCCCTCTGCAAGGGGTGTGGAGAGGCAGGTGACTTTGGAGGAGCCACCAGAGACAACTGCCAAAAGGGACCTTTTCCTGACACCAGTCACAAACCGCAAAGTCCTTTTCAATGTTGGGGTCACCCAATGCAAATAAACCACTCCAACATCTCACCTGTTTTCCAGTACTGGCCCTGGTGGGACCCACTTGTGCAGTGTTACCCTGGGAAGTCTGCACAGTGATGAAGCTGGGTATCCTTGGGGCTTGCATCCCCTCCTTGCAGGGTCAGTGCTGAGCGAGGCTTATCCTCCCTGCTCTGCTGAGGCAGCCACAGTTGTGCTGGGGGAAGAGGAGTGCAGAGCAAGATGGTGCAAGGGAAGGGCTCAGGGCCAGTTCTGCAGTAGAGGCTCCAGTGATGGCATAGCTGAGCCCAGCATTGCTTTTCAGCCACCTGGCACTGTCAGGCTGTGGGAACGTGAATCCTCCCCACTCCATGTGGCACTTGAAGGGACTGGTCACTTCTCTCCCTGTTAGTCGATTTTATCCTCTTGGCTCGGACTCCAAAGACAACAGGGACTGAATATGAGACTCCCTAAGGTCTGAGAATACTGTCCCATTCCCACAGACCCTGCCACATCCCCAGGTTTGAAGATCCCATCTCTGAGGATGGTATCTGAGCAGAAGTCTGAGACAGACCCCCAAGTCTTTCTCTGCCTGCTGTCTCCCTCTCTTCACCTGCATGCAGACTGGGAAGCGATGGGGTTTATAAAAAAAGAAAGAAAAGCAAAATGGGAAAAAAAAAACCGGGGGATTTATGCAGAAATAAAAAGGGGATGCAGCAATTTCTGTGGCTATGGTGACAGGAAACACTAAAGCCTTGTGTAACTTGGCATACTGCATCTCTGGGCTCTTCTTAGCACGGACACGCATGCTGGCCAGAGCGAGCAATGGGGCTACGTGCTGCGCTACCAATCCATGCTCTGCAGGTGTCTCTTCCTGGCTTCAGCCCCAGGATCAGGCAGCTCCAGGGCACTGCTCCCCTCCTGGCTGGAGCAGCTGGTTCCTTTCAGCCTTGCTCGGCAGACAGCTGCCTCCGCGGGACTGCCCCCAGTGTCCCAATGTGTTTGGCAGTGAAGGGCAGTGCTGGGCAGGGGTGACAAGAGGGGATCCAAGCTCCATGGGGTTCGGCAGTCCTGGGGGAGAGGGTGACACATGCCAGGGCTGTACAAAACTTTTGCAATGAAGAGTGTGTGGAAAGGTTAAAACAGTTCCGAGATGTCTCAAAACCCTTCTCGGCTGAGCCAGGCCTGGCTGGCACCTACCGATGCCTCTGCTGCAGTCCATGACCTGCTAGGAGCACTGCGTCCACCTGCAGAACTGTCTCTCACAGCAGGCCGGGCCCGGGAACAACATTTTATCTCTCTGACTTGACTTTGTACCTGAGGACCAGGTAAGCCAGGAGCCGCAGGATGATGAAGAAGATGCCCAGGATGAGGAAGTCCAGGTAGAGCTTGGCCTCCTCCACATCCAGCTCCTGTAGGATCTTGATGGGTTTTTGGAAAGGGCAGAATTCCTCGAGGCACTCCAGGTCCTCACGCTCCATGGCATAGATGGTGAGAATGACACCCTCGAAGCCGTACCTAGGGCAGAGCGCACAATGACAGTCACTGCATGCCCCAGGCAGTCCCATTCTCTGCCCAACCCATGGGAGCTCAGGGCAGGGAACTTCTGGCCAGAGCGTGGGGTCCCACCTGACATAGGAGACGTAGGAACTCCACTGCAGGTAGGTGGGTATAGTCTTGAAGCTGACGAAAAAGCCCGAGAAGAGCAGTACAGGGATGGCAGTGACAGGTCCCACAAAGGTGGCCACCTAGGGAGCAGAGGACACTGGGTGTCATGTCCCTGTCCCCAGGCACACCACCTGTGGCACTCACACACCTGCCTATGGGCAACACTTCCCTCCACCTGTCCTTGTTGTGGCACTCCCTGCAACTCACCCCCCGTCTCCACATAACAGGCAAAGTCAGGCCCCCATCTGACCTGTAGGGAAGTGGAAGCAGCTCCGATGAGAAGTCCAAGGGACTGGGCAACCAGGGCCGTGGCAGTGGCCAGGGCAGAGAAGAGAAGGAAGCGTGTGGCTTCAGGTGGCTGGCCTGTCATCCAGTACACAATGCTGCAGTATGCAATGGGGCAGATCACCTGAAGGGGGCAAGCAAAAAGACTGCTCTGCTGGACCCATGGCCATCCTCACCCCACAACCCTCCCTGGGGGATGGAGGGCTGCAGGGACCCCTCAAAGGCCAGCTTGGGGTACTGGGGTAGTCAGGCAATTGGCTGTGCCAAGGATGGCACATCAGCATCAGGGCCATGCTTTAGCCCAGCCGAAAACTCACCTGGAAGGGCACATCTGCCATGGTTTTTGCCAGATAATAGGCTTTCAGGCTGTACCAGTAGTTCAAGTGCTCTCGCAGGAATACAGACATCTCCTGGGGGACTGCATGGGAACAAGGAGTTAGAAGCCAGCAGCACCCTGGCCTGGGCTGCTCCAGCCCCTAGTCTGACTTGCCCCAGTACAGGCAGATCTGATACTGCCCTGGCACAGAATACCACACAGCCTCCTGCCTGCACTACAAGCGGGTGCTCAAATCTTCACTAGCGAAAAAAGTCAGTGACCGACGTGGGAACTTTCTGCATGGAAAAGTCAGCTTGGCTGGGGGTTTTTAGGCAAACGTTTTGTGGAAGTGAAAGAGAGGTGAAGCAGCTGAAAATGCAGATTTACAGACATTTTCTCAGCAAAAAAAAATTTCCCGCATTCTGCTTTCAGCCAACAAGTACGTTATAGCCAAACATTAAATAAAGGGCAAAGCTGCAATATACCCAACCAGAAGTTTTTCCCCTCTTCGTTTGAATTTTTTTCCTCTCCTGTATTATTTCCCCCGTTTTGTCCAATACATCTGGCTCCATCACCCAACAGACACACTCCCACACAGCTGGAGTATCCCCCTCTGCCCCAAGGGTTGGCAGCAGCAAATGGGTGTTGGGGGAGGAGCTCCTTACAGGTGAGGATGGTGGGCATCAGTGCAGCAAACATGAGGAACAGCATGGAGAAGAAGAGAAAGCCAGTGTTGTTGAAGACTTTGCCTGCATCGTTCCCAATGTGCAGGTAGAGCAGCCCAATCAGCACTCCAATGCAAATGTGGGACATGAACCGCAGGTGGGTCAGCACCTGCGGGCAGAGAGGGTACAGGGGCTCAGCAAGGCAGAGACACATCCCATGAGCATCCCAGGAGAACAGAGGACAGCCTGCCTGCTCCTCAAGAGTAAGCCCCACTCCAGCCTCCATTCAGCTCCTGTTTCTCTGCCCTCAGTGACTGACAGGCCCCATCCTCTCAGCCCTGGATGAGCCTCCCCTGCCCTCACCGTGTCCCTTAGGATGCAGATAAAGGTTCTCTTGAAGAGGATGCAGAACTGGGTTGAAGTGCTGGTGGCAAACGTGTGGCTCTCGATGTGGTCGACATCCTGCAAGACCATGGACAAGTTGTGGACATGGGTCAAGTTCACATCACGAGCTCCCTTCTAGGATGGCACCCAAACATTCCCAGGGTGCCCCTTGTGAGCACCCCTGGTGAGAACAGGCAATGCCAGCTGCAAGCACTGAGCTGTTACTCAGGACAAGCAGAGGCTTGCTGGACAACTCCATGCTTCCCACTGTGTCCAAGCAGCTCTAGTCATCACAGGATACCCATGCACTGTGGGGCAGAGGGGACTGAGGTGTCCCTGGGTGGGCACCCTGTTACCTGCCACTCCCCATCACTGCGGGAGGCTCCTCTCCTTCCCACTCACCGTCACACAGTGTGCTGGGCATGATGAATCTGCCTTGTCAGGGCTGCTCTTCTTCTCAGCCATGGTGCACATGCCATTCTGGACGGCACGGAACAGGACGGGGTTGAGGTCTCCATACTCTCCTGAGGCCACCTCGATAACTGTGGAGGAAGACAGGACCCCTGAGGAGCGCTGAGCCACCCCTTGCCATCACGTTGCTTGGCCTGCCCAGACCATAACCCCGTGGGGCAGGGAGGTGGGAGCCGAGCACAACCCCTACCACACAGCAGCACTGTCCAGTCAGCACCTAACAGGAAGGACATGGGCAGCCCTGCTCCCTGGAGAATGCAGGGGAATGCTGGGCAGCCCTTAGGGCTTGGGCACTGGGTTTAGACCTTGCCACCCTCTGCTCCCCAACACAGCCCCAGCTGGGGCAAGGGCACTCACTGAAGTCAGCAGGGTTGTGGTATGTGGGGCAGTGGAGGCCAAGACCCTTCAGGTAAGGGATGAGGTTGGTCACGATGCCTTTGAAGATGCACTGACCCTGGCTCAGGATGTACAGCTGCAAGAAAAAGCCAGGATATGGCAGGTACAGAGCAGCCAGGGGCACTGTCACCTGTTTCTACCCACCTCCCTGTCCTAGGGTGACACAGGGCACCCTTTCCAGACCCCAGCCATCGGGGCTGTGTGCCACACAAGCCCCAGGTCAAACGCCTGCAGCCCATCCCTCCCATGGTCTCTCTCCTGGGTCTTGGGGCCAGAAGGACCCAGCACCCCTGAAGAATCTTGTACCCTAGCCCAGCCCAAACCTTGTCAAACATCTCAAAGAGCTTGGCGCTGGGCTGGTGGATGGTGCAGATGATGGTGCGTCCACCCTGAGCCAGAGACCGCATCAAGGAAACCACCTGGAAGCAGGAGGCACTGTCCAGACCGCTGTGGCCATGCAGGACGGGGTGATGAAGAAAGACAGCAGAGAGAGAAGGGGAGAGTTGAGAGACGGAGAAGTACATTCTAAAGATGCCCCCAGTTGCTTCCCCTTGTGGGCATCCTCCCTCCCAGGTCGACGGAGAAAAGCATCCCTTTGCAGCCCCAGCCCTGCCATGTCCCAGCCCTCACAGGGTCTCGCAGCCCTGCTGTGCTCCAGAGGGTGCCAACCACCCTGGTGTCCCGCGGCAGAGGAAGCCCACCTGGGCAGGCAGCACCAGGGAGCCCTGCCCCTGCAGCCTCACCTCGTGGGCTCGTCGAAGAACATGACTGGAGGGTTGTTCACCAGCTCCAGGGCGATGGCCAGGCGCTTGCGCTGGCCCCCCGACAGTGAGATGGTGCGGGTGTAGGAGCACTCCAGCAGCCCCAGGGCCGTCAGAATCTCGTTCACCTGTGAGACAGCCTCATTCACCATAGGCTCCCGTGGACCCTCACCCCATCCCTGCCACTTCCCTTCAGACCTCCATTGCTGGGAGCTCCTTGGCATCCCCTGGTCCCCTCAGGGCCCTCCCTTCCCTACTGTCCCCATCCTGGGGAGAGATGAGGGGGCCTGGGCCCATCTCCCTCTGCACTTACCAGCTCCTTCTTCACCTCCTGCTTTTCACTCAGCTTCAGGTTAGCAGAGACCTGCAGGGAGAGGATGGGCAGGGAGACACAACTATGAGATGTAGGGAATAGAATCAGCTGCACCGTGGCCCTGTCCCTGCCCAGCCAAGGGCTGGGAACAGTGCTCAGGATGAAGGGAGCAAGAACAGCAGAATGTCGTTCCTGTGTCCCAGAGCCCTTGGAAATGCCTGATGTCACTGTGGGCTCACTGCCCAAGGACACAGTCCACAGGATGCCCCACAGAGCCCAGCAGGTTGCCTGGCTCCTGCACCACTCACCATCATAGCCTCCAGCACAGTGAGGTGTGGCAGGAGCATGTCGTCCTGCATGATGTAGCAGGACATCTTGCGGAAGGTACGGAGGTCCCGTGGGCGGCCATTCACCAGGATCTGGCCCTTCATGCCAGTCTCCCTACAGGAAAGAGGCATGGGGATGTAGCACAGGACCCCCAGCCCTGTACCCCTAGACCTGCTGGCTTCCCCTCAGCCTCACCTGTAGCCAGCCAGGATGTTCATGAGTGTGGACTTCCCAGCACCCGAGGGTCCCATGATCCCAATGAGCTCCCGCTGGCAGAACTTCCCTGACAGGCATTTGAGGAGAGTCTTGTACCCTGGAGAGAGAGCAGCGTGGGCTTGGCTTTCAAAAGCAGCAGTGCTACAGGGACCACGATGCCATCCCAGCACCTGGGGGACCTCAAGACCTCAGTGTATTGTGCCTGGGGCTGCATGTGCCTGGAGACTGTCTCCATCAGCATCACCAGGGCTATAGCCAGAGTAGCTGTCATTTCCAGCATGATCCCTGATCCTGGTCCTTGGCTGGCCCCACTAATTTCCAGCACTGAAGAGGCACATGTCCTGGATCACAGCAAAGACCATGGAAATCCCTGGGTCAGGGCACGCAGCTGTTGAAGATGATTACCAGGCTGTGACAGTGATCCTATGTACATTGTCAGATCTCAGTCTCTAGGGCCGGTGGAGAGGGGTAGCATGGGACAGGCAGAGTCCCCAAGCCTGCTGGGTGCCTGGCTGTTGCCTTCATTGGCATTCATGCTGTGATACCTGGCAGCAGCCACTGCTAATAAGACCTGGAATTATCTCTGCTTTAAACACAGCTGATTAGCATTTTCTGGCAGAAGGAACATGATGTGTTGGGAGGAAGGAACAGGCACAGCCTCAAGCTCTTAAGAGCTGCTCCCGAAACACAGCCCTGGCAGGAGAGCAATGGTATATAGGGTGCTAGGACGATGCTGAACCGTGGATCAGGTCTGAGCATCTCCCTGCTGGAAATATGCCCCCCATGCTTCCTGTGGTGGCAGCTGGTGTTGGGTGAGGGCAATGTGTCCATTCCCTGCCTACAGGCTGGGGAAAGCCTTAGGGCCAGACCAGCTCACAGTCCTAGTACCACACTAGGCGGGGGCAGCCCCTCTGGCTTGTCCGTCCCCAGGAGCACCACAAGCTCCTGGTTCCTCCTCTGCACCCCTGAGACTCAGGCATCCTGCATCCTGCATCCAGGAGCGGGCCCCGCTGGCAGAGGGGAAGCAAGGCCCGGGAGGGGAGGGCAGGGGGCTGTGCATGCAGCAGAACAAGCATGCCCGGCAGCCGCCCCCCGGCACATCCCGGCACCACGCACACAGCTCCAGCACCGCGCATGCTGCTCACGTCGGCGTCACTGCAGCTTGCGCAGCGGTTACTTGCGTTCATTGACTGCCAGTAACCTCCTGCTTCAGCAGAGTGGGGTGGCCCGGCCAGATCCCGGGGGCTGTGGCTGGCAGCTCCCCGCCAGCTCCTCTATCTGCGCCTGGCCTGAGGGAGAGAGGAGTCCCTCCCACTGCCGCTCTGGGATCCCAGCGCCCCTCGGCATGCTCCTTTCTGGTCCCCTTCCCTCCCTGCAGGGCACTGGCCCACTGGCAAGCAGCTGGTCCCCAGGATTCCTGGGTGCTACAGCACACTCTGCCCTGGGGAACCCATGGTTGTACCATGGCTCCTCCTGGGATGTGTCCTCAGCATCCCAGACAAACAGGCAGACCTCATCCTGGGAGATGTCGGGGCTGGTCCCACTGTCTTTCAGTGCCTCAGTTTCCCTAGCTGCAGAGCCTGGTAAGACACAGGGTCAGAGGCCTCATCCAGCGCTCCTGGCTGGCGGGGCACCCCACTGAGAAGCCCTGCACCTTTGGCCTGCTCACCCCAGGCCCCCGCACATCCCTGCCTGCCTTCAGCTTCTACAGATCAGCTCCCCCTCTATCTCATGGGGCTGCCTGATTGGCATCCCATTAACTGAGAGAGCTAATTAAAGCAGACTACCACCCACCAGCCGCCATCTGCCTCCCCTTTTCCCTCCCTGAGCTCTCGGCCAGAGTCACACACAGGAAAGGGTACTGTGGCTGCAGCTGCACAGGGAGCTGCTGGAGAAGGAATCCCCTGCAAATCACACATATTCTTCTTGCCAGGCTCTGAGCTGGGGCACCCCTTGGGGTCTCCTGCTGTTGGCACATCACACACAGCCTTCATACCCCATATAACAGTGCCGGGGAAACTAATCCACCCTGGCTGCCCCGAACCAGGAAATCTGCCCCATCTGCCCCATTCAACCCTGGCCAAAGGCTTCCCTGGGATGCGATCTGCTTTGCTCCAGCATTGCATGGCAGAGGTGTGCAGCAACTGCTGTCAGACATGAGCCTGCCCTCCACTCACAGGTGCCCAGCAAGGACTGCCAGCCACATGTCTGCAAACAGCACCTCATGCTCCGACAGACTATGGGGCCAGCCAGCCCGACCGCCCAGCCAGCCCCCACTACCGCAGGGGACAGCAGGGTGAGCAGCTCTAGCATGTCCCGCTGTGGCTCCCTGCGTGCAGCCCCACTGCCACACGCTGAGACAAGCTCCTGCCAGCAGGCAGAGAGCACAGTCCTTGCAGAGGCTGGGACTGCCTGGAGCAGGAACTGGCAGAGAAGTGATGAATCCAGCACACAGGGAGCTGCTGAGGCCCTGGGTAAGATCAAGGCATACAGAATGGGAGAGGGGTGTAATAGCCCAGCAGGTCCCCTCCCCTGCCCCTCCCCAGCTGTCAGCACCTACCTCTCTTCCTCCACCAGGAGCCTTCACGCACAGAGTAGGAGAGGTCAATGAACTCAATGTTGACAGCTGAGCGCTTCGGGAGGTGAGAAAACCTCTGGGCCTCTGTGATGTGATTCTCCACCTTCTTCAAGTGGGTGGTGAGGAGCGGGGCGTCTGGGGGACCAGCGTGGCACACTGTGTCCTCCAGGGCAATGGAGACACACGTGGGATCCATACCCTTCTCCGCCATCCTGCTGCTCTGTAGGAAATGTACAGGGATTGACTCATCATGGGCCCCTCTCTCAGGACCAGGGACTGCAAAGGCCAGGGACCACGAGGGCCAGGGACCAGCCCACAGCAAGTCCTCTCACACCCCTTCCTGCTGGCTTCAGGCCTCACTGCACACCTCTGCCCTGTGATATACTGCCCAGCTCTGGTCTGGCACCCACAGCTGGATGGAAGGATGGACCTGGCCAGGGCAGCCAAGCCAGCACCAAGGGGTTCACGGCATGGAGCAGCTTATTAGCTCCAGTGTCAATAATTTATGCACCTTCTGCAGTTGGGTCCAGCTCTGGCAGCAGAGTTGGGAGGCTGTTCAGCTCTCCCAGCCCCAGTGCTACTGGGCTCCCTACCCTGCTCCTGTTCACAATGGTGGGTACAGAATAGGAAGTGGGAGAGCTGATGTTCTTCCCTCAATGGGGGACACGCAGCTGTACTTGGATGTCCCTAAGGGGTCACCAGGAATTACCCTGGCCTGGGCCTGGCTTGGGGGACACAGGTATGGGGTGCCAAGCAAGGAGACTGTTCTAGCCAGTTCCTCAGACAAAGCATGCCATGCCTCACCCAGGCTCCTGGGGCAGAGCAGTCCTGGCTAGATTAGACCCTCAGCTGGTGCCCGGGATCCCCATGAGCTTGCTGGGACAAACTTAATAGAAGAGGGAGGGGGCACCGCTAGTGCCAGACTTTCTCTGCCTCCCTTGGCTCATTTCACCTTCCTGGCTCTTACCAGCACAGCCTCATAGACCAGGCCAGTACTTAACCAGGGCCATCGCATGATGCTAATACACACACCTGCCCAAACACTCTCCTGCTGGGCACTGTCTTCTACCTGCAGTCCTCCTCACAGCCGGCTGCAGCACGGCCAAGCTCCCCGCATCCCCGCTTGGCTTGAGGACTCTGCGGTGCTGGGGCGGGGATGTTGAGCCAAGCAGGGTGGGGAGCACACCAACCCCAGGTCCCACTGCAGCACCACAGACTGGGAGGGGGCTGGGGATCCCCACGGCACCAGCAGAAGGAGCCTGAGCTGTGCCAGAGCAGGCTGGGCCCAACACCCATCTTGCCTCCAAGGCTAGAGTCCTAATGGTTTGCTAACCTACATTTTGCTGAGGCGCAGGCAGCTCCCCACTACAGCTGCAATGCACATACACAATCCCTTGAAAGGGGAAGCAGGCTTTGCGAGGAGCTGCGCTGAGATCTTCCCAGCCCTCTCCCTGTTGCAGGCAGATCCGTTTCAGGGCTGGAAAAAAGCCAGCCCCAGACCTGGGGAAGAAAAGGTGGGGAGCAAGGGCTGCAGGAACCCAACACTCAGGTCCCCCTCTGAGCAGCCGCAGGGTCTGGGATGCGGTTGGCAGCCCCAGGGTGCGGGCCAGCGGGAACAGGGGGCTCGGGGGGGGCCCCGGGCACAAAGCGCCCTCGGGCTCACCTTGCCTCCTTCGGCTGGGCGTTACAAGGAACGCTAAATCTCGCAAGCCGCTCTCCGCGGCTTAGCCCGTCCCCGAGACGAGGGGTGGGGAAGGCAGCTTTGCCAAGGATGTTCTTCCTTCGTCCAGGCTTCCCGCCGCCCCCCTCCATCCTCGGCCGCCCCGGGCAGGGGAGGGGGCTCCCCCGGGGAAGGGGGGCCCGCAGGCTCACCTGGCAGGCTGCGAGTGCGGCAGCTCCTCTCCCCGCCACTCTGCGCCCAGCCGTGTCTCCGCCGCAGCGCCCTCCGCCTCTCCCTCCTCCTCCTCCTCCGCAGACAAAGGGGCGATGCCCGCAGCGGGGGCTGAGGGACGGCGCCGGGCGCCCCGGCCGGGCAGGGGGCTGCTCCGCGGCAGCCGGCCGGTTCTCAGCGCCGGGACCCGGGCTAGGCGCTGCCCCCGCGGGTCCCCGGCTGGGGTCTCCTCCCCATTTCTCCGCAGGCTGGGATGGGATGGGATGGGCTGGGCGGCAGGCAGGGCGGGACGGGGGGCTTTCCGCCCCCAGCCCAGCAGTGGCTAGCAGCCCTCCGGGCCCAGCTGCCCGGCGGTGCCCCTCTCCGCCGGCTTTGTCCCTGCTGCTGCCGCTGCCTGTCGGGGCGGCAGGATGGGCTGCCCAGGCAGGCAGCACTGCCAGGCAGCGAAAAATCCTCTTAAAGGGGCCGGCGCTATTTCCTCTCCCCCGCGAGCCAGAAGGTCCTGAGCATCCCCGGCCCACCATCGTGGTGTTTGCCAGCACTGACTCCGCAGCCTCCCGGAACCCTTCCCCACTGCCTGCTGCTGATCACGTATGGGACAGTGACCACCTCAGCCCAAAACCCAGTGGGCCCAACAGCCCCTAAGTCCACTCCCACCTGGGATGCGCCTGGCTCCCACTCAGCCCTGTGCTGACCTGGGACAGGGGCCACGCTACCCTACAGCCACCACAGTGCAGGCACATGCTGGGTGAAACTCTGGCTGCAATGCAGAGGACTACCTAGGGAGCCCACACCAAGCATCAAGAGCCAGGGCTGGTGGCGTTAGAGCTGGCCACAAAGGACCCTGATGGGACGGTGCCCCCCTGCCAGAGCTTTTCCCCCAGCACACACTCCCTCCATAGCTCATCATGGGGGACCTGCCATCCCTCTGCAGCACCATGCCTGGCTCCATCCTCACTGTTACTCACACCTCTCACCCACCACAGCACATAAACATGAAAGACATATGGAAATGAGTGGCACTAACAAGAGTATTAATTAAAAAACCATCTGTTGAGCCAAGGAAAGCTTTCCCCTCCCACAGCCTTGGGCTGGGACAGAGCTTAGGGCAGTGAATTGACTCTTTAGCAGACTAGGATACAGCCAGAGGAGAGACTATAGGGTAGGGCAGCCCACAGACTGAGCAGGGCAAGGGCACAGGGAGATAGTCGTGGAGCCAAGATCCATATGGAAGTCTTAAGTCATCTCCTCATGGAGCAAAAGGCACGCTGGACCCATCCAGTTTGCACTCAGCACACTGACTCCCATCCCCAGGACACTAACCATTAGCATGTCTCAGCCCAGAACCCCTCTGTGTAGCACAAAAGAGCCCTGCTTCCCTGCAGGTGGGCACAAGCAGGGTCTGGGAGTGAACCCCCTTGATACTAAAGCCCCTTCCTTCCTGATTGCTCCAGGGTGAGTTGCGAGCTCCTGAGACCTAGCTGGTAGCCATACAGCAACCAGCAGCTGCTGCAGCATCCTGCTGTGGAGTCATTTCAAGGTGGAAGGCCGGCAAGGATGGGAGCCAAGTGCCCAGAAAGGCTTGGTGTTCAGTGCCATGGGCACATTCAGCATCCATCTGATCCCCAGCTAGGACCTTTCTACAGTGGCCTTGACCATAGCTGTGTCCCTATGGTGGCTTCCATGTCCAAGACAGTATCAGTGGCAAAGGCAGCCTGTCCTGGCTCTGTCATGTGTACCCAGGGCTTCAGGGACAGAGCAGATAGCAGAATCTCTTTGCATGACTGGAAAACCTCTGTGATTTCCTATAAGCATATTTTTAATTGCCCGCGGTAGTGCTGCTGGTCCTCCAGATCCCCTGGCAAACCCATCACACGTGCTCCAGCCCACCTTCTCCTTCCCTGGGGGAATAAAAATTCCCTGCTTCAGAGGGAGCCAGGGCAGTCCCCAGGGAGCACAAGGCTGTTCCCGTCTGGAGCTGGGTACCAGTGTCAGCATGAATGCAACCCACTGAGCATTGCCCCAGTGAGAAGTGAAGGGCCAGTGGGGAGGATAAAGAGTTTAGGGAAGGGACCCTGGTCAGAAACTCACTCCTGAGAAGAGAGGTAGCATAGCATAAGGTTACAGTAGTGCCCATGATGGCCACGTTAATAGCAGCCGTGCAGGTCCCATGGTAGGCAGTGAGAGGCCACAGCCACAGCTCCCTTCTCAAGTGCCTGGAAGCAATCATTGTGGGCTCACACCCCAGGTCTTTTTCTCCAGCTACAGGACAAAAGAGGGCCCCTGCTGTACTTGGGACAACCCTCTTTTTTCTTCTCACCCATCTTGGCTGCAGGGCATTGGCTGCCATGTCTCTGTGGCCCCAAGCTCCTGGGAGAGAAGTGCCTGGGGAAAGGGGCTCTCAGGGCAAGATTGTAGACCTGAAAGGAGCATGCCCTGCAGCCAGGGTGCAGACCAGGCCATGGGAAAGACTTTGCACCTGGGAGCTGAGTCCTTCCCCCGCACAGCTAGCTGTCCTGGCCCCAGCTCTCCCAGAGAGGCAGTAGGGCAGTTTGTCCCACTATGACACTTGATTCCTCAGCAATAAGCGGTGCAGCCCTGGTCAGGCTGCTCTGCCCTGCAAGCTCTGTCCTGCAAGCTATGGCAGGGCCATAGCAGGCATGTCCCACACTCCAGCTCTGCCTGACAGCTGCAGTAAACACAGAGGGCAGATCTACCAGGCCAGGGCCTGTCCCATGTGCAGGAAATATCTAGCAGGGGGAAATCACACCCTGCAGCACAGATGGGATAGATACTTCTGCAACAGACACAGGTACACATGCTACCTCCCCCCTAAAAAGGGATATGAGTCTTCTCTAGGAAGCAGCCAGGCAAACGGAGGCCAAGACACTAACATCTCCAAGCCCAGCTGCAGGAAACACATGCAGCTCCCAGCGCCTGCTGCTCACAGAGCGTCCCCTGCCACTGGAGAGTCACAGGATGGGGCCAGGCAGGAAGGCAGCCCTGCAAGAGTCCAGAACGTCTCCTCTCAGATGATAGCCTTGGGACGGATGGAGCTTGTGGAAGAAGCTCAGCAATGGAGACGCATGGCAAAAAGAAGCAGACACGCAGGGTGCAAGCTTCCCTCAGCATTGGGCCAGTGACCATAGCCCCGGACAGCCCAGTTCTACCCAGAAGAAGCTGTAAGAAGAGAAAGAGCAGCAGATTTTGAGCTGTTTGGCAGCTCCCAGCTCTCAGTGCCAACCTTTCCCACAAAACAGTTAGGCAGGCCCTTACCAAAGGTGGGCAGCCTCCACTAGAACTCACCACATGGGACATGGCAGTTGCACTCACAGACATCACAGCGTAGGAACCAGCGGGCCCAGCCTGAGTGCTTGGTGACACAGGCTGAGATCTTAATGCAGCCATGGTTGAGGAAGGCTCCCAGGTGGGCTTGGGTGCTGCAAGACGAGGAGCACCTCCCAGTAATATCCCGCTCACTGATCTCGATCCGACCTCGCAGGCAGATCCCTGTAAGAACAGGGCCAGAGCACATCATAGGGTGCCCACCAACCTCACAGCCCTGCTGCAGCAGGCTGGGGGAACAGAGAGATCAGACATATGCCTGCCTCCCTCCCACCTGCTCACTGTGCAAGCACAGTGCCCCCTCGGGCTCAGCATGACACCCAGCAGTACTCACGGAGGCAGGTGGGCTTGGGGGTCCAGTGACCGTTGGACTGGCAGGCGCTAGCTGGGTCCCCCAGCAGCAGGAATCCAGGCCGGCAGCTGTATCGCACCACTGAGCCAACCCACCAGTCATTGCCATACACCACTGAGTTGAAGTCCGCTTCAGGTCGCCCACAGTTCACTGGGGACAGGGACGTTCCCGCAGGCAGCACAGGGCTAGCACCCTGGGCAGCCTGCTCGGCAGAAAGGCAGCCCAATGGGATGCACCCAGACAAGGTGAGGACCAGGGTGCTGGGCGGGCTCTGCAGATAACCAGGCTACATCCCCTTGTGGCCAGAGGACTGGGCTGCTGGAGAGACTCCATGCATGTGTGCGTGGCACAAGACTTGCCCTCCCCAGCCTGGCTGTGCCAAGCCCTGCAGCCACCCCTAGGACCCCCACAGTCTTTCCCCTCTGGCTATACCTCGACAGAAGGACTTGTAGCCTAGCCAGCAGCAGCTGCCATTTCCACACTGGCTCCTCTTCAGCTCCTTGTGCTTCCCCTTGCAGCCCCCCAAGCAGATGGGTGCTGTGCCAGACCAGTAAGTATCCAGGTATCCTGGTGCTACAGGGAGCAAGCCAGAGAGGGGCTGGGCTGGGGCAGGTGGCTGAGGACCACCCTTCCCACCAGCTGCCCAGGCCTCAGAGACCCACAGGGAGATGGAACAAGCCCAGCAAAGGTTTGTCTCAGCCCACCCCACAAGCACTACTGCGGTGAGGAGTGCATCCATTTGCAGCCCCAAGCTCTTCCGCAGGCCAGCTCCCCCTTCCCCTGTGCCAAGCCTCAGCACAGGGACACAACAAAGGTCTTGCTCCCTGCTAGGGAAGACTGGTCCAGCCAGGTGCCAGCAGCTCTGGGGCACCCTGTAAACCCCTCTTCCCCCAAACACCCTGTTACCTTCTGGGTCCTCGCAGGAGACCAGCGTGGCCAGCACAGCAAGGAAGAGGAGGCCCAGTCCCATAGTGCACACTGTGCCCTCCCTCCCTTGCCCCTCAAATCAAATGCCCCCTCTCTGCTTGCCCAGGAAAAAGTGAACTTGGTTTCCATACGCATGGGACAGGCAATGCTCTAGGACACGGGGGAAGGGAGGAGACATTCCGTGTAATGCCAATCCTCTCCCCATCAGATAATCTCTGGCAGATTACCCTCCCTGGACCCAGTGTTTAAAGAGACAACTCCTTCCAGCCACCACAGCCTCGTCTCTGCTTCCAAGACCCAGCACTCACATTGTGCAGGAGCACCATAGTCCAAAAGAACACAGGTGCAGCTGTGGCTTTGGCAGCAGAGCCCCGAGGCCCACGTGTTGGAAAGAGTGCCAAGCTGGAAGTGCTGTGAGTGCAAACCTGGCAGGGGGCCCCCCTCAAAGGGAGAGGGGCCAGACAGCAGTGCGAAAGGCTGGGCAAGGCCCGGCCACATTGCATGCTGGCAGCCGAGGGATGCTCTCCCCAGGGCTAGCAGCATCCTCCTGCAGTGCATGCTGTCGGGGCTGATGGGACAGCCAGCTGTCTCCTACCCTGCTGCACCTTGAGCACAAAGTGCCCAGCGCATGGCCCTAGCTGCGTTTCACTGGCCCATGTGAGAAGGCACTTGGCATGCATGCCTCTGGAGAGAACAGTATTGGGGTGCAGGGGTGCACATTGCCCTTCACACATGGATCCAGCCCCATGAAACCTTCCCACACAGCCTGCAGTAGGCAGCTCTGCCCACTTCATCCCCGCTCCTCACCTAGCCCCTGTATGGCAACTGCGGAACACACTGCCCCTCACCCAGGGTGCAGGTCTAAGGGGCTGCCCTCATCACCTCATCACAAGGGCACAGCCCCGAATCACACCCACAGTGTTTCCAATTAGAAAGCAACCAGATGGCCAAGGGTTTAGCATAAAGTAATTTCCTCCATTAACCTGGAATTCCAACAGGTTTTGCTGAACTGCTTGAGAAACAAAGCAAGGGGAAAAAAAAAAAAAAAATCAGTGTCCAGCCCAGGAGATCAGCAGGGCACCTCCCTGCCTCTATGTGGGCACATCACCTCCACACCAGGGCAGTGAGGACCCAAGTGTCACCCCAGGGACACTAACTTCACATTGTCTTCATCCAAATCACTCAAAGGGCAAGCTGGCTCTGCTCACAAGCCCAGGCTACTCTCTATAGTCAAAAAGTGACATTGCAGGTGGCTCACACTCACACCCCGAAGGAGGCAGCAAAAACCAAACCTGCATCAGCACAGCAGGGAACAAGGGTGCCAGACCTAAACCTGGCCTTCCAGTGCCAACTCCGGGGATGTGGAATAGTCTGCAAGGCAGTCACCAGCTGCACCAAGTGGCAGCATGCAGGACACATCAAGAAATTCTGGCACCACTTCAGTGCCCACCTCGCACACTACAGGCTCTAGGCACCTTGGTCTTGTCCTCTCACCACAACATCCAACCGCTAGCAGGGGCGGGGCTGAAACACACACCAGACATTGGCTGGCCCAGCAGTCTGACTTTTATTTGTCTTGCCAAAGTACACTTAGCCCAGCCAGGAGCCCAAAACCCAACGTGGGGAGGAAACCCAGGGAAGGACAAAAGCAGTGAGAAGCTCCCAATCCCGCAGTGCTGCAGGGTAGCAGTAGCCTGCAAGTGACAGCACCTCTAGCACTCACCTCCCAGAGATCAGTACAGTGTAATGGGATCAGTGGAGCAACCACCAACAGCACCAGCTGAAAAACCTAGGAAAGATGATGTGCAGGGAAGTGCTGATGAAGGCAGGAATAGAGCATGCCATCCCTCGGAGAACAAAGTATGGATGGGGAAGAACAGGCCTGCTAAGGGCCACACATCTCCCCAGGGAAGAGGCTTCAGCTGCAGCATCTGCTCAGCACACCACCCTGCTTGGGGAGATCCTAGCTGAGGACCAGGCTCAGCAAGGGCTAACAACTTAGCTGCACAGCAGCAGGTTCTACATCACCACTGAGTGACCAAGAGGGGAAGGCCTGTGACACACTAAGACCAAACCTTCTGGAAGGGTGGGAGAGGCTAGCTAGTCCCTAATCCGCAAAAGCAGGAGGCAGACAGCTCTTTCCAGCTTGGACCCACAACTGAGAGAGATCTGTCCTTCCCCCCCCTCCCCATGCTGACCAGAACTGGCAGCCAGTGACACCGGGGCAGCAGAGGAGAAGGTAGCCAGCTGCAGGTAGGTGAAGACAAGCTCAGCCCTCATCCCCATGCACTTCCCAACCTTCCCCACTGGCACATCCCATGGAGGCCCAAATTTTCCTCATGCAGAGAGGCAGGTGAGCACCTCACACAATCTGGATGCCCAGCTCCTCAGCTGTCTTCTGCAGACGGTCCATGACATTCTCCTCCAGCTCCACAGCCAGCCCACCAGGTGCTGCCACCTGCTCCTCTGAGGATGTGCTGGCCATGACATAGTACACAGTCTCACTCTCCCCGTGCTCATTGGTCCGGTTCACCACATGGATGATGGGACTGGACACGGTGCTGGGTTCTTGCTCCAATGACTGCGCTGTTCCTGGGAAGGCACTTGACTGTGCTGGCTCAGGGTTGTCAGCAGAGCAAGGGGCTGGGCACAGCGGGGCCACTTGCAGCTCAGCGATACTGTTCTCCACTGAGGGAGCCTCTGCTGGGGCCTCCAGAATGATGCCCTGCAGGTTGCCCTCACCCTCAGACAGCACCACACACTCAGTTGAGCTATCCAGGGCCTCCCCCCGCTTCTCTCTGTCCTTCAGTAGCTGCTCTGTCAGCTCCACACTCTCGTAACGCACCAGCTGCAGCCTCATGTAGCCATCCTCATGTTCCTTGTACCTGAGCAGAGATAGGCAGGTGTGATGCAGCCAGTCACACTGCAGCCCCTTCCCAAGAGACAGGTAGCAGCAGCCGAGGAAGGGGCACTATATTCTAGGTTCTAATGCCCAGTGCTACATAGACACTACCAGGTAAGTAGGATAAAAACCCTTCAGCCCCTACCCCTAAAAGCCCCTCCGTGTGGCAGCTTCTGAGATTTCTGCTAGGCCTCTGTCGATAATCTCCCAAGCCCATCTACTTCCACCACTGTTTCACTGGGAGCATTTAAGTCCTTCCTCTTCCCCTCCCAGCTTTTAGGGTCTGGAAACCCTTTGGAGTTTCCTAGGGAGGATGCAGTAGAGGCATCTGTCAAGAGATTGATCTGCAGCAGGCCTCTCTGGAGTGGGACACCTGGACCTGGCCCCTGTCAAGCTCAGAAACATCGCACCAGATGCAGCTGTGATGGCACCACTGCTGCCCTTGCCCCTAATCTCTGACCCACTGCTGGAGCTGCCACCCAGCACTGCCCCGTCGCTGTGCCAGATCCCACCAAACGCTTGCTGCCCAGTGCCTCACAGCCACTGGGAAATGGGTCTTGAGCACATGATAGGCAAACGTCAGAGCCCAAGCACTGCCAGGTCTCTGCTCCAGCAAGCTGCAGCTCCAACTGCTTCTTGCACTAGAAAGAAAGTAGTGAGGAGCTAAGGATGGGCAGTACCTGAAGCGAGGATGCCCTGAGGGCCATTTGAATTGGTGTTTCTTCCTGAGGTGAACAGTGAGGTTGTTTCCACGTGTGAAGCACTTGTCGCAGACATGGCACTTGTACCGGGGCTCTGAGTCACCCTGAAGGGCAGAGAGAGGGATGTGAATACCCCACGAGCCTGATCAGAGGACCTGGTACCCATACATGTGCATGGAAGGAAGAATCACGTTCTCTGAGAAGACTGACATGATGTATCACTGTGGCAGTAAGAGAGGAATGCACCTTGACCTCATATTCCTACAGCCCTGGTCAGGCTGGGGCACTTCCCATGACACTAGCTTTTTTCTCATGCTTCCGTACAGCATGTTGCCCCTAGTGGTTTCTCAGCCTCACTGGGAGAGAGTACACAGCAGAAAAGCCCTCTGCTCCCTTCCTACCTCATGGACTTTCCGGTAGTGCAGTTTGATGGAGCAGAGGGAACGTGCAGTGAAGCTGCATGCCTCGAACTCGCAGCGATAGGCTGGCTCTTTGCTGTGCGTGTCCAGATGTTTCCTCAAGTCAATGAGATTCTTGCAGCTAAAAGGAAATGATAAGGGAACAAAGCTGAACACTGTGTAGCACACACACACATGTGCCTCTAGGTGCTTCTCCATCACCAGTCTGGGAAGATGAAAAGCACTGATCCTCACCTGTAGTCACAGTAGTCACACTTGAACGGCCGCTCCTCGCTGTGCCGAAAACGAATGTGATTGCGCAGGGAGGAGGGCAGCGGGCAGGTCATGTCACACAGAGGGCACTTGTAATGGTTCACTGTGCAAAAGAATAGGGGGAAAACATTACCACAAAGCAGGGGAGAGTACATGCTCTTCAGAGTCTCAGCTGGGAGAAGAGGCCTTTACTCACCATGGTTCCTCATATGGTCACGGAGCAGCCGCTCTGTGGCAAACCTCTTTGAGCAGTGAGAACACTGAAACCTCTGCTCTGCAGCATCAGGGCCAGGGAGAAACGGGAGGGGGCAGTGAGAAAAAGAGCTCAAAGCAGAGAGAACAGCACGAAGAGCAGCAAATGAGAAAAAGAGGTATTTACAGTGGAGCCAGGAACCCTTCTATCCAAGCAGAGAGAGCAGATACTAACTGCAATGGCAAACAAAACAAAAACAAAACCCCCACCATGTGCAAAGACCATTCTGCCTCCCCTTTGCACAGCCTCCTTGTGCTGCTAGTACAGGAACTGGAGAGCACCACCACACACACACATGCAGAGCCAGCACAGCACAAGGGAACTCAACAAGCAAATCCCAGCACTGCTGCAAGTGCTCAGCTGCTGCCTTTGACTTGAGTCCTGGGTCCCTACAAGAGGAACAGCTTTGGCTGCAGCAGTGTGAGCCCTGTGCAGCCGTATCAGCCTCCAACCCTCCTGCCCTGCAAGGCAGCACTTCTCAGAGATTCATCAGTGTCTGAGCTCCCAAACATCAGAGCAACCAGGCTGTTTCCAAGCACACCCATGCCCTTTGCTTGCAGAGAACACACAGCTCTAGCAAACGAAACGGCCCAGCCAGAGAACTGCTCACAACCCACTCTTCCCCGGCCCACAGGAGCTTACGGTCCAGCGCAGTCTGACGGCGGATATGGTCAAAGAACTTGGTGTTGTTGGCGAACATCCCCCCACAAGTAGGACAAGCCACCACCTTCTCCTGCGTGTGGCTGCGCAAATGCTCCCGCAGTTTGCAGCGTCCCTTGAAGGTACAATCACAGTCTAGATAGAAGCAACAGAATGCCATTAAGATCCTTCACATGTGGGCCACAATTCACACCTGACTGAATGGCAGCCTTCTTGCTTCTGTTTTGACTAGCAAGGATCAACTCCCTGCTCCAAAAAGCCCATGGAGCAGGATGAGATCACTAGTGTATAACTGATGTGGGCCCCTGCCACTGCAAGCAGCTAAGGCAATTGCACAAACATAGGAAAAAGTAATTATTGAAAAAATTACACTGGAGCCTTTTGTTCTAGGTATTAATTAAATATAAATGAAAAGTTCAACATTAAGCACTCAGCTGGATCCCCTGAAGGAAATTCCACAGGAATATTTCATTGTTAGGACCATGCACATATCTTGCTGAGGTTCAAGAGGTCCTCTGAAGCCCTGCCAAAGAGCGCAGAGTTCTCCTGTACAACATTTGTAATCCAGCCCCGTGCAAAGCTCTCTAGAGAGGCCTCGCATGCACCCACTAACCTTTCCAGCCACAGAGAACCACGTGGTTCTCCTTCCCTGCTGCCTTGTACTCCGAACAGAAGCTGTGATCCTCCACGTGCCGATAGAACCACTCAGGATTATCAAATGATCTCTGTTGGGGAGCAGGGGCAGAGAGAACAGGGTGAAAAGATCAGCATGCACTGGCCTTAGAGCACAACACGTGCTTTCACACAGGCACAAATGCAGCCAACAGGCAGGCATGCAGGTGAACTGCAGGACAAAAGCAGCTCTCCTTCCCTTGGTTGCCACGTCACAGACAACAATGGAAAGTGAAACTGGGTCCCCTGTTCTCACCTCACAGTAATCCCATAGACACAGAAAGTTCTCCTGGATCTCAGGGATGATATTGCGGCTCTGGAAGTCCAGCTGGCAATGGCTCACAGCTGACTGGCTCTGCAGGGCCCGCAGCCCCCACTGCTTCAGCTTGGTGTGGTAGCAGTGGAAATAGACATGGCGAACGAGGTCAGCTGAACTCTCTGGGGAACAGAAACCACATTCCTGCCACAAACACGTGAATTCCTCTGCAACACAAACAGAAAACATACAGGCCATAAGAGTTGGATGGAAACTCTCTGAGTAAAGCTCAGGATCCCACAGATAAACACTATGGTGTTTTTCATGACATTGCACTCCTGCAACAGGCAGCACTGCTTTCCTCGCTGAAATATCTCAGAGAACTGAGAGAGCTCATGAGCCGCAGCAGTCAAGGCTACAAGCTCCTTACCGAGAGGGTCCACCTCATCCCGGTGCTCCCCGGGAACGTGCCGCTGCAGGTGCTGGGCGACGTGCTCGCAGAACTCCTCCATCTTCGAGGCCACGTAGGTGCACACCTCCCACTCACACTGCAGCACCAGGGCCTCCTTCCCGCCAGCCTTGGCGGGCGGCATGGCCGAGGTCGCCGGCCCTGAAAGGCAGGGCGAGGCGCCAAAGGTCTCTCCTCACCGCCCCGCCGTCACCCACCGCCCGAAACCGGCCCGGATGCTGTCCGGCAGGCCTCTCCCAGGGCAGCCCCGCGCTCCCGCAGCTGGGGCTGAACGTCCGCGCCCAGCGGCACCGAACGGGCAGGCGGAGCAGGGCAAGGCACGGCGAGCCCCGGGGCGCCAGGCGGAGCAGGGCGCGGGAAACAGTCCCACTCACCCTCCACCAGCCCCTGCCCCGCTGGGGGGCGCCGGAACCCAACGGACCACTCCCGCCCGCCTGCCCAATAGCAACCGCCCCCGCCGCGCCGATGACCAATCCCCGCGCAGGAACCGGCTGCAGGCGTGCAGCTGCCCAGAGGGCCCGCTGGGAAGCGGCGCTACCTCACAAAGGTTCCTGGGCGGTTTGGGGCTGGCCCGCCAGTGGTGTCCTTTCAGGCACCGGCGGGACTAACTTGCGTTTGCTTTTGGGAAACCCGTATCCCGGGAGCCGGCACCACTTTTTTTATTACAACATCTGGCACGGACCTGGCTTGGCAGTGGTGGACCGCGAAGACTAGCAGAGGCTTTGCTACTACCACATACTTTAATTTCTGGTGCCTCCAGGGTTGTTCCTCACATAAACAAGAGGGTCCTCGCAGCACAAAAGCTGCAGAGGCGAAACCTACACAACTGGGTGTCCCGGCCAAGTGCCAAATAAAAAACCCATCAGTATTGCAGTCCCTGCTGTGAGATAATGCAAGATATTCTCTTTACTCTGTTATGAGAAGATGGATTGAAATGACAGTTTGAACTAAACAAATATACGGTAACTGCTACATCTGCTGTTCCAGGATTTTTTTTTTTAACACAAAATGGAGACACAATGCTCAGAAAGTTTGCTTTGGCACAGGCAAATGTCATGCTAAAACCAAATGAAATTGTACCAAATGTGCCGCAAAGTGTGCCTTGCCAATAGGCAATTGCTTCAGTCATATACACCTGCTCTCCCTTCTGATCTGAATGGAAAGTACATGCCCAAATTCATGAAATCATATAGAGAAGCTGGGTCTGATGCTTTTTCAAATGAAAATGTAAGGTAAGAGATGGATCTCATCTAAAAGAAGGCTGGCTGACATTTTATCTCTGTTTAATTATTTTCTGCTGGATCTGTTGTTTTCTATGTAGTTATTTTATAATCAGTATAGAAAACACCTGGACTGGCTAGACAGTGCAAAGCTATTAGCTTGAATGGGGCTGGGATTTAACCTGTATATCCTAAACGAAGTATATAAACATCTGGCACAGGAGACAAAATTATCTGGGAAGTCTGCCAGGAGGCAGGTGGCAAAACAAACCTATTGCTGACAAAGCAAAGACAGCCCTCTTCTGTTGCGACTTTACATCTGCCTCCACTTCCCTGACCCACCTGGTGCTTTCTGCCCATTCTATTACCTGTCAGCCAAATCTGAGACACCTGCAGGTACCAGGAGGGAGTGGCCAGGAATGGACGGGTCAAAATAAGACTTGTCTTATATAAGAGGGTGCATATATGTGGTGAAAGACTCTGTATACAGGAGCTAGAGTCTTCCGTGAGCTTGACTGTGTGATGTCTTCTTGGTCCTGAGCTCCCTGTCTAAGCAGGCAGAGTACCCGAGTCATTCTGCAAGTTAAGAATATTGGAAATTATTCAGGATGTTACTTCAGCTCTGCCTTTTCCACTTGCCTTGATAGCCTCAGCAGATGCAGTCTTTGCCAGCTGCTGCTCTCTGTATTTAATTTTTCTTCTGAAGGAAAAGAATAATTACACTTAACAAACCAATAGCCTTCCCCAGGAAGGTTGTTCACATGACAGGCCAAATTCATCTCCAGGCCAATGCTGGGGAAAGTGCATGGAATTGCAAAGAGGGATGGATCTTACCTAATAGACCCGCAAGCTGGCAGCAGACTCCACAAGAGGAGAAACATTCAATTATGAAGAATATATTGGCGCCAGTCTTGTCCTGCTCATGTAAGATGAGCACAGCAATACTGCCCAGCAGCCCACTCTGCTTGTACAGAAACCACTCCAGAGATCATCTGCCTCATCATAGCATGTCCTCACTATATTGATAGGTTGTGCTAGCCATGTTGCAGGGGAAATGGCTCTCTTAGAGCAAACACTGATATGTTTCAGAACTAGGATATAAGTTATGGTGCTTAAAGAATAATTTAAAGGCTTAACTCTGCTTGTTGGTTCAGATATTGCAGAAACAGGCTTACTACCATTTGGTGGTTGGGAACAGAGGACTGGCTATAGCACGCCTGGCCAAAGGTCCCATTAATATGGGTCCAGCAGCAGTGTAAGAACAGGTCCTTTCCTGGCTGCTGATTCCCCTGCTGGCACCTCACTGGAGACTAACCTCAGGCTTTCAGAAATGGGTCCCCTTGCTTGATAACAGAGAGCCAAACCCAGGCCTCCTCCCCAGGAGCATGTGGGTTTGCTAAAGGATGTTTCTGCTGGTCCCATGAGCATGCTGTCCCTGGCTGAGTGTTACCCCTCTCCCCACAGGTGCCAGTGGATGCCATGCAAAGCCTCCTGGGTTCACAGTGTCCAAAGATCTAGTTTTAATTGTGTAATGCACAAGATAGCCTGTGGGGTCCCAGAGAGACGGTACTACTCACCAAGTAACACCTGCTGTGTGCATCTTCAACAGCACACAGGTATCTGACACTTACACATGAGAAGATGCTCTTGTCCCAAGCCTTGTTTTTCCAGACAGGTTTCTCACCTGTAAGGAGATGGCTCATCACTGCAAGACTTACCAGCTTTTCACTTTAACCCAAAATTTTTCTATCAGTAAACCTCAGCTCAGTTTTCATCCATGAAATGTCAGCTCAGACAGGAAAGAGACTCTTCGGGAATGATCCAGACTGACCATGCAAATTGGAGTAAAACACACATCAAAAGATTTGCATTTAAGCAAATCCCAAACAATGTATTGTGGAGACATCATTAAATTGTAGAAAACATTTCCATCAGGCTCAGCTGAAACTTTACCAGTGGAGTATGAGCACTGTCTTCACTCTGCTCCGGGAAGCTCATGAGGGACGGCCCTTCTCCAAAGTCCTGCAGAATCTGAGAGCTGGGACTTGTCAGGAGTGACGACAATGGAAACAGGTGAGTTTCAGCACCTTGACTTTTCACAAGCATAAAGATGCATCTTCATGGAAATATCAGGGAAAGAATGTACCATGCCGTCCTTGGGCTCATATTAAAAAAACAAACAAACAAACAAAGACCAACAAAAAAAAAAAACCCAGAAAGAAGAATTGTCTAAAATAGATGTGTGGCATCTTTAATGTCCCAAGAATTTAATAGCATCTTTTAGCATGTTCTGCCTTCTCTAGACTGAATTTATAGTCCTTCACAATGCAATATTTTTCCAAAAGTCAGTTAGATCAAAGTGATGTGAAATATGATTCAATTTACTTGAAAATTATATAACCTCAGGCCCAAATTAGCACTCCCTTCTCTGATGCTGCCAATAGTAGAGTTACCTGCTTTTAATACCTCAGCATCAAATCCTGCTGAATAACTCACTGAAAGCAACAGGTTTAGTTACGCGAGGCTGGACTGCTAAGTTAAAAACAGGGTTAGGGGACAGAGCCATTACATCGCTTACTTATAAGAACTTGAGCAGAGGAATCACTGCGAGTATATGAGTTAAGTAACTTCAATAGCACAGCACCCATGTGTAAAGGTAAGGAGGTATGGAAGTGTTTTTCTAACGTTTTTAGACCAAAGTAAAGATGTTAGGAAAACAGGACTGCAGAAGTGCAGAGCATCAGGCTCTTGCTAGAAATGGTCAGTTAATACAAAGAGGTTGTAGGATTTGGCAATATCAGACTGCAGAATAAAGGAATAAAAGCTGCTCACAGTTTTTCCAGTAAAGCTATTTTAGAAATATCTCCATTGTGAAAATTAAATATAAGACTATATCCTTGGCTATAGTCCTCCTCCAGAAGTTTTGTGCTGAATCAAGGCCCGAATCTTCAACTGGATGGAGCTAGCAAAAGCTGCATGAGTTATCGCAAGTATAAAACCATGACGGAGCAAAATGAACTATGCTATACAGCTCAGACTTTTCCATCAAAGTGCAACACTTATCTCTAAAGGAACTCTCATGCAAAGGCGCGAAGTTTCGATGCAGAAAGGATAGCTGTTTCTGCCAGTTATACCTGCTCTGCCACAGCTTTTGAGCTCCAGCTACAGGTGCACACCAGGTACCTGTGCTTCCAACTGCTCTCAGTAAAAACATCCCTGAAAAGGGGCTACAGTAGGGACATTTCTTCCTTGGGCCATAGAAGAGAGCCAGCTTCAGTATACAGATTCCTCTCAGCTGCAAGAGTTGATACCCATTTCTGGCTGCGTCCTGGCTTGTCCACAGATACTCGCTGGTCAGTATGCAGACTCAACATTCAGCTCCATTTTGACTATTTTGATCATAAGCTTTTTGGGGCACTGCCTCTTGCAATGTGTTTGCCTTGTGCCCAGTCTTGGCTGAAGTCTCTCTGATTAGTACTCAAACACCAAAACCAACTTCCAGTTGCCCAAAGTTGCCATTACTGTGGCCTAACGGAAAACATTTAGGGTAACCCCAAGCCAGCACTGAGATTCCGAATTGTTTAAACGCTCCACTCTTCCCTTTCTAAGCTCTCCATGTGTATGTGCACCTGGGGACAAAATGCCACATGAATGAAAGTGATAAATGGAGCCAATGTTGCTTTTCATATCCTGAAAAGCAGAAGGGCAAAATGATAAATCACAGTTTTGGAGATCAAACACATCAGCTGCGGAATGGCTGTTTGTTCCCTCGGGAAAACACATCTGTGTGTTTTCCAAGGGATTAGCTTCAAAGTTAAGTTCTTCTCTGGAAGATTGCAATAAAAGCCTTTATGGACACTCCTCCCTGGCTCCACAGGTGTGAGTTCTCTTTTCAGGCACAGCCTGCCAGGATAACATATCTGCCCCTGGTATTGTACCTCATACCTCTCTGCCCTCATTTGTGCCAAAATGCCTGTACACAAGGCAGACGTCTCAAAGCTTTATCCAGGAAGAGGACAGAAGCCTCAGACCAAAAGTCAGACACACCCTATGGACAGGTGGTGCTGTATTCCAGGCTGATCAAGAAAATGGAGCCAGGCCTGCCATCAGCCTCTTGGGTGACATTGCTGAGACACTGTACCCCCCTGTGCCTTCCTCTATTACCTTGATAAAACAACAGAGCCCCCAAGTACCTGTCTGTATTTGCTGTGGATACAAAGCAGACTGACTGTCCAGCTCCTTTTCTGAGACCTGCACTGTGATTCACATCACCGTTCTGAGGAGCCACTCCAACAGTCCAGGGTATCTCTACTTTTGCTGTATTAAGATCAAAGCTCACAGAGCAATGTACTCAAAGCCGGCAACTCTAGAAGGACAAGGAGAAGCTAAACCACAGCATTGCTGCTGAAAGCAGTAGGGGCTGTACAGTTACATCAAGTTTTGCTGACCCAAAATGAAGGATGCCCCAGAGCTCTCTTTGGAAAAACAAATGCCAAAAACCATCAGCCAGCCACATACGGCACAGAGGGAGCTGCATGGAAACCACATGGCACCCAGTGCTGGAATACAGAGTAGGGCACCTCAGTCTTTATTCTCTGCAAGCAAGCAGTCTTCACTGTTTGGGCTCCTAAGGGATGATTTTGTATTAATAACAGTAGCTTTATATGCCTCCTTCCTAACTTGGTGTACAGAGGCAATGAATTTGCTTCTTCCATAACAACTTCCTCCGGCTGCTCTATGCTTTCACTGAACTCCTCTGATGCTCATTTCATTCCCTCAGTCCCTACAGATTTTGGCAAACGGGTGTACCAAGGAGTGCGAGTGAAACATACAGTCAAAGACCTTCTTGCTGAAAAACGGTCCAGGCAGAACAGTGGCTCCCGCTTCAGTGTAAGTTGCTTCCCACCACTCGCTCTCCCCAGCCACGCTCCCCCCCCTTTATTTTTTTAAAACCAGAAAAGTAATGTTGTGTAATACTCTGGTCTAAATAGCATTTATGTTGAGTTCAGGGCACTGCCAATATTGAGAGGGAATAGCAAAAAATATTTTTAACACTAGTTTCTGCCCCAAAAGATCACAGATTGTTCCTTGATTTTTTATATCAGAGAACCTTTGAGGGCTTTTTTTTTTTAAAACGCAAATCAGTAATGCTAAATTTCTCATTTCTTTCACACCCTGCATATGACACCTTCCAAATCAACTTCCTTTTTCACTAGCTACACTTGAACAACCCAGTGCCACAAAAATAGATGTTTTTCCCTGAATATTGTGCTCCTTCCAGCTCCTCTCTGGTGCAGTGATGTTATGGTCTGCAAAAAGGCCAAGCATCCGTTTATAAGAGATTGTTTCTTTTTAAAGGGGTTCTATGGCAACAGGAAACCTAAATCAAATTATAGTACACTACTACTAGCCAGAAGAGCAATGCTGTCCCCAGAAGGTGACACAGCCAGCACGTGCCACAGTAAGCCATTCTCTGTGTGCTCTCAAAACTCACCTTTACCAAGCAGCAGCACTTCGCTTCCAGGCTGATTGGGAGTAATGGGGCCACTGACAGATGAGGAGATGCAGTCAAGCTGCTAAAACTGTCCTGGAAGGAAAGAGTGGGAGCAGAGACCTGGATTACTGGCAGAAGACAACACATATTAGGAGTTTTGTTGCTCTTTTCCTCCCAAACCATTTGCCTCGGGCTTTTTGTCTTTAGCAAAACAAAGAGACCTCAAAGGGACTTGCAAGTATTTTTCTCACTGTTACCTTCATGCATCTTAACTCTGTGTAACAGAACAGGCAGAAAACCAGCGTAGCCATTACCAAACAAAGCCAGATCTAGCCATAGATCAGTTCAGAGCCTTCAGCTAATGCAGGAAGGCATAAGATCCCCTGAGCCACAGACAGTCACTAGGAAACTCATACACCCACCAGGCAGGCATTTGGGAAGACTTGGGGAGCAGCAGGAAACGACTGCTGTATTTGCACTCACTGAAAAAACAGATCCTGGTTGATGACTATCATGCTTTACCTGACTCCTTTCTGGAGGCGGTAGCTTCAACGGCTGAATCAAAAGCCCTAGGAACTGTAAAATGCTTGCTGCTTGCTTTATTGCCCTTTGCTTTGTATTCCAAAGCTTAGCAGTTGTGTGTCTATCTAATGCAAAATCAGCCCTGTTGCTAATTCCCTAAGAGAGATGAAAAATTATTGTGCAGGGCAAACATCCGTATTTGCTCGAACGTATCATGAAAAGAACAGCTGTAAGCACAGCTCTGTTTATCTGGCATAATATAATCTAAAATCAAAGCAAACGGCAGATAACTGAACACCCCTTCATATATTTATGATGCAGTGTAATTTAGATGCATCTTTTGTTTGAACATGTCTTTGCTCCAAAAATCAGTTAGCCTTTGTTGTGCAAGGGGAGGTCTATGGAGGAGATCTGTGCTGCTACAGAAAGCTCATTGCTCATCAGAGGTGAGCTGCTGGGCTGTTGACTGAGGCAGCAGAACAGCAACAACTTCATGACAGCCAGGCCTTGGACACATTAAATGATAGGAAACCAGTGAGTACCAGCATGAAAACCACACAATTTGTGCTTCTGCGTTCCCACCAACCGCAGGCCAGAAGGGCTTGGTCCTGGGCTTTAGGGAGGCTCTGACATTTTTTCCTTTAGCTCAGCCCACCATGTAGCCATGAACCAGCAGTTACCCTCCTAATGATAAAAGGATTACCCTGTTTTCTCAGGTGGGGAGAGTGGTAGGTACACAGATGAAGCACTACAGCCAGCAGCACTCAGAAGCCAGAGACAGATCATTCAGCAAACTTGCTGTCAGCAAACCAGTGAAGTGCCCTGCCCAGAATAAGCTTTGCTTTTATTATTAGTTTTTATTACTTCGGCTGCTGTACTACATGTTGGGCCCAGAGAGGAGATACACTGAAGCCTAAGTATGGTCAAAGGGCACTGTAGGTCCCCATTGCAGGACCAGGTCATTATTTTGACCTGGATCTTTACATTTACACCCCCTAGGCAGCCTTGCAGCTGAACAATGCTGCTGGGTTACTAAGGCAGTGAAATAACACAGCTCTCTGGAGTACCCCCAGCCAGTATCTCTGCTCAGTCACGTGCTAGGCAGGCTGAGACCAAGCTTATCAGCAGCTGAATATGCTGTGGGCTCTAGTGATGCTAAACAGACACACTGATGCATTGTAGAAGATCCAGCTACCCCCATCCCACAGCACTGAAAGGAAGTAATGCAGGGAGGAAATTAACTAATGGGCTTAAATTAAGCAGAGCAATTCATCACCTGATAAGGAGCCAGGATGCAAGTGAAATGTAGGTCTCTGCTGTGATGAGGGCCAAAGATGGACTGCTGCAGATGCTCTTGCAATTAAATTAAGCCAGGCAAAGCCCTTTCAGCTAATATCAGCTCTGTGGCTATCGAATATAGGTGTATGCAAGATGACCTGCTGTCCGTGACAGAGTCAGACAGTTTCAGTGCCTCTTGAACACGCAGGATCAAAGATGAACTGAGACGCACCGGTATTTGACATGCTCCATACTAGAGGCTGGCAGCTGTGCCCAGGGACCTTCTTGTCCTTCCAGCAAAGCATCCTAGCTCTAGTCACTGCAGCCCTTTGACCCGCAGTATGAGGGGTGCCAGATAACAGTACTAGACTACTTCCCAGTGGGATGTTAAAGCTGGGGTCTGAACACCAGCGCAGAGGCCTGCACCATTACTTTCAGAGAAATACCTTCTCAGTGAATGCAGACATACGCTGACTGCAGGATACGATGGCCATGGGCAAGCAGGGGAGGTGGTGGTGAAAAACCCTGAAGCAGGAGGTGTTACTAAAGTGACATAGATGCTGAGAGAGGGGTGTCTGCTGAGACCTGATTTGCATGTGGAAGCTTTAGCTTTGCAGGGCAGCATGCATTACCACCTATGATCCTCACTGAGGTCAGCAGCCAAAAATGGTCCAGCTGGAGACAGGTGCAAGCCCCGGCCCTGACCACGCAATGTGAACACTCATCTGCCCGCAAGCCAAAGGGCTCCTTCCTGATGCCTCCTATCACTCTTGCAGCCTGTATGACTTCTGTGGGCTCATAGCTCATTTTCATGATGGAGCAGGGAGCAGCTGCAAACCTCCCTCAGCAGTAAAAGGAAGTCCTAGCACTGGCAAATTTAATTCAAATCTAAACCTCTAAATTTGGTTGCTTGCTATGGCAGGAACCTCCTGTTTGCACTATGCAAACTGGAAAAAGCATGCCACTGTCAGTGGCCGGGTGACAGCATGGCTGAGGTAAATGGAGCAATGGGCACTGTATTTCTGCTCTGTGGGTTTGAAGGTCTGGAGACAGAACTCAATGAAACTCCATGTACAAGCTGCACTCCAGAGCAGCAGATGCCTTTGCCACAGTGCTTTGTAAGGAATTAGCCACCATGAGCACCAGGGTCACTCAGGGCTAATTCTCCCTTACCTAGGGACCAAGAGGAGACTATTATTATCGGTATTGCTGTAGCACCCAAATAGGAGCTAGAAACAACTGCCTTCTACACACGGCCTGCTTGTTCTGCTAGGAGGGCCCAGCTAAATTGGCTGTGTGGCAGGTAGATGCCTCATAGGAGAGCTGACTAGAACATGGGCAATGTAGAATCTGCCTGTTTTGACCAACCAAGGACTTAGATACCAGCTTATTCACACCTGTTTTGTGCCAACACCAAAATAACTGCTCAGCATTATTAAGGAACCCTGCAGTACATGAAAAAGAAGCCAGTTATCTTGATATTTCTATTGTTATAAGCTGTACACAAGACCTTCAAAATCTCATCTTAGCCTACATCTGCTAATACCTCAGAGGCCTGAGGCTTGAAATCTTGTAGTTAAGCTCTTCATACTCACAGCACAAAGGCTCAAGTAGTGCATCTGAATTTTGACAATGCTTTGAAAAGATATTTTTTAACATGTCTTTATCTTTTGCAGGGCAGCGCCAGCACACAGAAGCCACCATTTGTCCAAATGCCAGGTGAGGTTTTCCTCTACCAATAAATATCTTCAGTGCAGGTTGGGCAGTTGACACTGCTCCTGTCTCTTCTCCTCCAAAGGACGTGAAGTGGGCAAAGGAGTACTGGAGCGCAGCTACCCCTCAGAGAGAGCGCAGGAGGAAAGTAATTGAAAGACTCAAAACAGGAACAGCAATAATAAAAGAAAGGCCCCTGTAGTCTTGTACAAAATTCCCAAAGAGGGGAAAAAGAGCTAATTAAAGTAGTTCCCATCCCTTGTCATAGAGATGCCACACAGAACCCCTTCTTTTCTCTGCATCTTCCAGGTTTTCCTAGAGCTGAAGAGAGAAAGTATGAAACCAGAAGCTGACCTGTTTTGTCCCTTGAGCAGGGAAAGGGGAGTGAGGCTGGAACAGAGGCAGGTGGTTTTGCACCTGTAACCTCATCCTCCTCCCCAGGAGCTGTAGCAGAGCAAGGAAGAAACAAAGTCGGGAGAAGTTAACCTCCATCCCCCTGGCCTCATACTTGAGGCTTCCAAAAACATATTTGTTTTGCTGCAGGTGGAGGTCATCAGCTGGATCAGAGCAGTCTGAAGTGCTAAAAGCACTTGGGCTGACATATGTGTTTCAAGACAGGATTGCCTCCTGTTCTGCGCAATGCTAGAGAGAAAAGGGCTCTACTTTGCACCTTCAGAGGTGCCTATAGCCCTGTGGCTCCCCAGGTGCTGCTGTTACAACTTCCCTTTAGCCAAACCTTCTTTCTGATCACCACAGGCTCACCTACCACGGCTGGTTACTACGGCGTCAGGAGGCCCTTCACAACTGAGTTGGATTTCCACAACACAAAGCAGTTTGTCAGTGATGTCTACTCATCCCCTCTAGGGTCCAAACCCTTCTCATGCGATTCCTCTGCAACTCAGGGCTATGCGGCACTCCTGGACCCATATCTCACCAACCAATACGGGGATTACCGTGCTACTCCCCTCACAGCTGGTACCAGCTCCTTCTTCAGCCCTTCTTCTGTGCCCCCTCTTCTGCCATCTTTCCCTAATGACACAGCGCACTTCCTACTAGTGAGTGAGCCTACAGTTCTCAGTCACCCAATGAAAGATTACCCAATTTAAAGCTGGGGTTAAGGCAGGGGGACTCATGGGGGAAGGATGTGGCTGTTACAGGAGACAGCCACAGCAGAGTATACAGAAGATGCGGCAGGGCTGAGGGGGAACTGATTTTCTCTTTGTTCTCATCCTCCACGTAACTGTGCCTTCTTCCTGTTGGAGACCAGCTCCTAAATTAACAACCTTCCCTGCTCCCCAAAACAACTGCTCCTTAAGTTTCTAGAAACATCCTTTATCAGGTCCAGGCAGTTGCCTATCCCTATCCCTGCCGCTTCCCAGGAGGCAGCTCCATTCACACCCCGAGGGCAGTGTTCCTGGGCCCTGCAGGGTCAGGGCTGGTCAGTCCCACTGGGAGCCTATTCCAGACCTTGCCAACTATTGACAGAACGGATGTTTCCTTTCAACAGTTTTAACACCAAATACTGCTCCAGAGCAATAGAAACCATTGTGAGTTATCCAGCCAGGCTTTTGGGATAGCTTGGCTTGGTGAAGCCAGCCTAGATATGCCATTGCCTCCAGGACAAGCTTTTATTCTTAAGGGTCTTTCTTGCCTTCTCTCCCCACTTCTATGCAGAGAGAGCCCTGGGAGCAGACCTTACCCGACAGTCTCAGCCAGTCAGACGGTGCATGCTCAGATCCTTTGCAAGCACTCCCTTCTAGCACCAGCTGCCTCTCCTCACATGAGTCTGGAGGTGTTTCCACATACCGAAGCTCAGGTTGGACCCCAGCCATCCCTGGAGCCCAGTCCTACCCTCTGCATCCTCTTGAAGATGTCCACTACTCTCCCAGCTATGGTGCCACCTCACCTTACTCCTTCTCACCATTCATGACTGTGGCAAATGAGCTTACCTCCAGGATGAGCCACCTCTCACCAGAGCAATCCTCTGAGACGCCGCACCTTCAGGATAACTCTTCCTGGGCAAAAGAGGATGGAAGTCCCATCTGGGGGACTTATGAAGGCCAGGGAACTTACTGACGAGAGATAAGAGCTGGAGGAAAAGAAAAATGGACCATTATTGAAGCAAACTAATTACTTGTATGCTTTTTCCTAAAGCTGGTCCTTAAAACAGAGGACGCTAACAACATGCAATGCTTTATGCTTTGTTTATAAATACAGTCACTTGGATATGCCACATTTAGCTTATAGTGGTGCCTTCTAGTGCATTATTAAAGCCATTGCTCACAGTCCCACTGTGCTACAACTAAAATACACAGCCTGAAAAATATCTTCACTCTGTGGGCCTTCCCTGCAAACAAGGATCTCAGGTACTTCTTTTCAGATGCTGAGAAAACAGGTTGCTCTGAATCTTAAACTACGTCTACAGAGCAACATTAACATTTTTGTTAATGCCTTTGGGAAGGCTGGGGAGCAAGGCAGGGGCTGGGGAAAGCCCTCCTTAGTAGCACAGAGCCTGTATAATGGTATCTGTTACCCAGCAGCATAAATGTACATCCCTAACTGTGAATATGACATTGTCTTGGGCAAGAGTTATGGCCAGAGTAGCAAAGGCATGGCATGTCTGAGCCTACAGCACAGAAGACTACAACCAAATAAAGCTCACCATATTACACCAGGGCCTGGCAGACAGCTTAGGGTGTTGGCAGGGACTGCCAGGGCACAGTCCTGCCTTCTGATATGCACACGAGGAAGCCTCACCATCCCTCCCACCTGCAGTGCACAAAACCCATCCCCCCCAATTTCCGTTGCCCTGAAGAAAGGGCAGAGCTGTTCCCCCTCTTGCCTATGCCAGATCAGGCCAAGTGACGTGACCTGAAGCCCTGTGTCAGTGGCCATACGGCAGATTGCTTCCAGCCCCTTGCCAAGAGGCACCCACCTGGGGCTGTAATTGGGAACAAGGCTGATTTGACGTCCCCGTGCCAGGCCGGGCCCTTTGGCCACTAGAGGTAGCTGTGCACACACAAACACACACACACAGAGTCCTGTGCAGCACTCACAGATGCAGCCAATTCCCGTGGCTGTGTCCACACCCGGCAGAGGTGGACAGAGGCTACCCTCTTTGTCCCACCTCGTCCCCCAGCCTGGCACCCACAGAAGCAGCAACAAAAGCCTCGCTGAGGAAGAACAGGAGCTTTCCAGGGCCTGGGAGTGTGTAGTGGTGAGGTGCTTTAAGGCCCTCCCTGCCTTTTCTCCTCAAGTCCTGGGGCTGATGGGGCATTTGGAGTCTTCTCAACACCCTCCAGGGATCATAAATGGCATAGGAGTCACAGGATCGGACCCAGAGCATCACTTCATGCCACGCTGCCTTCAGGGACCTCTCTGCAGGGCAACACAGACTAGGGACACAGCACTGCACCTAGAAACAGGCAGCAATATCAGGCCCCTGTAAGCAAGACTTCAGAGAGCTGCCAAGCAGGAATGGCCAGTCCTTTACACAAAGCCCTTTCTTTCACAGGTGCACCACCTTGCATCGTCCCTGACACCCCTCAGCCTGCAGCCCAGGAATGCCCCTGCAATTCAGTGCACATGCAGCAACCATACAAGCGCCTTGCTCAGCCCACACCTAGCAGACAACAACTCCCTGGCTGTTCAGGCACCCACAGACCATCCAGGGAATGTTCTGGCATCACAGGATGAAAGGAGTGTTCCCAGGCATCTTGGTAGCTGCCCCGAAAGGGAAGGGTCTGCACAGGCTGCCCTGGGATAAACCTCTCACACTCACCCCTTGCAACACAGCCGAGAAGCAGCTGCAAGAGCCGGAGCACCAGCAGCTCTGGTGCAAACATGCCCGGCAGAACCCGTTTATGTCTTCAGGGGCTCAGCACAGCCCCTGCTTCTACTCCGCAGGGGTCCGCAGCCCCCCGCAGCAGCGCACGGCAGGGACGGGGCACCCTCCTGCAGGTGCCTCTGCACCCCCAGGGCAGCAGCCTCGGAGTCGTCCCTGGGTCACAGCCGCGGGCCAGCCCCGACCACCGTACCAAGCTCGCCCCTGCACCCCTGCCCAGCCGCTGGGCTGCGCCCAGGCTTCCCCGGGGCCCGAGACTCCGGAGCCCCGGCTCCCGCAGAGGCCCGCGGCCAGCTGGGAGCGCCCAGCTCCGATCCTGCTGGGGCTGGAGTCCATCCCAATGCTTCCTGTCTCCCCAACCTCGTTCAGACCTGCTTGGAAAAGCAAACTCCCATGCCTTTCTGTGCCCAGATCTCACCTCTGCTCACCCCATGGCCGTCACTGTTCCTTTTATTAGTCAGACCCTGGAGGGACAGGGAAATATCCAGCAGCCAGCACACACACTAAGCATGGGGCAAGATGAGCCAAGCTGCCTCCCTATTTGGTCCCTAGGCACCACAGCCTCCCATGAGTGGCAGGTGTGGAGCATCCTGGGCTGGCACCTGTTCAGCCAGAGCTGCCCCCCTGACCATGGGCCAGGGCAAGGCAAAGAGCCCCAGAGCATCTCAGGGTGTGTGCAGGTCTCCTTGCCCTCCACCTGTGTCCCCAAATGTGAGGCCTGACAAAGCCTCAGCCTTATTCCACACCACAACCGACAACACTGCCAGGCTGAAACACTGTCCATAGCTGCTGTCTGACAAAGCAGCAAAGCGGTCACCATCAGCTTTCTCAGCCGTATCTTTCTCAAGGGCCTTGCATGGATGGGGACAGCGGGGTCAGTCTGGCTGTATTCCCGTCAGGTTCTGAGGGCAAAGCAGAGACAGAAAGTTTTTGGGCTATCTTGTGTTTGACCCACTCTGGCATTCAGCTCTTAACCAAGACAGTTGGCAGTTAAGTCTCTGTGAACCTGGAAATGCTCTGAAACCCAAAACATGCAGGTATACCCTGAACACCGGTACTTCATGTTTCCTTAAGGCATACAGCTCAGCCACAACTGGAGCTGTGCAGCCTGTCCTGTGGTCTCTGGTTACAGAGATAAACATTACCGTGGTTCCCGGGAGTGCCAGCTCCCCTGTACAGCGCCCATGGCCTCACTGGGCTCTATGCACCCACCACTGATGCTTCAGTGGGAAGCAGCCCCAGCAACCCAAGGGCTTCAGGTCCCAAACTGCTTAGCACGGGCACGCCTGTGTACTGCAACCCCGCCTCTGCAACTGCCCCAGCACAACACTCTCCTTTTTGGTGCATCGCAGGTGGGGGGAGAGGGCTTCTCTCTGGAAGACCCTGTGGGAAGTGTCCCTGCAGAGCTGCCCAGAGCTTACTAGGAGCTGCAGAGGCACATTTCAGCACAAGGAATGGCATCGCCTCTGCGACCACTCTCCACAGAAATCAAGTGTATTTGTTCAGCTTAAAGGAAAAGATTCAGCTGCAGCAATAGCCAAACTGGACTCGTAGTAGATTATTAACAGCCTGGCCTGCTTTCTGCCTCAGCCAGCTATTACTGGCGAGTTCACAGCACAGACTGCAGTGCCCAGGGAAAAGTTTAAATGCAACCTAAAAACCCAACTATGTCAGTATTGTATAGTGATGACGGGTTATCCAAAAACTGTGACATCCTACTACACACTGAAACCTCACCACCTGCAGCACACAGGGCAGGCCAGCAGTGAAACATGTAAGAAGAGAGGGACCAATTTGTGCAGCAAGAGCAAATGGTCTGATTTAGGGGAAAATGCAAATATACTCCAGTATAAGCCCAGCATCTGGGCAGGGGGAAGGGAGTGCTGAGGAAAGAAGTGGGGTTTGGGTAGCTTTAGCTACCTGGGTGCCCAGGTCAGCCTCTTTGTTACATCACACCTGCCCACTGCCATTTTGGCCCAAAAACCTTAGTATTTAGCCTTAAAATGTGGAAAAATGTGCAAAAAAGCAGCTCAGTCCCTTGCAGAGTCCTCTCTGCAGGTAGCAAATGAAATATGAGAGGGCTGGAACCCAGCCTGTGCATCTGAGGGGAAAATACTGAGCCAGTTTTGAGGCATCTACTTTGTTCAGGGAACGATGGATAAAACCCTGCAAATGTCCCAAAAGCAAAGGGTGGGTTGGGTGGACCCACCAAATCTTATTCCCCCAGACCCTCTGCTAGATGGGGATGTGCTCAGTTTCACGAAAAGATAGCCCATTTTGTGGAGCCTTTGAATATTCAAATTGAAAGTATCGCGCAATCATTGATTGTCAAATCATTGGTTTCTAGAGGTTTTAAATACTTGGCATTAGGAGAGAAAAACTCAAACTTATACCTGTAGGGATAAAACAATAATATTGCCGGATCCACCTGGCATTGCCACCAGGCAAGCAGGCCCCTTCACCCCCAAATTTTAAGCCAGTCTCCTCTTGCCCCCTTCACCTGCTCTGGGCCGGGGCCAGGGCCACTACTGCCACTGCACCAGCGAGGTGCTGCCCGCTCCTGCTCAGGATGTCTGGTAAGCCCTACCGCCCCCATCCCCCCCCGCCACCCCATTTTGGGGCTGTTTCGGGGTTCGCCGGGGTCATTTCTCCAGCGAGGCAATCGCGCCTCCCAAGCGAGGAGGAACCGGGGAGGGCGGGGAGGAGGAGGCAGGGAAGGGCTCCTGCCCGCCGAGGGCCAGCCCCAGCCGGCCGCGGGGCCGCCGGCAGGACCGGGGCGCAGCGGGGCGCAGCGGGCAGACCCGGCCCGGCGGCACCGGCCGGCGGGGGGAGCCGGGGCGCCGCGGAGCCGCCCCGACCCGGCCCCGGCCCCAGCCCCAGCCCGGCGCCGCTCGCCCTCCGGCGGCCATCCCCGCGGCTCCCTGCCGGGCAGCGCAGCCGTCCCGAGCCCCCGCGGCGGGTTGGGAGACGTGGTCCCCCTAGCCTTGCCCCCCCGCCTCTTGTGCCCTCCCCACACAGCCTGCCCTCGCCACACTGCTCTTGACCGTCAGCCTGACCCCCGACCGCCCTGCTCCCCGAGCCCAAGCCCGCCCTGACACCGTGCCTGCTCTTGTCACCCCGCTTCTGATTCCCAGCCTGCCCTGACCACCCCGTTGCCTGAACCCCAGCCCACCCCCAGCACCCTGCTCCTTGACCCCCAGCCCCAGCTTCATCACCCTACCCCTTCCATCCACAGCCTGACCACTTCAGGAGAGCTGGCCATGGTAGTCCCGCTCTCGATGCTTCAGCTGCATGCAGACCATCCTGGGGCCTCGGGGTGCTAGAAAACAGGATCCGCAGGGCACAGTGGTCACCATGAGAGCTGGGGCTGGGGGCTGCCTGGTGGCCAGCACCTGGATTATAGATGTGTCCATACCTCACCTGTTATTTTCTTTTTAAATTGCTCAAAGTGCAGCCCCTAGCCCTGTCCAGCTGCCCATGCAGACCAGAGCTGAGGCTGTATGTAGCGTGGACCCAAACTTGCAGAAGGGGCCACTAGCTCAGGGCCCTCCTGGCTATAGGGAGTCCTGGAAATAGGGTGTTCTCATTAAATTCAACCCTCTCCTCCCCTCATTTTCCCCGTCTTTGGTTTGTCGAATAGAAACATAAAAATACAAGATGAATAATCCCCAGCTGCTGAGAGCACAGCTCAGCAAACTCCCCTCGAGGCAGACCCAACTCAGTCTGCCACCTTTCTGGTGGGACCTGTATGCCTGTTACAGTATGTCCTCAACCAGAGCACCAAGGGGGCAGACAGGAGGATGAAGATGCCATACAGCCATCAGCAATGGGGAGAGCTTATAGCAGAAGAGGACAGTGCCTACAGTGTGGGATTCCCTGAATATGTGGGCAGAACCCACAAATCCAGCACTGCCTTATTGCTGCATGCAGCAGCAATAGGGTAGGGAACCTGCAACCAGCTGCCTCCACTGGGGAACAGCTGACTGCAGGATGAGACAACACTAGTGTTTGTAGGATCTGCTACTAGATAAAAATAACAGCAGGAAGTTAGGACAGAAGCAGAACTGCCAGAGGCTTTAAGTGTTTTACCATGAGTACAGCAAATGAAAGTGATTTTTCAGAACACATAAATTCTTTACCATTTCCTGTACTAAAAATCCCTCACCAGGTAGTGACTGATGATTGTTGATCGGTTTTGGCTGGATTAAAGACATCCTAAATGCTTGTTTGAAATACGTGGGGGTGGTGCAGAATGAGCAAAATAAAGAGATAATTTAGGCTTTGCAAGAAGTTATTCATGAAAGCAGTAATTTAATTTGTGTTTCGTTTAGTCCTCTGAGGAACTGCCCACATATTTCCATTGTTTTATTCCTGGTCTTTGTCTGCCAGATGAAGTGCTTCCCACATTTATTTTCAGGTCCTAAGAATGGCAAATATGAGAGGAATTTAAATAAGTTCAACAATAGCACCAGATGGAGTTTGGTATTAGGACACCTGGAGAGTGGGGGGGAAGAAGGAGATAGAAAAGAATAAAACACATATGATTACTAAATATAACCAACACCAACTTCTTAATAAATGTCTGCTTGTCACAAGCTTGAATAGCAGGTGTTAAAGAGAGCTATAAACTATGATTACAAGTGACTTAACAGTGACCAGTTAATCATCTCAACTCTAAGTAGATTCCATATACAGCATGCCTGAAAACACGCTGGATTTCCTGTATGGTCTGAAAGTCTCCCATCTTGTAAAGTGTTTTTCCACAAATTCTTTCAGGAAAGCCCAAGGTGTATCAAGGTGTTAGAGTAAAGATTACAGTTAAGGAGTTACTGCAGCAGAGAAGAGCACGACAAGCAGCAACCAGTGCAGCAGTAAGTAAAAAACTTTTGGTGTCTCTTTTTTCTCTTCTCTCTTAACCTTTTTTTGCCAAGACTGTACTCTCTGAGCCAAAGAGACTGCCAAAGTCTGAGTGTAGCAGGCTGGTGAGGATGGGGGAAAAGATTATTCAGCCAGGGTAACTGCAGCTGTGATATAAACAGGTGACAGTCTGAGCCATTACTGGAGGGAGAAAGCAGAGCTGTGCTCCAGAAACGTAACTCACTCTGGGATGGAAGGGTCATATGGACAAATTTCAGCCCAACTTACAGCTATCACAGCAACTCCAGCTGGATAATCAAGGCAGGCCATGGTTACTGCCCCCCATTTAAAATGTGGCCCGGCCAGGCTGAAGCATGCACCAAACTGTTTTGCAGCATCAGGCAAAGCATATGCCCAGGGCATGCCTTTGACTCAGCCTGTGCAGCTTTGAGGAGCAACCAGTGCAAAGCTCTGTCACACTCAAGCTCCCCTAACCTCCCCCTTTTCCCCAAGTCTCAGGCCCCCAGGAGGCTGCTTTCAACCACCCCCTACCCCTGGAGGTTTTCTCTTGTCCAATTAGATCAGGCAGGAAATGAAGGCACCAGAGGTACAGTGCCTCCTGCAGCTCCCAGGCAGTGGAGAGGGTTTGAGGATTTGGGACTTAGCAACAGCCCCAAATTCTGGCTAGTAGAAAGGAAGAAAACAAGGCATGGGCAAAGACATCTTAAGCAGGGCTCCATCCGGCTCCATTAGAGCTCCTTAGCATAACATTCAAGCATGCTTGACTGAATTCAGGTCTCCAATGTTTTTCAGTACCACCTGGGCAGCTCCTAGCCCCGTCCCTTCTAAAGGGGAGGACAGAGATCTGTGTGGGTGTGCACAGACACACACACACACAATCTCTGTCTCTCGTTCACTCTTCTAGTCTTTGTAGGAGTCCTCCAGCTGCAGCCACTCTAAGGATTTACATAAGGAGTTTGGTAAATCATTACTTCTTCCTGGTTCATGAGATTACAGCTTTGGACGGTTTTCAGATTTTATCTCCCACCTCCTGTACCTTGCTGCAGCTGATTGCACAAAAAATTGATCAGCCTGCAAGCCACAGGCAGAGAGGCCTGGGTGAAGAGTACACAAAACTGCTGGGCTTTGGAAATGCTGGGCCACTCCTCCCCTCCAGTTCTAATGGAAGCAGCCTCTTCATCGCAGCCAGGCCTCACAGGGCTGTGTGGAACTGGTTTTCACTTCCCACAGCAAGTTTACACAGCACTTGTTTTCCCCGTACAGGAAAAAGTGAAAAGTAGCAGCACAGGACATTACCTTTGTGATCTGTGAAAGGCATGCGTTGTCCTGAAGAGGTCCCAGAGATTAGGGCAGGCAAGATAAGCTGCCTCCACGCACTGAAAAAAGCCAAACCTGAAAATTTCTGCTGATGATGGTACAGCTCTTTCTGCCTTGTTACACATCTGCAGCCAAAGAGAAGAGTAGTAGTCCTACAGGCACTTTCAGCCTGGAATAGCCACTATTTAATGAATTAAATGCACAGGGATGTTCTAGGAAGCTGTCGGTAGGGAAATGAGCTACTAACTCAAGAGCCTTTTGAATAAAGAAAATGAAATGGACGTCTCTATGAATTAAAGCTGAGGAGAAAAAACAGTGTTTGTGTTTGCAGAGTAAAATCCTTATCACAAACATCAAGCATCAGAACTCCTACTGCTTTTGGGGTGGATTTCTCCCCCTCAGAAGGTCAGGTTCCTAGAACAGGTTGATCTGTCCACTTCATCTTCCAGCTTTCCTCAGAAAATGAGACAGTCCACTTCATAAAGGCACGTAGCTGTGTTAGAGTGAGAAGCGATGTCAGAGCTGGTTCTCAAATGACATCAACACCAAGCATGGCAACCCAGTGTGATACTCAGTCATGGGGATACCTGCAATTGTCTTTAGTCATGCTTCAAGAATTATCACTACAATTTGTTAATTACTCATTCTTGATCATATTTATCCCTACAAATTATTTGGGATCCCTCCACTATGGAATTCATGGTCCTAGAAATTAACACGCATTTCAAAGGCAGACACTTCTCTGCTGAATTAACAGTAATAATGCAAAAGGAAGAGCGCACTAGCAAGGTACTGTGTCAAGGGCTTTATACCAGGTTGGTGTTGTGCTTCTCCAGTGCCATTATAGGCTCAGGGAAAAATCATGTTATGCATGTTAATATTGTTCTGTCAATGCTAGGGAAGTTTTCCATATCACAGCCATGAGGTAAATAAGGTTTACACAAATAGGTTGACGTGAAATCCCGACTTACCCCAGCATGCAGAAAAAATGCTCCCCTGTGTTACAGTGTATAAAATTCCTTTTCTTCCCTTGTCTCTGGGCAGGTTTCTTGGGGCGGCAGCAGCACCCAGTTTTCAGACTCTGTGTCTCCTCCTCACCCAGGTTGGTACAAAGCCCATCAACATGTCCCTTCCCACCCCCTACCCAATTTTTCCCACAGCCCAGAGTCTTCCCAACTCTTGGCTGAGGCAGACACTACCAGATGATCAGCAATGCAGCCAACCAGCACCTGAGAGGAACCCATGAAATCCAGATGAGGATGCCGTGAGGCCAGCAGGGTACATATTACCCTGTTCAGGAGCGAGATCCCCTTCAGGAAGGGATGCTCATTGCCTAGGGAATAACACTGCTGGCATCACCTTCTCCAGGCTGCAGTCTGTGGGTCCAATTGGAGCTAGACGGTCAGATTGCCCTTACAGGCACTTTGCTGAGCTCCAGCAGTTAGCTGTTCTCACTCTCCTGGCAGCATCCGTAGGAGTGAGAGGAGTGTCAGGTTTTCAGCAACACGAAAAGTTTCTTCTTCCTGTATGTGAATATCCAAGGAAAGGGGAAAGGGGTGGGAGGAACAGCACTTTGGGCTCACAGAGCCTTCAATTATTCTGCAGCTAAAGCAGAGAGACCTAAAAGGTTGGGCAAGTGTGAATATATACATTTTTACAGACAAGGAAATTATTAAATCATCAATATTTGGGACTCAATTTACTTGTGTTAATACAGAAATGTGAGATATACCAAAGCTTTTTCAGGCTGGAAAGTCTCCATCTGTTTGTGTATTTTGAGTCCTTCTCACTTCCTCCCCACATCCAGCTAAACACTGCCACCTTGAACCTGCAAACAGTTATGACTCTGACTCTACCCACGTGCAGTTTCATTGCCCTCAGACCAGTGCCGCTTCCATAAGGACAGGGCTTTGCTTTTAACCATAATTGAACACAGCATACAAAGATAATAATTCTGAAAAGTCAGATCATCTGTGAGCTTTCATACCCCCAGCAAGCGTGTTGCAGTACATTGGAGTCTGATCCCACAGCTTTCTAGGAACTGGTGCTTTCGCCAGTAACACTATGTGCACGCAGTGACACGTGATCACTGATTTGTTCCATTTTGTCTGCTCACAAACTTGTCTCCTGTCTGACTGTTTGAAGTGTAAAAGAACAAATTATTCTTCTGTTAACCCCTTATTCCTGCGTATGTAGCTACCCTGCATCTGGAGACTGGGTAAGGCAAAGGTGCAAGCTATCTGCCAAGCTGTGAAGCATAAATCACTTCATGGCAAGCTTCTAGGTCTGTAAACAGTTGGCATTGGAAGGGAGGCCAGAGGGTCAAGAGTTTGAGGGAGTTTCCAGCTGGATCCGTGTCCAAAAAGGCTGGAGCCAGAAGGGTTTCCAGCAGTATTTAAAGAGCTTTGGAGCTTTCCAAGAGGACTAAAGTTCCCAAGTTATTTGCACGCTTTTGAGTATCTTCATCCCGGTGTCTGCTTCCCTAGAAAATTCACCTCAAAGAAATTGAAGGACCCTTTTCCTTGTCTAAATCCATAGGATTTCTGAACATATGAGAGTACTTAAACCTGAACTGGGGCAACACCTGCCCTTTGTGAAGACAGATACTGAATGATCTGCTACTGTCTGCTTTACCTTCTCTCCTAGCACCTTTTGATGCAGAACCCATCTCTTCTGTTCCCAACTATTGTTCATCATGGCAGTTTTCAAATTGCCTCTCCTGTGAAGAAACTCCTAGCTATCTGGAGCAGCTGGTAGATTCCTGTCTTCAGACAGATGCACCCTTAGACCCAGCCTTCAGTACTTTCCAGACATCCTCGCAATACACCTCAGACACCTTCCAGCCAGTCCCACTCTGCTTTAACCAGGGCCTGGTAAGCTTTGTGTCCCAGGGGAGCAGCCACAGGCACACTCAGAGGGAAGATGGGGAAGGGAGGCACGTTCTGGGGCAGAACAGCAGCAAGCTGATTTAGAAATGTGGCTGCTTTTAGGGGCATGGGCTACAGCCACAGCAATGCAGGCTGCTTGTGTGGACTTCTGCATGGTTTCCCATTGGGAGCAGAGGACAGGGAGGCCCAACCAAACCTAGACAGAAGATGCAAAACAGATAATGTCCCTTCTACAGGTCCTGTAGATTTCCTGCAAAGAATAGCCCAGTTCCTGGTAGCGCTTTTCTAACTCACAGAGAACCTCCCTATTAACACCAATGTCACAGGAACTGCCTCTTGGGTTTAGGCCTCTAATGGCTGAATCATCTCCCTGGGTAGCCAGACCACCCTGAGAAAGGGAACAGCATGGAAATTCTGACTGCTGTCCACATTTCCCCAAATGACACCCTGAAATGTCCTGGGGTTTGTGGTTTTGGGGTTGGTTTTTTTTGTTTGCTGGTTTGTTTTTCTTCTCTCTCAAATTCTAGGCTGCCGGATCCCCCAGTTCAGCTGATCTGTCCAGCCCATTAAACTATAGCTGCTCTCCTTCTCAGCTATCTCCTTTCACCCCACTGACCCACAGCCCACCATCTGCTCTGGACACCAAGACCTATGGCTACCCTGCAGAGGACTGGTCCTGCCATAGCCCCTCCCCATACACTACCTCTCCCTGCTGCTGCACTGCCTGTGGCTCCCAGCATGCAGACAACACAGTCCCACAGTACTTCTGCCCCAGCACAGACTGCATGGACTACCTACCGCCCATGGCTGTGGCCGATGACTTCTTCAGAAGGGATAGAAACTGTGACATCTGCTATAGCTAATGTGGACTGTGGTTTTACACATCCACTGTATCCAAATCAGATTAATTGCCCATGAACTATGCAAAGTTGTGCTGCCTAACACAGTCCAGTTTATTTTTCACTACTCACATATTTTTGACATTATGCTGTCACTACATTAGTCCTCCTGTCTTGTACAGTCAGGGCTGTTTCGTTGTTGTGGTGGTGGTTTGGGGTGGTTTTTTCCTGTTTGTTTTTGTTGATGTTTTTTAAAGAAATCCTAAGCTGCTTTACCAAACACATGTCATTAAGCCAGCTCTTTTTGATACAAATAAATAATTTGGTACAGGTACTGAAGCTTGTTCATTCCTTGTGCTAAATGTCAGTGCTTTTGTCTTCCGCTAATGATCCAGGATGCTGGCCCTATTGTCACGAAGATGAGGAGGAGAGACTCTCAGCAACCTACACAAGGAGCAATTACTCAGTAGCGTGAAAAGTCTTGCTTACCCTTTCCAGCAGATAAAATGTCTCTATGTATATCTCAGCACCCAGCACACTATCCAGAAAGCAAGCTGTGCAGCACTTCATTCTGAGATGGATCTGTGGCTTCTCAGCCACTGCTTCAGCTCAGCTCCCATGATGGTATTCTCTAGCAGTTCTTGCAGAAAAGGAAAACTGCTGTTTTCCATGCAAGCTCAGGGTCTTTGCCCATGAGAAAGGCCCCTCAGTCCTGCACAGAGGTTGAACCCAGAGCCAAACTTCTTTGGCTGCGGGTCAATACCAGCCTCCTCTTGAAGGCAGAATTTCAGTGACAGGCTGATGTAGTTCAGCAGCCCTTTGTATAGTGTGGTCTGTTGATACCAGGTTTTCTCCGCCTTTCAGCATAATCAACTAAACAGGAGTTAAATAATTTTTTTTTAAGTAGATAATGGGGAACTTATCATACCTGAGGATTCCCTGCATCTTGCATAAATGCTGACCTTTCTAAGACTGTCTCTCACCTCCTTTTAATCGCACGTGGTGAGGCAGACTGCCAAGCCACCAGTTTCTCAGCTGAGCACCCAGACTGGAAAGAAAGAAGCATCTCTCCATATTAAGTACAACACAAATGAGAAAACTAACTATATGTGTGAAGACAAATACATTATTTAACTAGCTGTATGCTCATCTTCTCCAGACAACTCTACCATTAACTGAAAAGCTTTCCTCTCCCCAGAGTTGAAATTACCCATATGGCAGAGACACACATTTCTGGCTGGCAAATAGGGAAGTTTCCTGCATTCTACCAAAAACCACAACCAATATTTCCTCACCCTGTGAAATCTATGAAGACCTAAGAGTAATACTTTTTTAATGAAACTTTTAAAAATATTTATATAATGCCAGTTATTTCAACCTGCTATCCCCAATTTCATCAGAAAACAGAGCTGTTACCTCCCATGCATCTTCCAGGGTTCGCTTCATTTTAAGTTCTATATGAGCTAAAAATGGCATTTTTTTCATGTCCAGTCCTGGTCCCTGGACAGGACGTTTCATTTTTGCCATGCTAGACGAGGAGATTGCACGGAGGTAGCTGTACCTTTCCAGCATCCAGTTCATTTACCTTACGTAAGGCAGCAGCTCTATTTCCAAAACTTGCTTTAAAACACTTTGACAACTTTAAATAATATCTCCCCCTCTCCCCTGTTTTTACCTGATTAGTGTCAGAGTGGGCCCACGTGATAAAGAGTCTCAGAAAGCTCATGAAGAGGTGTTAACAGCTATATCTCTGCTGCAGTTAAAGGTGTGATTACCCCTGTGCAGAGATACTCTATTAGGTGTCATTTTAGTAGTGCTGGCAGGTGCTTCAGCGCTGAGCGTTGTCTCAGGGCTCTGGAGGGTTACGCTTCTACTCCCCCCGCCTGCTCCACAGCTTGCTCAGTGCTGGCTACTCCTGCCTGCTGCTTGAGAAGTGGGCACACCTTTAGCCACATGTCAAACCCCCTTATCACCAACATGAAAGAGCTGGTTTTAAAGAAGCCAATTCTCCTGAAGAGAAGATGAGGTTGAGGCAAGATATTTGAGGCTTCTAGTGAAACTGGCATGACCACATCCTCCCCATGGGTTAGCAACATTGGTCTGAGCTTAACAGAGCTGAGAGAGGCGTTCTCATACAGCAAAGGAAAGAGCATGTGAAAATGGTAAGTAAGCGTTCAACAAGGAGAGCACGCAACCCATTTTTTATAGCAAGGTTAATAGTATCCCAGTTTACACAACAGTGCCAGCAAGGAAGTCACATAAGGTGTTACAGTCTAACAACATATCTCTCAGCTCCACATCAGGCAGCTACCTAAATTTAATATATTATCAGCAGATTGCACATTTGTCCTCATATTGTGGCACAGACCTGTACAGCTATCTGCTCTGTGCAGACTGTGGTGTGCAGTGGAGAGGTTGTGCCTGTCATTGAACCTATGGCTGCTGTTTAGGCATGACCACTTAGGATTGGCAGTGCATGAGCACTACAAACCACCCTACATCCCATTCCCATTCCTGCTTCTTGGGTGTTGCCTGACCCAGATAAAAAAAAGCACCCCTCCAGTGGGAGAAGCTGTCTCTTGAAGGGCTGGTTTGGTCTCACCACTGAGCTTCCACACTTCCAGGTCTCACAGGTAGCTGAGGACCTGAGACAGGAGCATGCAGTGTGTTCTTAAAGATAGCACCTATTGGCCTCATGCTGCATGGGACCAGCTGCTCTGAATCTACCATCTTCTGAGCTATGAAGATCATCAGAGCACTGAAGCATCTCCCTTATGAGGAAAGGCTGAGAGACCTGGGGCTGTTCGGCCTGGAGAAGAGAGGACTGAGGGGGAATCTTATCAATGCTTATAAGTATCTAAAGGGTGGATGTCAGGACGATGGGGCCAGACTCTTTTCAGTGGTGCCCAACGACAGGACAAGGGGCAATGGGCACAAGTTGGAACAGAGGAAGTTCCACCTGCATATGAGGAAACACTTCTTTTCTTTGAGGGTGCCAGAGCAGTGGCACAGGCTGCCCAGAGAGGCTGTGGAGTCTCTTCCTCTGGAAATATTCAAAACCTGCCTGGATGCGGTCCTGTGCACCCTGCTCTGGGTGTGCCTGCTCAAGCAGGGGGTTGGCCAAGATGATCTCCAGAGGTGCCTTCCAACCCCCACTGTTCTGTGATTCTGTGAACTGCTCTGTTGGGACAAGGATATTTCCAGCAAAATGTTTCTATGCACTGTAGTCTCTGGATTCTAACAGCTTTCATTAAGTAGTGCTGTCCTCCATCCCTTGCAGCCTCTTCCTACTTCTCTGCTGCTCTTTCTCCAGTTGTTTTGCAATCCCCCACGCCAGGCACTGCAAACATGTTTTAGACACCATTTCCCAACTCCATGTCAATAGCTCCAGGTGACATATGCAGTGCAAGTAAAAGCTTGCTGACTGTTGATACAATGATGTCTTGTTGACACAAGGAATGAAAAAAACAACAGAAGAGGACTATTCAAACACTGGTTGTGCATTTTCTGGCTATGAATAACATATTCTTTCCCTGCTTTATTCCCCCCACCCACTAGGGAAAAAAAAAAAAAAAAAAAAGAAAAAAGAAAAAAGGCAGGGGGGTTAAAGGAAAGTAGCTTGGGTCATATCTCCAACAGAGCTGGCACAGCACTACTGAAACGCTGGCATTTCATCAGTCCCTGCCACATGAATTTCTGCAAGCGTATATAAACATGCCTGCACAAAAGTGAGGATCACTCCATCCTTACAAAAGCTGTGAATAACTCCAGAAGTAACCTGCAGTTATAGAGAAAATAAAAGTTTCTTATTTTCAGGTTCTTAACCAGTTGCACATAGTATTTGATCAAAAAGTTTTCCTTGCCAACCAACTGGCAACTTTTCTATGGTGCCTCTTCAGAACATTTGTTTGGTGATAACAAGCCTTTGTTATTAGCAATTTATCCAAAGCCACAGATAGGAAGAGATAAACTGTGCAAATAAAGGGGTATCACACATTGCCAGTGCTGCTAAGGTTATAAAAGGTACATTTCCCCTGAAAGAGTCATAAAAAAATCGAGGGGTTAACTGTGAACTTAAGATACTGCTCAAATCAATGAAATTCACCCCAGCACAGAAGACTTAACACTCAGGATACCTTTGAGTCTTAAAAGGGTTTTCTTGATACACAGGCCAGGAACTGGCTGGCTTGACAGGGAAAGGGAAAGGTGTTTTACAGGCGTGGGGAAGCAGCAGCCTCCAACTGTCTTATGGATCCAGTCCAAGGACAATATGAACAGCTCGTTGATTGTAGCTGGCTTCAGAGCAGGCCTCTAATGTATGAGCTTTGGGAAGCTGAACACAGATGTGCCTGCAGAGAGAATGAATTCTTCCTGGGTTGGTCATGGGATCTTCCCTCTGCAAATCTCATCTATCAGCACCGAGTAACACAGGCTGCCAGGGTGATGCTTTGAATGAAGCCACATCCATCCCTCCCCAGACCAATATTTTCCCTGATATTCTGGAGATGGTGATGTTTACAGACTACAAGTCACTGATGACGTTGCTCTGTTTTAAACATCCAGCTGCAGGAGGATGAAGTAATAAAGAGATAAGCCACTCTAGAAAATACCACATGTATTTTTTTTTTTCTTCACTTGCTGCAAAAGGACTTTGTAATCTCATAGACATTTCCAGACGCAAAAAGCTTTTTTATATTTTCCCTAGTGCATCACATGCCACATACTTGTCACAGTTTTACAGTTTTGTTGCTAGAAAGTTCATATCCAAGAAATGGATATTTTCTTGACCGTTTTGTCTTGACTCACAGAACTAACTCACCAATGGAGTTATCACTCAATTTGGGGCTTGTTATAACATCCCTTCAAAGTAAGAAATCACATGCTTTTGCTGGCCTATACCCAGATACATGCAAATATATGCAAACACATGCAAATACATCTGTTTTTTTTTCAGTGGAAGTTGGCGGGTTTGTAGATATGATGTAGTGAGAAGCAACAGCGAAACACCAGAGAGGACGGCTGACAAAGTCAAGAAGATCTCTGCATTTCTTAAGAGCTTCTATTGAAGTCTGCCTAACAGTAGTTTAAACTGTCCAGGTCTGCAAAACTGACAAGTGCTTTAGAAAACCCCATCCCATTGAGTTAATCAGTGGGTGATCAAGGAAGTTCTGCACTGATATAAGACATCTGCCCTTCACCTTATTGTTCAGTCCTGTTGGAAAAAATAACCGGTGCAACATTGAGAAATCAATTAACTATATTTCAAAATGATGTGTACTGAAGATGAGACACCCTCTGTGAAAGAGTTGTCAAAACATGGCTTTCACTCCCTTCAGGCATCTACCTTCAAATCCTATTGACCCAGCAGACTCACTGTTGTCAGTTGATTGCACAGCAATTCACAAATCATTTCACAGAAAGAATAAGAAGAATCTATTAAAATGCCCCCTTGGATAAGAATGGGAATAGGAGAGCACTTACCACATTGCACTCTGACCCTGCTGTGTACAGGCTCACACGGCTCAAAGGTTTTCTACCCTGTCCGTGCCTAAAAGCTGTTGAAGACCCAAAGGATCTGTCGTTAGCTCAGGTGAGGGTTCAGCTCCCCAGTCTGAGGTGCTTCCAGAGCTATTCTTTGCCATCAGAGCTGGAGACTTGGATTGGATCAGATGTCTCAAAGAGGAATCCCTTCACCGGGAAGCACTCAGAAGCCACAGGAACCTGCGCTGCTGAGAACCTGCCCCATATACTTGCTCTTATAAGCATCTCTTCTTTGTTGGGGTGGGGTGAGAGACTGTGGCAATGGACAGCCGCTTCAGCTTTCTTCCACAAAGTGCTAAGAAATGGGGTAGTAGCAGCTTGCAGGAACCCTCAACTTGGATCTTTTGAGTTCAGATGTCCATTCTCTCAGGTGAAATACAGCTGTGGATGACTCCTCAGGCTAACTTGACCTCTTCCATCCAGTCTTTTCCCTCCCCTCAGGTTCCTGCATTCCCAGGCTAGCAGGAACAATGGAGGTAATTGCACATCACAAAGGCTTCAGCCTTTCAACCAGTACCTCTGTACAGGACCTAACAAGAGGCACAGTTCAAATATGTCCTAGAGCAGTAATACTCAAACTTTTGAAGCCAAACTACCAGCTTGTGTTCTGTCATCACCATGAGTTTTGGTTGCCACCAAATCAAAGGCTGGCTGTACTTTGAACATTTGCTTATTTATGTAACAGCCATTTGCTTTGCTTGCCTCCTTACTTGCAAGCAATTCTTGAGATTTATTAGTATTATTTGTTAACAAAATAAAGTTTTCAACCATTTGAAAGCTCATCTTCTGATATCTTACGTGCTACTTGTGGTCCACATGTTGAGAAACACTGCCATCCCACCCTGGTTAAACACTCCAGAAGCAGGGATGTGTTGGTTAACCATCCTCACAGTTTTTCTAAGAGGCCTTGTGCAATCAGCAAGCTGAAATTGAAGCCATTCCAGAAATCACAGGCAACCTAGGATCTGGCATTTCGGCGACAGGATATGAATGCAGATGCAACTTTCCCTTTCTTCAGCAAATGCCTAACCTGCCAAAAAAATGTATAAGTTCATAATGTACCATCTGAAACTGTGCATGCAGACACCCCAATACATACATACACACTTATATACATGTGTATGTGTAACTAAATAGACATATAAACATACAATAGACTACAGTGAGCTCCAGGATCCTTTTCAAACCTGTAGGCATGAAACCTGGTCATCCCTTGAGATTTGCTACCTTTATTAAAGAACTACACATTGACACCTCCCCAGATGTATTTGGAGTACCAGCTAATACCTGTTTTGTGCTCCTCAATTACTGATTTAGTGAAGTGGGGAACCCCAAGCCTACACCGCTGCAAAGTCAGACCCATGCCCTATGACTTGTCCTCACTGTTCCCCTGGTAAGGACAGACAGCAGTGATGTGCACAGATGTGTTAAGAAGCAGCAGCAATGTGGATCCTGTACCTGATCCCCAGCTTTTCCAGAAGGAGCCATGTGGATTGGCTGATCGTTGTCTAAGTTTCGGATGCTCGGGTCTGCCCCGTGGTCAAGGAGCAACTGGACGATTTCTTTCTGGTTCTTGTCATGAGGCAATGCAGCTGCCATATGCAAAGCTGTGTTGCCATGTGCCTAATGCAGTGAAAGAAAAAGAAAAAGAAGGAGGAAAAAAAAAGATAGAAACCTGATAAGCTGTGCCACCTACTCAAAATTGTCCTAGAACTGGTGACTTGTGAAACAAGAGCTGTAGAAGCCTCACATGATCACTTACTGGAAGGTCAGGGAGTATCCCTGCGCTGTTTCTGCAACGTATGGCTGCTCATGTAGGAGACCTGTGGATTTACATTTTTCTCTCTGATGGAACACTACAGATTGGGGGGCTTTGATTCTTTAGGTACAGCTAACAAATAGCACTGTATCAGCAACGTTCTTAATCGCTCTGCAACATTCTGCTAGATCGTACCCCTGTGTAATCAGAGACCTGGTAAGTTATTTGAAAAAGAGAAGGACAGAGGCCAAGTAACACGCATCTTTATCCAGGAGAAACATTAGGAACTATTTCACTGGGAAACATTTAAGTCAATCTAAGGGACACAGACATTATGCTGTGTTACCCACCACACATGCGCTATGCAAGGATCAACAATAGCAGACCCATTTGTGCTCCACACATTTCCACTACTCCCTCTTACAACCACTTGCAAGTGCCAGAAAGTTGCAAAGAGCCCTTGACACAAGTTGAAAGCCCGACCCAATAGCGTATTGGTTATAGGCAAGGCTCAGACTCATCTCTTCAGTAGGAGGCATCTTTGACTGTGCGTTATCTCTCAGGTCACCAAAATCATGGCATTAAAAAGAGGTGCTTTGAAAGGTATCAAGCTGTCCCAGTGGTCCAGCTGAGCCAGAGGTCCAGCAGCCCCTGTCCTTCAGTGACTTTGTGTACCATGGACCAAACAGGGCTGCAGGTGGCTCGGCTCTGCAGCAGACAAAATAAATCATGCTGGGCTCCAAACCTTCTCCTGGTTCCTTCCCAGAGTGCTGAAGGTAATGCTTGGCTTTATTGTCATGGCACTGTCATTAGGCAGAGGCCTGAGGTCAAGGGCCTGCTTAGCATATATTGACTCCAACTTTTTCAGTAACAGGATTTGCACAGAAACGATAGACAATTTTTTTTTTTTTTTATGAAGCCACGGGGGGGCGCAGGATGGATCATGCTGCAATTTGTCGCAGAAAAGCTCTGGTATCACCAGACCGTGTAGAAATCTGTGCCCCTGCCTAGTCAGGTATGACTGGTAACAGTTTTAAATGAGAAAAACGTAATAAGCAAATGCATAAGGAAAGGTATTTTTAGGCTGCAAGAAGTCTCATTTAGGCAGCTGTGTATTATTTCTCTCAGAAACAATCATACATCTGTCATAAACTTGGAATGGTTGGACACAAATTGCAACGTGTATTACTATTCCACTTGTTAAAAGGAATACATATGATTTTCGTGTCCTATTTACCACTGAGACATATGGGACACTGAAGCACAAAACAAGATATCAAAATCTTATTGTCAGACAAGGCATTTTTTACAAGCCCTGAACAAGCAGATCGTTGTCAATTTTATTATCCCATGGAGTCAAGGGACAGTTACTAGCCTTTTATAGGACTTCTCGTTAAAATGGAAACATCTGTACTTGTTTGCTGCATCTTTGTGGCAGGAGCACTCGATAGCTTCGAAATCCAGGCATGAGGCTGACAAAACACAGCAATCTGACAATGCCTGATCCTGAAGCCTCCCATTGACTTTAATAGGGCTTATGTGAGACAATGGTCCAGATCACCAATATGTGGGCTCTTGGAATCCTTCAGGTGAAAAATACCCAAAGGGCCTCAATGCTTTTCTCATTGTGAAATCCACAAGGAAATGGATTTGGAACAAGACTACCGCAGCAAGCAGTGGGTGAACCAGGGAAGGCAAAACATGAACTCCAGCATCCCTGTTTTCTTGTCTTCATACTTGGAAGAGCTAAAAAGCCAGGATGGCTATCAGACAACCTTTCCATCATATTTCTCACTGTCCCAGACAACTCAGCAACAAGACTGAAGACTCCAAGTGATCCTATCACAGTAGGAAACTCTCACAGGATTGTGATCAAGAGACAACAGCAGACTCCTATGGACAAGCTAGCACCTGCCTAATGGATCTTAAAAGATACAGAAAGAATGCAGTGAAAAGGCAGCATAAGACCCTTCACTGTGCAGAAAGACAGAAACTTAGTGTTATTGCCCACATCGACAAAGCAAAACATGCTTCCTCCAGTCCAACAGAAATCTGTAGGGGAAAAAAAAAACTCTGAAGCTGCCCAGTATCTTCTTCCCAAGTGAGCAACTGATGTGATAGAAAACATTCAATTCCTTTCTGATGGACTCAAATATGTGGATGTTCTGGGGAGTACAAGCAAGGCTGAGAGACTGAAAACGTTGAAATAAAAAGCTAAATGCACTAACCCTCTCAAAACAGGGATCCCTACCCTTGACCTCCCCTCCCTCTGTCCTTTCCTGCTCAAGGGTACCCTTCTGCAGAAGCACCCAGAATCATCGACTTAGTTCTGCTGAGAGGGGGCAGCTAGTCAAGAGCCAAAGCTCTGGCTGATGGTGCAGAGTGATGTCTCACCTAAGGCACAGGAATGTAAGGATTTTCGTTTAGGAGGATGGGTGAAGCTGATACAGCTGCAAGATAGTATCACTGCTTGGTATCTGCTCAGAGGTGAAGTATGGGGCAGCAAGGGGATGGATGACACAACAGCAGCTCTGTAAAGATTTCTAGCTTGCTTTATACAACCTAGGAATGGCTGTGCCTCCAGAAACCCTGCGCTGTTACCAAAACTTCAGCCAGTAAGCAGGATTTTATACAGTGCCTAAAGCAGGATCTCAAGCCCCCAGAGTCAAAGGTGGTCTACTTGCCACAGTGCTGAGGCTCCTGCATGCTCAGCAAGGACGCTGCCTTGTTTCAAAGAGCTGCTTTCCCCATGCTTCACCTGCTTGGCAACGTCAGCCACTGCTTCACTGCTTGTAGCACATGCATGCCTTTTGTTATTGTTCATAGCACCTGTTAGGGCTTGGTAAGCCCTGTGAATATTTTGGTTCTCCTGGTTCAAACTTGCAGGCAGCCATCACAATAACCAGCTTGTGCCCAGGCACAGAGCCAGAAGACCTGAAAATAATATTTAAGGCAGAAAGAGTCACCACGTCCCTTGACTGCAATAGGAACTTTGTCCTTCCTATGGATGGCATGTTTGACAGGAGAGATTACCTGATATATATATGGCCGCCCTAAACTGCTGTCTTTCAGCATTACGTTGCTGCCAATAGTGAACTATTGCATCATTGCAGATCTATTTTCTCAGCCTTCAGCTTAATGTAATAAAGCTCATGGTCCTCCTCAAGTAACCACTTCCCATGTTCTTCCTCTTTCCTGGTTATCTTGGTCTCTCATTCTGTCAGCTTCTGCCTTCTGCAAGAGGGGCCTGAGTTTCAGGACACAGAGTTCAAGCCAGACACTGCTTTCCAGGCAAAGCGTCTATTTACTGGAAAATGCAGTTTTAGCTTAAAAAAAAGGTCAGATTCACAAACTGTTGCTCTTTCCCTCCAGAATAAAACATGTGTGTGAAGAGAATAAATGGTTTGTGCAGGACCCCACAGATCGCCTAATGCCTTCGTCTGCATGCAGTCTCCCACTGCAGCACAGCTCTCACACTGCTCTCAGCATTTCCTTTGTCTGTGGATGTGCACACAAATCCTGGGCATGCATGGCCTGACTCACCTTATTGTTGACAAAGTCCCTGGACTTGAAAGCATTCAGCTCCAAGAAGTATCTAAGCAGGGAGATGTTTCCATCCTGGACTGTATAATGAAGAACTGTCTTGTTGCTTTTCACATCCTATTTAAAAACAGAACCAAACAAAATAAGAAATGTTCTGCAGAACAACCTGAAGATACTGTATAAACCCATCAGAGAAAAGTCCAGGCCAGCTCTGCAGCTAATGTAGAGCACCTCCTTCCCTGCAGCGGCCCTCTTACTTTCCAGTGTTTGCTTCAGGGTGAAAGAAAGTAACTCCAAACAGCAGCAACTAACTCTGCAACCAGTCACTTAAAAGGCGAACAGGCTTGGTCCTTCTGTCAGCGGTTCATTCTTTCTGCAATTCTATAGTTTGAGCATAGCACAAGCATCAGGCAGGACAGGGGACAGTTCCTATCCAGACAAACAGCCTACGGATAACAGAGCTGATCCCTTACCCGGCTGTAGATGGAGGCTCCTGTCTGCACCAGGAGATGGATACAGGACTCCAGCTCTTCACTCTGGTGCTGAAGGTCTTTCTGCTGCTCATCCATCAATGTCTGGCAACCCTGCTCCCGGAGCAGGGCATTGTGGGCCAGGACAGCACAGTGGAGCGGGGTATGGCCTGGAAAACCAAGTACGGGAGGAAGAAAACAACAGTCCATACAAAGACACTGATGTACAGAGAGGAAGCAAGGGCTGGCAGGGAGAGCGTATGCATCTCTGCACATGTGTTGTTAAGACACAAGCTCTTCTCTGGTTTCAGAGGTACCATTTTGGCTGTAGAGACACTTTATGGGGCACGCCAGCATGTGCTCAGTTCCAATGGTGCATTGAATCACCATTGAATCATCAGCACCATTGAATTCCGTGGCATTTGAGTGCACAGCAACAACTCTCCCCAGCGCGTTTTCTGGGGCCACTCTGGCCTCCTAGCACACCACCAAATACCAATAAGCATCAGTCAATGAGATAGGCAATACAGTTTTCCATTTTTTTTAATACCACTATAAAATATTTGTACAAAAGGGTTTTACCTTCAAAATCCTTCATTTCTAAATCAAGAGGGAAACCTAGTGACAGTATAACCTATAGAAGCAACAGAGAAATGGAAAATTTTAGTTCAGCAGGATACTGTCTAATCCAAAAATCAGTCAAAACTAACAAAATTTAAAAACAAGCAAAGAAACTACCAGATAATTATCATTTAACTACAAAGGAGTCCTTATCTGACACTAGATTTCAGTGCTGTGAATCTATTTCCTAATAGGGACATTCAGGGTTACACATGATGATCATGTTCCCTAGTTTCCTAAACCCCACCAAAGTACAGTATCCTATTAGATTCTCAGTTCAGAACACTAAAATTACATCACTGCCCCCAGTTTAAGAGTGCCAGCCTCCTCACTTTCACCCTGGATTAAGCAAAGACATAAATAACACAATTTCATATTTATTCTGAGTTATTCTTGGCAAGGATAAATGAAAATCTCTCCTTGACATGCACAGCCAAACTTTATTACCTAAAAGTTTGCTGACACTAGAAATTCTTAGACTGGATTTATTTATTTTTTCTTTTTGATGTGCAGCAGTGTGACAGTTAAAACCACGACTTGTTGCAATGGCTGCAACAATGAGGATGCAGAGCCTACAAACGGCATGAAATAGTGGTCTGGAGATGAGCATTGCTTGGATTTAGCAAAGAGTAAAAATTTGAAATCTCTTTAACTTAAGAAAATGATAGATTTGATGTGATGCAGCCAAGTAGCTCCTTGTCTCTATTATTACAGATAATGCATTTTTTGCTCTTGATTGAATAAAGCACATTGTTCACATTACAGCATCTTGGCTGAGAAATTTTGCAGTGCCGTGACTCATCCAGAACCTTGTCAAGTTAGACAAGGTGCAGGACAAAATCCTTCTGCTGAAACATTATCCAGAACAGTTAGGGCTTGTGTTCCCTTTTCATAACAATAATAAAATATATACAGATCATATATTGACAAGTAGCTCTGAGCTGCCAGATGATTAGAGATTAGATGCTTAATCCATTAGAAAAACAACTAAACCAAACAAATAAACAAACCAGCTGTAAAGCATTCATGGCTTTGACCACACCAAGAAGCAAGCCTGCGTGCATTTTCCCTTTTTATGTCAAGGAGAAAAAAAATAAAACAAAACACAAACCACAAACCACCACAAGGCACTCTGGGAGGCTTTGTTGGAATCATCTGGATGTAAAACACCTTTCCCCACTAAACAAAACACCTGCTTTCCAAAGAACTTGCAATGTTACACATTAACTGCCTGTTCATGACTTAACCCAGGGCGTGTACAAGGCAGAGCTAATGAATACTGGAGATGGACTGCCAGCATGCCAGGTACTCCCTGCCACTTCCACTGACATATCCCTCATCTTCAGAGGACCCTGTGCCCTGCCCTTAGTTAAACTTATCAGCAGCCATCCTGCTGCAATGAAATGCTGCTTTGAAGCTGCCTTTAATCAGTCCTGATACGAATCAAAGAAGGCACATTTTATTAATTCCATTTTATGACCAGTAGCTAAGCATTTAAGACACATTTCACAATGCTTATCTTTGCTATGTAATCCCTTCCAAAAATTCCCACAGTGCCTTTTCTAATGTGCTAATTTGCTCTTCAGGGCTTTTAGAGTCTCACTGGCACACAGCTTAGATGTAGACCCTGTCTACGAGAAAGATCTGTGAAGCAATAGGGAAGCAAAGATCTGGTTATATAAATCATGAAAGCTCTAATAGATTCTGGCCATACAGGAGCGTTTAGTTTCTCTCATGCCCTGGAAAATCTGGATGGATCCTGGTTTTGCATAATATCTGGAAAATATTTCTTATTTTGAAGGCTGTGCCTGTGCTGGCTCTGTCTTGCAGGGTCGCATCTGCTCTCTCTTCAGCTGGCCTGAGTCTGAACACAATTCGTTGCTCCTCTCTGGATGGCACTGACATCAGGGAGGGGGTTCCACACTGGTTTTATCGCTCCCTCTCTCCTCACACCCCACAGCTGCCTGCAGCCTCAGGGGAATCCCCTCCAACGCAGGCATCAGTACAAGACTGGGGGCTCAAGCCAGAGCAAGCCCACTCTGACTGGCTTGCCATCAGCAGATTTAGAGCTATGATCTGTGGAAAGAATTTCTTTTCCCCCCACAGATACGCTAAAGCTGTTTCCTCTGTAACAGGAGGCTGATGTTAGCTGCAAATATAGTCCGTGGGAAGTTGATTCCTAAACACAATGGAAAAGACGACTTTGGTCAGTCTTCTACGCTTACTGACATCTTGCCTTCTGAGGCAGTTATTTAAAGACACCAATATTGAGACTTCATTGTAGCTTTATATTGCTAGCAATTAAAACCATAAAAGCTTTTCCTACCTGAAGAACTTGGGCATACCCATATGTTGCAGCAAGGTGTAAAGCTGACTGCCCTTTGTTGTCCACAGCATTGACATCTGCTCCTGTCAGGATCAAATCATAGACAATAGCTGGCTGCCTGGCAGTGACGGCCACCAGCAGAGGAGTCTGAAAATAGCAGCACAGCAGATAAAATGTGAGAGTCTAGAAGCAGATGTTACCATAAGACAAAGAACAGGGGAAGGCAGTTTGGTATCTAGAATCCCAACAATTGTGGTACATAAACCAAAGACAGCTCACAGGCAGATTTTGAATCCCACATATTAGGGCCCGTGGTATCATGAAATGGGGGGCGTTTCACGGCTCCTGCTGAACCCCCTTTAGTATTCTTCATCCCTTATTTGGATGATAACTAACTCCAGCATTTTTGAAACACTGTTTATGTCAGGTGCAGCACTCCTATCATAAATCTGTTGTTGATAAAGCCTCCAGCCTCAGACACTACTACCAGTATACATATACTTTCATGGACCAGTGTTGTCTTAGATCATTCTACGAACCATGGGCTGAAAAGAGAAAAAGTTCATTCTCATCCCACCTAATATTAGGATCCTGCCAGAGGCACCTAATCAAGGTATATCAATGCCCAAGGTTTCCTTTGCAGCCAACAGAGAGGCAGAGCTGGATTTTTCAGTACATCCATTGCTCTCGGTCATGAAAAGCCCATGCCCATCCCAAACACCGCTGTTTGCAGGAGAAAGTGGTCCATATTACCTTTCCTCTGTGTTCCTTGGCATCAAGTCTTCGCAGCAGTTTCATGCGCTCTGCAGCTGCCAATGTATACGCCCTCATACCTTTAGCTGCATAAATATGTAGAATTCTAAGACAGTAAATAAAGACACCGATCACTGCTTGACCATGAACCACCCTGGAAGCAAACAGTTTTACAGGGTAGCATAGCCACTTTGGGGGTTTTATACCCAGTGTTCCACAAAACCATGCCATAAGCCCCAAAGGGCTTGACCTTGAAAGCATCCACTCCCGTGGGAAGGGCTTCCTACTTCAAAATAACTGCAGCTTTCAAGAGCCCTCAGCACTCCTGAGATTTGACATGCTGTCTCCTTTCCACTTCAGCACTTTCTTTCAGGTGAGGCTCGCCCTTGTGCTGGGAGGCATCTAAGTCCTCCACAAAGCCTAGGGCTGGGGCCCAGTGTACCATATCATATTTATGTGTCACTTGTTGGGGTGATATGACCTTGTATGCATTGGTGATATCTCACCCTCTGGGGTGACAAACAGCCACTTCTAAATGGTGTGTTTGTAAACAGACTGTTAGGCTTCTTTACCAAAACTACTGGTAAGAGGGACCGTGTCCTTATCTTGTGCATAAGACAAAGATTTGTCACAACCCATAGCAGTTATGGGCTTGCTGGTCACACGGCTCTTAGCAATGGAGAAAACACTTAGTGCTTCACTTTGATTGCCTGGCTCTGTGGCTGGCGCTGGAGAAAATTACACAGAGCTGCTCACCACTTCCATTCCCCTAGATCCTATTTGCAAGGACACTCGGCATGCACAGCTAGGTCTGCAGTTTCCCTTTGCACAAGAGTAGACTATCCTACAAGCAGTCATACCACCCCCCGGGGTTTGTTTATCTACAGACAGCAACATTTGATACCTTTTAGTCAGAAGGTGGTAGGCAGTCCTTTCTTTCCTTGGGTAATTTTGTACCCCAGAGCCACACCTTGCAATTTCAGGAAGTAGAAATGCAACTTTATGGCTCGTCTGATTTTCAGTCAAGCTCAGCGTTAGCTGTGGCTGCACACCCACACATCCCCAGGGATGCCAATAGAGGATAATAGTGATTGAACTAACATCTGAACTGCAGGAGCGCTTCTGTGAGTTAGGACTGCTTGAGCAAACAGTGCCTCCAGGCCATATTTAGATTATGGAGTTCCTCCTTAGTCTGCCTTAATGTGCAAAATTAGCAGAAAGTCTAACAGCTATTCTGTGGTTCTAGCCTGTACATATGTTATTGAACTAATTGCTATGTCAATGCTGTGTTACCCTTTTGGACAGGAAATAAAACACTCTAGGCATATGAAAGTTACTGTAGATCTTTATTGAAAAAGATTTTGTCTTTTTCTAACCAGAACAACCCAGAAAGAAATTCTGAAACAGTTCATCATTGTTTTCTATTTGCACACAGAATTTACATACATTGGAGTGAAAGAAATTTAAAAGCAATCTTAGCAACCACAGGCTTGATTCACAACTGCATTATCCCAGTTTTACCTATTGAATGTCTTTGTACTTATAAAACTGGAGTAAGCAGTGGTGAACTAAGCTCTTTCTAATTAATTTCTTTGCTGGGTTTTTCTGCAAATGTAAGCCACTAATTTCAATCCACCTGAGCTACTGCTATTTTCAAACAACTTTATGATCACTTACATGATCTATTGCTTATTTCTTCCAGATTTGTCAATATTAAATAACAAAATATGCTTTGAAAGTCGTCCAGACTTTCAGCCTGAGCTTGCAAACCTCACTCAGGCATAAACTGTAAGGTCACTTGAAAGGCCTGGGTGGCAACTGGAGTGCTGGACACCAGGTAATAAGCAGTGCAATAAATTACTTTGCAGTTAGTCTTGCAAATATTAAAATCACCTAAGGATGCTGGGCTTTAGGAAGCAGAAAAACCCAGAGAAATTGTGTTCACCAGCCAAGAGTCCCTTGTTTATTAAGAAAGCAATAAACAGAGCTAGAAGGGGATATATCTCCTGCAAATATATTTGCCTGTGGCATGGCACTCCTGAACATCAACAATAATATTTACAGTTGCATCAGAGGAAAAAGTAAAGCTACTCATTCTCCAGGAAAGAAAATCAAAAAGCTATAAAGAAAATGTGTGCACCTGTGGGCCTGGGAGACTAGAGCACAGAGAAACTTTCCGTATCAGTAAGGCACAAGAGAGGTCATTAAGGTTCCCTAGCTCAGCATGACATCACCAACTTCACACTCAAATGCTACAGAACAAACAGAAGTATTGCTGGCTAATAGTAAAGCCGTGAATTCCTTGTTAAACTGAAGTCCAGGTTTTGGAAGACCCTGTCTTCTCAAAGATCTCCTGATTTAGGGCCATGTCTTGCAATCCTGACTCAGGCAAAACTCCCGGTGACTTCAGTGGGACCAGGATCTGTCCATTGGTAGAACATGCAGCATTACCAGCCAGCCATAGAATCAGCCCCCCAGCTCAAAGGTGGGTAATTTAGAGTCCAAATACATTCTACAGCTGAAAGACTATGACTCGAAACCACTGTCCCACACCTAAATGGCTGTCTTCCAATGGCAGACAAGGCGAGACCTTCAAGTTACACCTTTGTGTGAACTCAACCTTTTTGTCTAGGCTACTTTGTGTTGCTCTGTAAATAGGGATGTCTGACTGCACTGACATTTAGTTCAGCTGTATCGACTTTTTGTCTTCAGACTAATGCACCTACCTGCGCCAGTAGAACAAAACTGCACTTTACATTTTCCTATTTTCCAAAGGAGGAGTTCAATTTAGGAAAGAAAAAGGTAAATTTAGTCCCCAAAAATGTTCTCTAGTGGCCTACGTCAGGCAGAGGTTCCTTCACTGGCAGGGTAAAGACACACACACGAAGCATTTACATTGAGCTCTGGAAAGCAGTCCTATTGAACTAGGTCTTGCCAATATTTAAAGACAAGCGTACCTTCAACAAATGCTACAGTTGGCCACAGCTACACTATAGTATGACAATTTGAGACCACACCCTGTGTCTGAGGATGAAAGTCACCTTGTGCTGACGCTGTGCACAAGAACTATGCAGTATCAAAAGCCTGCCTGGGAGGTAGCAGGAACTGTAACAGCAGAGAAATCTTGTGCTGGGCCCCAGGACAAAGCAAGTTTCACACAACATACAAGTCATGGTGTGCTAGAGGTGGACACCCGAATTGCAAGTAAAGTTCCCACCCCGCCCCCCAGCCTGCTTTTCCTCTGTACTCAAAACTCACTGTGGTGCCAAGTGGAGTATTGAGTAGGTGAGGGTCAGGCCCCAGATGTGCAACTTAAAGCCCTTCAACAGAGAGAGCATGGTTTAAAACATACGTATCATTGTCTTCATCTTCTAGAAGCAGCTTCTCAATAGGCAGTGTGCCGATGACTCGTCTGGCATCCTCCAGCTCCTGGGGGGCTGGTTCAGGAATGGAGATTGGCAAGGGCACAAACTGCGGCCCCGAAAGCGTGGAAGAAGCTGGCTGGTACTGCAAAGTGGAGGCTGGCAGTGCAGAGAGGGGCTGTGCCCATGGGAAGTATGTGAGGGGTGGCTGCTGATCCGTCACCTCGAGCTGAGGCACTACAGCGGGGGTGGTGCTTCGGGGCTGTTAAAATAGAAGAGAAATAAAAAAAAAAACCCAACATAAAACAATTGGCCAGGTGGGGCAGAGGGAGGACACATAACAACAGACTAAGGATGCTCAGTCTCACTTTTAACATCCCTTTTCCTGTCTCTCTGGGTAAAGCGTTATACTGTGTGTGACAGTTTTCCCACGCTGGCTCCCATGAGAGCAGTGGCTGTGGGTGTCTCAGGTGCTTGCTGCCAGTAGCTCACACTCGAGTCAAGTTCCCTCTAGCTTTCTGTTCCCACTCCCACCCTCACTGTAAGCCCTTGAGACAGTTACACTCTGCTGAAAACTGCCTCCTTTCTTGCAAGTTGAATGCACGGGCACAGCTTTGCTGCCAAAAGGCTGAAGGCAGCTCATTCTGGCCTATGTGACAGTCCATCCTGATCAGCCTCTGTCTGCCAAGGAAGAGCCACATTTGAAATGATAGCCCTTCCTTACCAGTGAGGGCCACAGGACACAGCCTTTGCTGATTCGGTGTGTCAGTTCCAGCAGCTGAACTGAAACATTAAAAGGAAAATAAGCGGCTTGACTTCAATCAAAACAGAATTCTCTGCCCTTTCTCTCTAAGAAAGAACAAATCATCTTGGGCCAGCCAAAGAGATTTTGTCCAGCCTGAACCCAAATATTCTGCTATGTTTATGTGTTATCTTGGCCTTGCTCTTCCATCCTCAAATAGCAATTTTTGAGAAATATATTGCCAAGTCATTCTTCCTGCTTCACCTGGAGGATGAGTTTCCTGGAATGTAATTTACTTTTCTTTAAAATTATTTGTTTTATTTTTGGCATCAAATAGTGAAGAAACTCCTGGATACTGCTCATCTCTCTGGCAGGACTGTGTCCTAAGTACTTGTCCAGACAATAGCATTTATTGATTGTAATGTGCAGCCACTCAGTGAACTACTTTAATTCTGCTTCCTCAGGTATTCCAAATCCAAGCTGAAGAAGAGTTGGAAGTGATGACAACAGTAAATGTAGCATTCCCCATTATTATTCTTGAGCTACAAACTATGTAAATGTAAATAACTGTTCATAGACTTGAACAAATTCAGGGCAATGGCAATCCTGCTGCTGACTCGATGAGAGATGACTCATTTCCCAGGACAACAGCAAAGGACAGTGTATGTGTTAATAACGTGGGAAGTCTGGAGGAGTGCAGAGAGCTGGGGAAGTCGCAGTGAAATATGCCTGATTTCAGTGCAATCACAACTTTTTGTCCTGATCAAACCATACTAATGTCTAGCACAGTGCAGACAGGGCCAGTGCAAAAACAACTATGTGGCATGGATGGAAAGACACACAACATTATAGTAATTAAATTATACTAATTACATCCAGCACTTGCTATGGCCATTGCTAGAAGGTGAGGAATTAGCTGTAATTTATATGTAGGTATTTTTGACTTACTGCAAAATTGGTGATCAGCGGTTGAGAAGTATAAGTCAGAACAGATGAAGGTCCAACCAGTGTGTAACTGGGACACATAGGCTGAACATACATATCTGCTGTGTATGGACAGCTGACTGCTTCGTGGGACACATAATCAGGGTAAGTGGTCCACTGAGTTAAAGGTTGTAAGGATGTGGGAGAGGGCTGGGAGATCCAGCCAGAACAGAGTGCTCCTTCATCTGTGACAGGCAATGCAGAGGCAGCAACATCCATATCAATGCAAGGCTGGCCTAAAAAACAGGAAAGGATTAAAGGCCAGTTCAGCATAGCCTTCCCTGCAGCAGGGCTCACAAACACTTAGAAAGTCAGGGAAACATTACCCATTGGTGAATAGGAAGGAAGTGGCTGATGGGGCAAAACAACCTAGAAGAGAGAAGAAAAGTATCCAGGGATTAAGACCATAAGCATTAAATTCAACCCCCTCTGAGAAGCACTAAGGGGTAAGAGCATGTTAACTGTTATCTGATTATCAGCTACTACTTCAGTGTCAGTGCCTGAATGTTCCCACCTGCCTCTACAGGAGGGCCAGGAGAACTGAGCATGGCAGCCAGTACACACAACCCCAGCCTATTCATGGGCCAAGCCAAAGTCCACGTGTCCCTTCAGTGCAAGGTGGGGGGGAGGGGGGCTTAAACAGTATTTGAACCTTCTGTTGCAGAGGGAATTCCTCTTTAGAGAGGAGCCAATCTGCTTCCTCCTGGGAGGACAGGTAGAGGTAGGCTGAAACTAAGAAGCAGATAGCCAAGGATGGCTCTGGCTGATCCCCTTTTGTGCTCTTTAACAAGGTGCTTAACTTCCAAGCCACTTTCTGTTCCTAGGAATTAGATCCTGCCAAGTGCATAGCACTTTCACCCTTCCATTAAGTCAATGGTGATTGAGGGTGCTCCGCACCCTAAAGGCACTCCACCTAAAGTAAAGATATATTTAATAGTATCTCCAGGTAACATGAGGCTGCATTGCCTTCAAAATACTTCAGAGATGCAAACATTTCTCTCATTGCCAAAGTACTGCCAGCTTCTGCCAGAGCTGGTCAATCATTTAGCTACCAAGGAAGAATTTTCCGTCTGTGTTTGTTTTTTCTCTTACCGTTGTACCTGCCGTTGCACTGGCATTTTGGACATTTCCCCGTTTCCTTTTCAATAGCTCCTTCACTGGCTCTTTGACACGGACACCTTGATAGGGGCGAGGCTGCGGCTGCTGTTCTGGAGCAGAAGCTGAGAAAAAAAAATGCAGGTGACATTTATTTTCCTTTCCTGCCATTTGCACAGAGCCAAAAGTCCCCATGGCATCCTGCTTGTCTGCAGGCTATACTAGTCAACATGGCTGGAGTCCGGACTCATAAACAGTTTCTTCCTTACCTAATGATGTCTTTTTGCCCATACTTAATGTCAGATAGCATAGCCCTTCTCTCCACCTTTGCTGCTTGGATGCTGTGATCACACAGACGGATCATGAGGACAACCTAACCTGACATAAGTATGCTTGTAATTCCCTCCAGCTGTTAAATAGTTGCAGCAATACCAAGAAACTCAGCCCCCCCACCCCACAACTTTTTTTTGTTGTGTTTTGTTTTGCGAAAGAGGATTCATACATACTATACAGCACGAGAGCTTGTGCAAGCCTCACAGCCAGGATGGTCTGGAAGCCAGAGCTGGCAGATCTGCTGGTCTGCAGAAGCCATGTCCTTTCAGGCACAGAGTATAATGAACATTTTTTTGTCGAATAAACAGGCATATTGCTCTAGATATTTGTGAAAGCCAGAGAGGATGTAATACAAGGAAAAGGTGTTGCTGCTGTTATGCGGAGGATAATACTCCATTCCTGAAAGCAATGGCTATCAACAGACCTCCACCTCCCTATGGGGATATATTTTATACATGTGTGAAATGAGAGTAGTAGTGGTGAGCCACACACTCTGAAAAAGAGGTGAAAAAACACATCCCTCTTCAAAACTTACCAGCTATGTAGACAAAAAATAAAAATAGAGAGAGGCAACAAACAAATGCTGGTTTTCCTCAAACTGTCTCTAGACTAAACCTTCCATTCTGCTGCCTTCAATGAGGTTTTAGTGTGTTAATTGTGATGTTCTAATATTTTTTTTTCTCCTTAATCCCTGAGCCTGACATTCTGTTTTCTTTAGGCTTCTGACAAAAATAGAATGTTTATTTTAGTCCTCCTGAGTTCACTTGTGTGTATCTGCTTTAAGCTGCTTCAGTGCTACTGATCTGCACTGCAGCAATTTACACCCACCTGAAGGACAAATCAGACTGAGTATATCCAACAGGCATATACTATAGATTGGTTAGTAGACACCTAGCCTATGGCATAACATAATTGCTGGCCAGGTAGATACATAAAAAAGTAGAGATTAGATATTAAAGAGAAATACATTAAATTCTGTACTTAGATGCAAGCTATAAATGCAATCCCAATTAGAAAAGCATCCTCATTTGGAAAGCCATTTAACTCATCACTAGCTTGACATGCATACCTCATAGCTTTTGAGAACAGGCAAGTATACTTAAGTGCCATCCTGGACCAGAGTCATGTTTCCGTTCTAAACAGAGCTTTGCTCTTAACCTCCTCAAGAGGTTTATAACTTGGTGAGCTAGGACGCAACACAGCTTTGCAAACAGTTGTATTGACAACACAACTCAGAGCTTATACCCATAAACTCAGATCCATTTTGAAAAGTAAAGCTTACAGCCGGCTAAAAAGGCCTATCACAAAGCCTTGTGACAAGTGAAAATAGAGAAAGCACAGTTCTTCATGAGCCAATATTTTCAGCCCATATTTTACATGAAGTATTTGGAGGCAATTGATAGCAGAAGGAAACCATAGGATATCAAAGCTCATGGAGGCCCGATATTTGTAAAGCCACTGGTAGCACTAGTGGCTACCTGCCCCTTTTTACTGTACTTTGATTTGTAAATATGCTAATTGCTAAGTTTCCATTTCTAAAGGTCACAACTGGCCTTTGTTTTTATGAAGGCCAGGTTGATATCCAGCTCAAATCTGAAAGTATTATTCCACACAGGAAGCATTTATTCAGATTTACATTCTGTGCTTTGCATCACAGAGCAAGATGAATAATTTTACGTCTAATCATCTCTCCCAGTTACCTGCAATTATGTGTACACTGAGATGTTTCTGTTACACCTTTCTGAGGGGAAAAAAAACCCTGAGTCTAAATAAGGACCTTGTAAGTCAACCTCAAAAGTATTTAACAGAATAAATGGCTCTGCTTTACTATCTTTTTAAAAAATTAAATACTTCTTTCCCATCAATTTTGCACTACCATTAAGTCTTTCTGACTCACTACATATCATTTAATCATGAAATCCTGATTGGCCATTATAAATACTCTTGGTACCAGACAGCACTACATTTACGCATTGAACTGTTGTCTTTGTTACCCTGATGCATATTGGGAAAATACTTTGCTTTAAAATAGTAGCTGATTTTTTAGCCTTCGCCTGATTTGTGTTGGCTTTCTGTGGACATTCTTTGCAGGACCTTAATTCAGGTTAACTTGCATTTTCATGAATCCTGTGGATTTGGAAATGCAGTTAAAGAGAACTGAGGTCGCTTTAACTCTGATACAAGCATCCACAAGGGCTTTTAATACAGTTCACCTTTTGCTTTTTAAATTTAATTGGTATTAATTTATCTGAGTGCAAAAAATAGACAGTACTAAAATGTGCTGTGGTATGATCTGTACTGAGAATTCTGAAAAGGACCTGAATACTAGATAGGAGGTCTGAAAAAGACCATCACAAAGGTGCTTTCTTGGTCTTATAAGAGGTTTATTTACATTTGGAAATTATTTATTTGTACTTTATTGAAAAGATCTTCAGAGTAAGACATTGCTGCTGTTGTTTAGGCTGCATGAAATCATCAACTCCACCAAAGCAAATATGAGCTCTGCTGCAGATTACATGAGAAGCAGAACTGTACCTCTTGGGTAGTACCTTATCCCTGAGTTGTCACACCGATTTCAGAGGGCCTCCTTGCAGAATTAGGGTGAGGAAGGATGGCAGTTTCTGGTTCCAGGTTTGGGGGATGGGAAAGAAAAATTTACTGTAAAAGCTGACAAATATACCTATTCAGAGTTTCCGGTGTAAGCAGAGTAACCAAAAAAAAAAAAAAAGAAAAAAAAAGAAAAAACCCAAAGTCTGCAGAACATATTTCGGTTCCCCCAAGCTGACCTCCAGAAATAAAAATAATGCTAGCACAGCTGCTTTTCCACTGTTCAAGTGTGTACCAGGTCTGAATATTTCAGATGAAACACAGCAAAATTACCTTTGCCTTCATGTACAATTCCTCGTAAAGCAAAAGAAATATGATCGTTTAAAAATAAAAGTATTTCAAGATACAATGATAATTAAAATACCCTTGTAAAGGAAGTATCTGGATTTAGTACTCTCCAACTCCTTATACCAGTGTTTTCTTAATAAACTATGAAGCCTGCCTTGGACAAAGTTTCAGTTACATTTCTACTGAAGTCATGATCTGCAAATGCACCAAGGTCAGCATGCCCAAATTCCATTCAAATAAAAGGAACAGCAGCATATGTGCTGCAGTGCTCACGGGCCCACTGTGTTCTAGCTTGTCTCATACAATTCAAGGACCACAGAACAGCCATATGCTGTTCCTTAATAGGCATTGGATCTTGATTTGCAACTGCTGTCTGAAGTTGGAGCAGCATGAAGCATCAGAAGTCAAGAAAGAAGAGAAGGAATGTAATCCAACCAGTGGAAAGCTTTGCAATAGTTTCTATGTGTAAATATGTTTTATCTCATTGCAATGCTTTTGTCAGGCTGCCTTACAAACCCTTGGTGTGTGTATATGCTCAGGCTCCTTTCATCAATGTTATCACTTACTCTATTTGTTGAATGTCGACAAAAGCCTAGCACAAACCTTGAAGACTTCTGAGCAATCTTTCAAAGTGGCTGGATAACACAACAGCTAATGAAAAGGTACCAACTGCAGCAGTCCCACCAGCTCTAAGTATCAAGGGACAACAGAAGAAAGCCCATAATGATGTTTGATTTCAGACTGCTCTGCAACTCAGCCTGAAAGTGTCCAGACTCTATAGACAAGGTTGAAGTTGCCTACTTCAGTGGACTCTGGATGAAGATTTGATGACTCCATTAGCATTGCTGTGAAGGTAAACACACTCATCTCTCTACATTGGTTATTCCCCTGCCAACTGGTTTGTGCCTAGGAAAAAATAGAATTTTTCCCACTGAGGATGAGTCCAAGTCATGCTGAGCGTAGCAGGCACAGCCAATGGAGATCTTGCTGTTTGCTTTTGGGGAGCAGCTCCAACCCCAGCTCATGGGCTGAGAAGAGCTTCTGGAACATGCTTCACAAGAGCCCTTGCTCAAGGTGAGCAAAATACTGAGCAGACTAATGTGTTGGGTGGTAGTCCTACAAACCTTGGCCTTCAGCTATTTGTGCTTTGGAGAACCTGAGAGAAGTCTGTAGCATCTAGTGCAACAGTCAAGAGTATCCCATTTTTGCACGATATTTGTCATCCCCAGATTTCTGTCAGTACAGTATCTATATGCAGACACAGTCTTTTTAAAGATACATGCTTCTTCATAACATCCATGAAATGCTAGTCTGCGTGAAAGATCAGACAGGGAAAGCATACCAGGACTTGCCAAACAATTAAACCAACCAACTTCAAAACACATCTTCTGCTACATATTTTTTTTTAAACATTGCTGAAATTGGAGGGAAGATAGTGGCAAAACAGCTGTTGGAAGACTGCAAGTATTGAAGCGTGACAAGTTTCAGATCACTAAACTTCATATTAGCACCACCGGCCTTCACACACTTATGAACTGCAGATCAGTTTAAACCTTCATCCTTTCAAAAAAGTCAGAATGATTTCTCATCAGGCCAATACACTGCTAATCTTTAAGAGTTTGCATGACTACCTGCCTGCAACAGCAAATGACACACTTGTTACTGTTTCAGAAGATTTACGGTTTCTTTGCTCACACACTGACATGTGATAAGCTTATCAACTGATCAACATTAACAGTGTAAATGTTTTTATCTTTTCTTCTTTCACCCTCCAGTATAATAACAAATTGAAAAGAAATACAATAGAAAACTTTCTTATTTGAAGTAACACCAAAAAGCAAACAGTAACTTTTGAATAACAAGAAAAATTTAGATTTCAGTTAACAAACTAGTGAGTTTCTGGCTTGGGTAGTGAAGACCAAATTACATTAGGCAGCTGCTGACATTTTTATCATACACAGGGAACTTCGGCTAATAAAAAGAAAAATGACTTAGCTTTGTATACACTAATTGGATACTTAGACTCTAATCAAAACCTTTTTACAATAGGACATCATTGCCCATTTAGCAAGGGACTAAATATTTCATTGCAGTTGTCTGCATTTTACATTGACTTTAGGTACAGAACCCTTCAAAAACATTTTTTTTTAAAGTATTAAAGCTAGAAATATTATTTTGGGTCTCTTGCTGCTTTGGAAATGAATCACGTGATCAGAGCTGACATCAGAACTGAAACAGCTCCTTTTGTGATATTGGTAATGTTCTGCAGTACATCATGGATCACTGAGGAAAGCACTTTGATAAAATGTTGCTCTTGACAGCTAGGCAGGCAATCCTTCGTATGAGAACTACTTAATCAGCTCCCTTTGTATTTACATCCAGTCTACCTAACCATTCATAGTATTGGATCAGCAAGGAAAGACAAGGAAATCTATGTCCAGTTCTTAGCTCTGTCACGGTCCCTGTACAAAGTTGAGGGAAGGGTCACCCAACTGGTAGATCTCTGAAGTTATTTGGCTGCCCAAGGGTAAGTACTTTAATAGACCTGTCAAAAGCACTTTTCAGTGGTTTGAGAAATCCCTGCAAAGAAGGACCTGCAGTCCTTAGGCAGTTAGATTCCCCTTGAAAACTCAGAACTTTACAAATCTATACAATGAGGAGAAAACATGTCCTTATTGATTTTTGGCTTTCTTGTGTTTGTACCACTAGTACAACAGCAATCTGCCAGTCCAGCCAGGGTTATTTAGGTGGTGCTGGAAAGGTAATCCAGCTGCAGCCCTTTTCATGGCAACAGTCAGATCTTGGATGCTTTGACTCTAACACCACCACCAGTACCCACTTATGCAAGGCAGTAAATAGTGTAATATTTATTCAGGTCTCTGTGCTCCCTCAAGCATACACATCCAGCTGGGAGGCTTAAAGTGCATTGCAGAATGAGGGTTCCCCGGTCACGACCAGAGTGATGAGCTCTGTCATTATTTGCTGGCTAGTTACACAGTTTCCCTCAATATGTTACTAAGAGTGAAAAAACAGTGATCTATCTTTGTCTCTGCTTTGTGGAAGTCCAGGCAGGAAAAGAATGCACTAAAATTCATTTAATTGTCCAAGATCTAAGACAGTAATATGACAGGGAGTCACTCAGGAGAAAGGGTCTTCATTTCACCTTGATCCCTAGCCCTCAGCATCCTCCAGGGTGTGTCCCTTTATTAACTGATCGGACTGATCAGTCAAAAGTGAAACACACTGAAGTGACCCATCTGCAAGTCATACCCTTGGCAAAAAAAATCAGTTATTTCTACCAAGATCCATCTTAGTGAGTTGTGTTGGTGGTAGCAGGCTTGGGTGGCTAGCAAGTACCAGGCCCATGGTACCTGGCCTAAACTGGCTAATACAGACCTGACTAATACATTCTCTGGCTGGCCCCAATAATGAATAATCTGTCATACCGTGCTCAGACACAAAATCATGTGTACAGCGTTGCCAAATAAATAATGAAACAACTCAGAAAATGTTTACCTGTATTCCATTTGGTTATTGCTTTCTTCATTATCTCATTAATAGCCATTCTGTCTGAAATTATATGTTTCAAGGCCACAGGTTTGTATGTCAAGGCCCATTTGAAGGGCTGAACTTGCAGCTCTTGTGCATCCGACACTTCCCAAATCTCCTTTGAAGTGTTACCATAATTTTTTGTAGACAACCCTGACAAGGAAAACTGTACTGGAGTGGATTACTGTCTATGCTGTTTGTTGCACTATGGGTGGGTATTTCAATAAAGATTTAGTTAAATGCAAAGCACTAAGCAAACATCTGGGCAGAGAATCTGCTCTACAGTAAACAGAAGAACTCAGAGCATGAGCAAAAGAGCCGAGTGATGGTTCATTGCTCAGCATAAGGAAATGAACTCAGGAGGGTTCTGAACATAATTAAATCAATAGACTAAATATTTCACTTGCTTACCAACAACTTAGTACAGCCTTTGACTAGGTCTCTTTCTGCTCTCTTACATAGCACTGTAACTAAGAGTCAGTGAAACATATTCATTTGATGGTAGTATTTCAGAATTATGTCTTTATTTTCAGGTGTTTATCTGCAGTTGAAAGACTGCCAAGAACGAAATTAACCTTGGATTCTAGGAGATTTATGTGCCCTTGCACCCTGTCAACACTGTTCTTGGGAGAGTGGTATGCTTTTGAACACTATCCTTTTACAAAAGGTCTCCTTCACACCTCTGGGTGATCTAAATGAGTGGAAGTCAGGGGAGCACTGTGCAGAACCTACATTCTGTCATTCTGTTCCAATACAAGGAAGGTGTTGCAGATTGGCAAACAAAATGTTAACTTTGTGTTTTTCCACCTGGATAGAAACAAAATCAAGGGGAGATCTGGAGACACTTGGGAAACATCATGAAAGGCTGGCTAGTAATCCCTGCTCTTTTGATTACTCTAACAAAGAAAAAAAAAAAAAAACCACACCAAAAAAAACCAAAACAAAAAGATTCCAAGTGCCAATTAAGATCTGCATGCATTGGCCATGTAATGGTGAGGGCTACTAAAAATTATCTGTTTCCGAACAAGAGAACCTCTATTACAAAGGGGAAGCTGAGATAGACAGAAAGTGTCTTAACCATAAGTCTCACCCGCACGTCCTAATTCCTCCCAGCCCATAATACTCTTTCCATTTTAGTAATGCAAGCTTTCCATTTAATTGCCTATGTGGTCATTCGTAGAGCCTGACACCTGCTCTGTAAAGCATGGATGGGCTCAACTTTCATACTATCCATCTTTCCCAGTGGGGTTTTACCAAAATTAAAACTCACAAGGTGCAGCATATTGCAGTTTCACCTCTCAGTCTCATTATCTGATACTTTCAGAAAGGCCGTATAGAGCCCCACATCTGTTGTGGGCAGAAAAGGCTTTATGCACTTGAAAAGCATTTGGAAAGAGATTTTCTAAAGGTGCAAATTCACGTCTCAGTTGCATCGGAATCCAAGCAGTCAATGGAACAGCTATATAGCTGAATGTCTGCCTTATGTGCCGAAGTCCCATTGGACTGCAACAGGAGTTGAGTGTCCAAAGCATTTTGACCTAGCCAAAAGCATCACCTAAATGTGAAACTCTTACAGAATTTCAACCTGCTGCATACCCTCTCATAACAGAAACCATTTGCGTGAAAGGTACGTTCATTTTGTTTTCAAAATACAACATGAGGTAACTATCTGCACAAAGACACATAAGAGGAAAGTAGCTGGTGCCACCTATTAGAAATTTCCCATCCCTGAAGGGCTGCTGGGCTGCCGAGTGGGCCTGCTTCCATTAAGCAGAATCCTGCCAAAAGCTGGGAAGCCCCGACCAGTCACTTCGTTTCTGCCGTGGGAGGGGATGCTTTCAGGCTGAGACACTCTCTGGGGTTTTGCTGAGCGGAAGCTCTGGGCCCCACTCCTGCAAAGAAGTGCACTGTGCCGTGACCCTGAGGGAACAATTTCCAGTGCAGAGGGCCAGCCATGCGAGACTCCCTGGAGGACAAGAGCCTCTGACCATAGCAGCTGAGGGCAAGGTCTGTTAGTTTTCCTTATGTTCCTGCAGGGCTTTCTACAGAAGGGTCCCATGAAGAAGCAGTAAACTGCCCTTCAGAAGGTGCTCATAAGAAATGCCCTCTGGTGAGGTCACACCTATTTAAATGAGTTCTTGTGTCACTCTTGGGCTTTCAGTTTGGGAGAGTTTTTTGTTCTTTGGGTTTTTTAATTGTTGCTGGACTTTATTTTTATAGCTGGAGAACCCTCCTATTTTTCTAAACCCTAATTTTCATCCAAGTCAAGGCACCCTGATGGAAGAGACTGCCAGGACTTCTAATGTAGTCTCCTTTCACACAGGTACAGATAGAACAAAAATTTCTGTCTCTGCCTTTGTTTTCGAGCTGACGATGCACTTGACTGGAATTGCAAATGCAGCTCCAGCTGTGGAACCAACTCTGCATCATAGCAGTAAGGCAGGAATGCCTTAGCATCCAGTGTGCCCTTTGCTTCCTCTGGCAACATAAAGGTACATAACCCTCTTGTATCCCTGCATCCCTAGTCATCCTGCTGTTTAGGCGTGTAAAGTTGGACTTGATAATGGCCTTGGTTTTTAATCCAGTCTCCTTCAGAAACCAGGTCCATCTACGAAATTTGCGAAGAAGCCTTAAGAAATCAAATACCTGACTCCACCTGACTTTCTCTGGCACTTTAGTTTGTGCCTCCCTTTGTCTTCCTTCTGGCTCAGTTATTGCAGCATCGTGTTGTCTTTGACAGATGACAAGTGGGATAAAGGTCTCTTTTACATGTGCCCCAGTACACGGTCCTATGTATCTCTAGTCTGATTAATCCATAATACAGCAGCTTAGACCACAGGGAAGTAATTTACCTGCAGGGTGAGAAATGTTAAACCATGACATTGGTTCCTGGGAGTGCATGGCTAGGTGTCAGCCTAGGTCACATTTACCAGGCTGGCTGGCAGCACAGTGCCACAGGTGTGCAAAACAAAACTCTTGCTCTTGCCATGAGTAGAGCCATCTGTTTCTACACCAAATATGGGATGCTTTGTCCCATACTTGGGGAAAAGCTTCACCCATCCCTCAGAAGCTCCCCACAGACTTATTGCTCATCTATCCAGGAGGCCCTTTTGCCAGAATACCTGAGTAACTCATTTTGGTTTTAATTGTACTGAAACTCTCTGCATGGCAGAGGAACGCTCCTCCTATTTCCTAGGTATGGAGTAGAGTAGGGCTTTTATGCTCTTACATTAGAGGGCTCATGCAAGCACACACCCTGTTCCCTGGTCTCCCACACTGCCTCTGCATCAATTTATACATTAGAGCAAGCCAATGGCTTGCATGTGGGCACTGAGACATCCATGTGGGCACAGGTGGTTTGAACTAGATGGTGCAGGAAACTTGAGGCTACAGCTGGTCACACTAAGAGGAAATATAGGTGCATCAGAGATACCAAATGGAGACTCAGAGATACTGAGAAGTCTAACTTCCACTGAAGCCTTTGGGACCTGGCACCTGAATACCTGTACTGACCTGAGCAATCTAGCTACAGTTCCACAGAAGGTCTCCAGTAGAGCAGGCACCCAAGCTGCTGCCTGCATCCTAGTCATCAGAATAGTCTTCCTGTCTACCTTCAAAGCCAAAACACATTATTCTCATTACTGTATTGACACAAAAAAGAAGCAGGGTTAATAAGACAACACTTCCATGTTGGAAAAGGAACCCTAATCATGCAATGACACAGCAGACAAAGACAGAAAATGCCAACAACGAGCACAGACTCAGCCAGGCAGCCATCTCCAGAAATTTTCCCTCGGCCCCTTCTGTGTCTTAGTAAACATAATGCCAGGCTGCTCCAGCAAGCAGCCCAGGAGTCAGAGAGAAGTCTGGCCAGTTCACTGGCTGCTTCATCTGACTGGTGTGAAAAGGACTTCCTCAGCAACAGAAGTCAAATCAAGGCAGTTATTATGTCTCATGCAGGCTTTCAAAACAGCCAGGAAGCATTGCTATATCAGGAGATTCAATACTTGAGCTCAGAGGCACAGAGGGACAGGCAGGTACTGGGCAGAAGTTGTCTTGTCTAGAAACTAGCAATGGGGAATGGCTGACATCAAGATATAGGTTTTGATCTCTTCTCATGCAGGCTGTAATTCCTGCTTACTTTTGAAAGCGCTGCACATGTCAAGGAAAAAATGCAAAGGAAAAATACCAATTCAGTTACCAATTGTGTTCTATCTAAAACATCAGGTTGTCAGTATTACTTTGTCATCGCAGGCAAAAAAAAAAACAAACCAAAAACAAAAAACCACACACACACAAAAAACCCAAACAAACCATTAATGGATTTCTCAGATGGAAGATTAGATTCAAATCTTGAATCCAATAATCTTGCAGGGTGCTCCACATCATATACCTAGTGATTCTGAAAATGGCACAAGATAAAGGGGGAAAAACAAGGTGTGTTGCCATAGTGCTCCCACTTGTTGCTAAATACTTGTCAGACATTGAAACACAATTGAATAAGCAGTCAGAGCTTTTTGCTACAGGACATTACAGCCTACAATATAATTTCACAAATATAGATTTGAGCTTCCAAAGTGTTCAACTGAAAAGAAAACAGGAGAAATATGTAACAGAGAAAACAGACTTAACTGCTAATAAGCTCAGAAAGGCATATGCATAGTAGACCAAACTCTGAACAACCTACAAGCTATTTATGTAAGGAAAATTAATGTTAGTTCCATGTCAGATAAGTCACTGGCAAATGTTTAAGAAGTCAGCTTCTTCCATTCAGGTATATTGTATTATTCCAGGTTAACCGAACAGAATGGTGAAATGCAAAGGACGGCTGCACAGTTGCAAAAATTAGCATCATCTACAGATCCATACAGTGAGAATGAAAAACTTGCAAGAAGTAAACACCTACCTGTATTATGATCAGTAAATAAACTATTCAAGCAAAGGTGGGCCAAGAGGAGTGAAATTATCTTAAAACCAGAAAACTGATTTCCTGTAAAGTCATAACTGTATCGCCCTCAACTGCTTCGTTCCTTATCTTTTTTATTATTTGAAAAAAATACATATCAAAAAAGGCACAGAAATAAGTTTTCTCACAGGTTTCACTTTTAAAAAGGAAAATTTTCTGGTATGTAACCACTGTAACCTTTGATATAATACCTGCATCCTGTTATTGTTTTTATGAATCATAGTCTTCCACTTGATTCATAGTGATGAATGCCAACAAAGCAGCAATGCCGCCCTGTGTTAATATCCCTGCTGGAAAATTAGCATCATGCCTTATCATATGCCTTTCTTGAGCCATGCATCTCTTCACAAGTACTGTCTCCCATGCTACGCTAACGCTTACTTATTCATTACAATCTTTAAATTTTATCTCAGTTAGGAAAAACAAATCAGAGTTCACTTACATTTTTGCCAGTGCATATTCTGTGTCAGGACGGATTCTTTTTTTCTCTTTGATGAAGATAGCTTGGCTTTTTTAATAGCTAAAGTGTGTTTGACTCCTTTACGGGGATGTGATAACTAACTGTCAGGATGTTTCTTTCAGCTTTTTAAAAGCCCCATGTTCCCGCTGAACCCTGTGATGTCATCACATCCTCCAACCACAACCACTTCTATATTTTCCCTTGCTCTATGTTGCTCTTCATGATGCTACATAGTTCCTCCAAGAGCAATGAACTCTGGAAGATATTATGCACAAAAAAGCACTCAATATCACCAAAATGTATTTGAACAAACAATCAAACCTGGAACCTACCACTCATGGGCTTTCACCACAGATTGGCAAGGCTAGGTCTAAAGGTTGTACAGCAGAACAAGCAGGAGGGACTTTAAGTAAGATTTTGACCTTCTGTGGCACTAAGGATAGTCTTGTTTCACATAAGACAGCATTCTGTTTCTTCAGATGGCATAAATATTGGTTCCATGCACTTCAGCTAGATTGAACCAGCCCAGACACCATGTCTGCCTGGCCCTTTAAATGCACAACACTCTTAAAATACAAAACTTGAGTGTTTGCTCCTGCCTTATGAGAATATCAACTCCCTAGGGCCACTAAATTTGAACTTATGAGGAAACACCTGTAAACACTTCAAGCCTCATTAAACGAGGACGTCCTTCATTTAAAAAAGAAACCCTTTTCTCTGTTTTGTTTTTATCAAAATAAAACACTTCCTACTAAAGAAGAGATGGGTCTTCCAAAATAGCTTGCAAATCCAAAGGAAGGCTGAGAGAGACTTGCCATAGGAGTTCAAATAAGTTCTTAGCATTAATAACAGCACCATTGTATCTTACCTATTCACACCATTGTATGAACAGAACCTCTTAAACCTCTCAGCGTCCTTTCCTGTAAAAATCAGACCATCGTGATGAATTTTCACAAGTAACACCAAATTAGGAACTTCATTCCCAGAGGAATATTTGTTGGAGGCTGCACAGTGAGTTTAGGATTCTGGCATTCCTATCTTTCTGTTCAGTTTATAACCACTGAATTGCTGCAGCCCCAGAGTTTGCTCTCACAAATTTCTCTTCCCATAAAAAGAACAAGGCAGGATCTGGTCAGTTCTTTGGCCAGGAATCTACAAAAACAATTTCAGCCTTTCAGGGATACTAAACACTTGTCGGGAGTAGGTCCATTTTGTGAACCATTTTGCAACATACCATTAGTGTTGCATTAAATGGAAAAGCTCAGATTAATCAAATGAAGATGAATGCTTAACTGTATTCCCTCTAGTTCAAAGATTTGTCAAAAAACAAAAAAACAAACCACCATGAAGCAGCAAACACCAAAGCACGCAGAGTGGAAAGAAATAAGGAATGCGTACCTCCATATGGCTGCCCTCCAAAATAGCACCCACCTCCTCAGTTCTCAGGCACGAGGGCATTGTTTAGCCATGTTTTGCATACTGCTTAATGCTTACTACCAGCCACACAGTATAATATCCTCTCTGCTGTTGAAGTGCCTAGTGATAGCAGGCAATCTGTTAGCTAATACTTCATAGTTAGGCAGGTAAGCTAGAATCTAACTCATACCCCAATATAGCCCAATGAAGTGAGGGACAATATTGAAACTGCCTTCAGTAGCATTTGAGTTGCACCAAAGCAGGAAGAATTTGTGGGCTTCCATATCTCTGATATGAAACCAGTATAATATTTCTCCCTAAATTAATGAAATTCATTTTAGAAACCTCATAAATTTGTAGAATTAGTATAAATGCTTGTAATACAACAGGAAATCTCTTCTTGACAAATTATGCTCTTTGAAAGCCAGGGCCTGATCATGTATTTAGATTTACTTAAAGCTTACAGCACAAGGCAGTCTCAGGAAATACTGGGAAAAGTTCCTGGAGTTTGGCTTGAATCAGTGCATAAGACAATGTCAGAGAATATTTAGAACTGTACTCTGGTGCAGTTTATTTCTGGAAACCTGAATTCTAACATCACAGAGCTACTGGAAAACAGCATGGTAACTCAAGGTTTGGTTTCTGCCAGGAATAAGACCTTATTTTTAACTATGAGAAGATACTCTGTGTACCTTGGTGCTCTGCAGAGTAGCAGAAGCACATTCTAAGATTTGTACACACCAGGTCTTATGTATTCGTGAATGTAGACTGCATAATACATGAAAGTAAATATCCAGACTCATATTAAAAGAGTCTATATAAGCATATAATCTCACCTTTAACTATACTTTAATTGTGTTTAGAAAAGCTGTTGTTAACATTAAATCACTCTAGGATTAAATAGTTCTTAAGGTCTTTATATCAATACTTAAAATATGAAACCAGGCATATAATCTTGTTTTATTACAATAAACACCTAAAATGAGGAAGTTGCAAAAAAAAGGGCATGTTTTCCACAGATAAAACAGCCAGCACTATTTTGGTGGCTGATAATCATCCATTTCCATATTTTACACACAGTTACCAGATAAACTTTTGACATATTAACAAAGAATCATTCTCCAAAAAGTAACTTCACAGTTATACATTAAGATATAAAGGCACATGTGTGTGTAGCTCAAGGATCGCACAACATACCAAGCAAAATAAAAGTTCTGTCAAATATGAGCCTCTTGTCATTTCATGCATTTTATAGAAAAATGCAATTTGGTTAAGGACTGTTTTACTAATGAGGTCCAAAGAAAGAGTCTAGAGCAGGGATAATAATGAAAAACATCACTTAACAAGTATCATATTTGCCTCTTTCTCTGACAACTATTTGCAAATAATGATTCAGGTTTATAGTCTATAAATATGGCTAGAGCCCAGGCTATTGTTAGATGATCAAAGAGCACTGACAGCAAAAAGGCTGCTTGTAGATAGCTGTACCTTTAAGACACTCAGAAAATTAACTTCAGCATTTGCCACTAGACGACTAGGTGCAAATTCAGCTCCCTCCAGTCATGCCTTGACCCGTTCACATAAGACCAAAGCAACAAGCTCTATGTCAGGCTACATGTTAGAGTCAATCAAGCCTTGGTTTGGCAAAGACCATCTCTGCCCTGATTCAGGGTATGATTTCTTACGTTCCTGCTGGCTACATTTTGAGTCATGTCCAGACACAAAGGACTCACAGGCAGCATTATAATTTGACCTGACTGCTACACATAGCTGTTCAAAGCATAACCTGAAGTTAGCTGCAAAGCACATTAGAGCACCCATGCACTGTATACAGAAACCCTTCTCTTTAGACCTGCAGTGAGACAAATTTCTCCTAAGGTTGGTGGCTCTGTACACACAAGAGCGAATCAAGGGCTGCAGCAGATCCCAGTGGCTCCATGCAGCTGCTGTCAGCAAGGATGGTAAGAGCAGAGTGCAAGTATGACTCAAACGGCATGTACCTTATCTCCTCTTCCAGCCAAGGTGACCCAAGTGTGGAGGAGAGATGCCCAGCACCACTCTTTCCTTCATTAAGGTGTGTGGGATGTGTACCTCATCAGACAACGCCAGCTGGAAAACCAATACATCAGCCACAGCATTCAGAAGTCTGCAGCTCCCCTGATAGTAAAGCACCTGTTGGCAACCAGCAGGGAAGAGTTTCATCTGAACACACAAAGAAGTTGCAGACAAATCCATCCTTTCCTCTTTTACACAACAAGGACTACCTCCAAATCCCATCTCTCCTGTGGGCAGCAGTGGATTCACCAAAATCCCCTGCAAATGACCAAGAACCATAAAGCCTCTAAAGAAACCTCTTGCCACTGGTTCCCCTCACTACTGAAATGCAGATGAGCAGGATAAAGTGAGTGAGAGACAGCAGTTGTTCAGTAGTCTTAAAGCTAGCCTCACTGCAAACACTAATGGATATGTACTCTCTCTATATATATATAAAGTCCTGTTAAAGGGGAACTAAAACCAAGAACTGTGCCTACTCAGTGCTGGCAGCAACATGGCCCTGCATGAATTAAGTATACAAATATTATAAAGTCATAGGGATATATTATGTCTGACAACCTCAACGTGAGCTTTATCTCACTCCTTCATCTCTTTGATGTTTTATTCTGAGGACAGGAGTTGAGCTCATAAGTAATTTTCTTCCAAAAGTGAATTAATGCTGTTGACAGATGTCCTGAGTGTTGGGTTTTGTTGTTGTTGTGGGGTGTGGGGGGTTCTGTTTAGTTTTTTGGTTTGTGTTTTTTTAAAACATGTCAGTATTAGCACTTTAATCCTGCCATACAATGTAAGAAGTATGAATATATAAGTAGTTTGATATTTCAGAAAGCTTTATGGTCTGCAAACACATTTACCTTTGAGAATACAGTAACTAAATTAATAAATGGATCTCCGCCTTGTAGGTTTGAATGAGTTTTTAAAAGACAGCCATGCTTAGAAAAGGTTTTCATACTTCTTTCCTAACCAATCAAGAGAGAGAATAGAGGAAATGAAAAGTTGAGCATCATTTGAGGGCACAAGATCTGACATCTGACTGAAAAAGAGTTCTTATGTCAGATTACAAATTCTGTAACCCATATCTTTATTTTCTAGTATGACATTATATGTGAAAACATATCAAGAAAAAACCCAGAACCAAAGCCACAGAGTATGAGGCCAAGATCTGTTACAGCAAGCCTAGATAAATCACATCACCTAACTTAGAAGCGTCACACTACACCCTGTTGAACTCCCTTGGCAGAACCATAAGAACAACAGACATCTCCAGAGGTATGAGTCACTCAAGTCCATATCTCTTTCTCAAGGTGCTTCTCTCTTTTAGTAGACCACAGAGCAGGACTGGTACAATGAGGCTGCTAATCTTGTAGTTCGATTAGGCATCAAAAGAGCAGGATAAATGAAGGCCTAAAAAACCTCAGAGTCAAAGTCTCTGCTGGATGCAGAGATGAGCCATGGCTTGCTACAAACAGTGAGAAAATAGTTCATTTCCTTGAGAAGCATGAGAGATGTGACTACTATGAACAAGGGCAGAGGACAATGGCAGTGAGCTGCATAGCAGGTCACAATGTGGAGTGAAATGTCATGCTCTATCTACAGACCATTTACCAGAGCACAAGTCCTCAAACACTTCTAAAGCATCTTTGAAGCAGAAGTGTTACCTCAGTCAACAAGGTGATGGGGAGGGAAAGAAAAATTAAAAAAGAAAATTTCCCATTTCTAGCAGAAGCTGGGGCTGGCGCGATGGTCACCAGAACTCCATGAGTCGCAGTAGGAGAGAGATCATAACAACCTGCTCAGAGAGATTTACCAGGCAGGGCAAGAGAGATTTTTAAAGAGAGCTGTAATAAATCTCAAAGCCTCTCTGGATAATGCCAGAATTTACTACATGCCCCACTGAACATAGCCTAAAAAAAATGATGGACACATTTCTGATTTCACATGGGCTCCAGAAAAGGTCAGATACAGGTAAAGAAGATGGCATCTCCTGCTGGGACACCCTGTTCCATCGGCTTTGTACGTTACAGACTGTGAGAAGCACAGAGAAATACCAATTTTGCAGAAACCCCTCATCAGTAAATAGTCCTGTGAGTTTTTTTGTGGGTTTGGGGGTACTTTGGTTTGTGTTCTGTTCCTGTGAATACTGCCCCTCTAAAGAGATCAACACTGTAAGGTAGGGCCAGGAACAGAGCTGAAGAAAGAATCATGCACCACAGACTGAGGCATCTGATAGGAGCTTCAGTGCTTTGCTCAAGGTCATAGAAGAAATCTGTAGCAGGACTGTGAAGAGAGGCCAAATTTTTGGGGATAGCCTTGTGTACAAGACTGCTCACTAACACTGCAAGTAACATTGAAGCACGCATGGTACAATAAGCTCAGTGATTTTTTTTTTCTTTCTTTTTTTTTTTAATTTTTATATGAGCCTCACACCTCCCACTTCGCCCTCTGAAACAAGTTCTGATTCATACCTCAGCTTTGATAAGGAACAAATGATGCAGCTTCATATATGCTCAGCACTAGAGATTAAGTCCTTGGGCAGTGTAAATCACCATAGCCCTCATGACCTCTCAGACAGTGAGGATCTGAACCTGGGTCATTCCACATCCACTCCAGGCTTACTGCACATACTTTTTCACACAAAGAAATGTTCCATACTGATCAGGCCTAACATCAGGCACAAAGGAGATCATGGAATCCTTCAGAACTTCTGCACAGATGCCTAAGTGAAGCTATTTCCCAGCATCCTCAAGGAAGTTCTGAGTTCTAGAGTAAAAAGAAATAGAAAAAAACCCATGACAACCATATTTCTCACTTTGAGACCATGCCTGCACTTAGAGAGGTGAGAGTTTCCCATGAGCAAGCACTTCTGTTTTCTAACACACATTAAGGTCTAGAACAGAACTTTCCAAGATTTATTTGTACTTTATACTCCTTAGGAGATCATCTGGTCTGTTCCTGAGTTCCAGGATGTGATTCATTTGCACCCCCACCTCCCCAAAAAAATATGAACCAACCAAACAAAAAACCATCTCACCCAAAAGCCCAAACAAAAGAGACCAAAGCACCAAACAACAACAACCAAAAAAAACAAAAAAAAAAAGAAAAAAAACCAAAACCCAAACCACCCCATTACTTCTTAAAACTAAATATGGAAGCTGTTTGTAGTGATCACACACACTCTCAGATCTACCTTGCCCTTGCTTCTCCCCTCCTGCTGCTCACACACATGCCATGTTCAACACCATCTGCTTGCAGCCTACCCATTCTCCTCAAACACTCAGGTGTTTGTCTGTGAATGAGTAGCAGTCACGTTTAGTTCACATTTCCGGTACTGAGTCAGGCAACAGGAACAATAGCACATAACACAGTCTGTGTCCGTGCTGCAGCTGGAAGTGAGAGGTGAACTAACCTTGACTGAGCCAGCAAGAGGACCAAGGACAGTCATGATCTTACAAGCCTAGGCTTCTGTGCTTGCTCACAAAGCCAGCCTGGGACCACAGGCATGCTACCATGTAGCTAACACACACTGAAGTCCTTGTCACTGCAGCTTCTCTCTGCAGGTAGGTATTCAAACTAGTTTGTATATGCCTGTGCTTCTTGCAGTCTTGCCTCTGCCTGCAATGCGGACAGATGATCTCAGGTGAGCTAGCGCTGGGAGCAGTTGCACAGCCTCTCCCCTTGCACATGTCGCAGACTGGCTGCTAAAGCAGGTGGCGTTAAAGGGTGAAAGGAGCAGGGCATCTTTGTAACTTCCCCGCCTACAGTAACACCAGTCCGGTGACTTGCTGGCTTCCACAGTTTGTACGCACTAACACAGTGAAAACCACCCATCCAAGTTATCTGTTGAGAAATTACATAGAGAACCACCCCCAAAATAAACCTGAAATTGGCAGAAATTAAAAGCAGATCTCAAATGATTCATGAAGAGAAAACAGGATTGAGAATATCATTGAATGTTACGCACATAAATCGCATGACTAGCTCTGGAAGTTGGCAATGTGACACAGCAAGAAAGCTTGGGGTTTAATCAGTTTTGAAAGCAATGTAGCATAACAGTTTGTTCCATGTTCCCACCAGAGTCTCAAAAGGGCTTCCTTTTGCAGTGGTCCCACACAGAAGCCAGTAACATGCTGCACTAAGGACACTCTTTGTTGAGTCTGCCGAAGCAAAGCATTTCTTTAAGGAGTTCTTACCATCACATTTTTAACAGCCTCTCTTTCTCCTCACAGAAGCAAAACTAAAGTACAAGGAAGACTTTGTGTAACATGAATTCAGTGATACTTCTCACAATCTATATTCACCATTTTGTAGAAGTTTCATTCAAAATTCATGTTATTTTTGACATGAATTTCAGATGAAACTCACTTTCTGAGAATATCTGTTTTTACTGGATGCATACTAAGGCAAGTCCTAGAAAGGCATTTTAGTTAGAGCTTACAATCTGTGCACTGAACTCATACAGTGGAAGTAACCCATCTCAAATTATGGTATTAATGGTTGAAAAAGCCACATTCAGCCAAGTCTTGTGCCCAAATCAGCAGAGTAAATCATGGACTTCAACACCTTATTTCACATTTAGATATTGGCCCAGGCTTGCCAAAACCTAAGCAACTAGCATTTCTTCAAGCTAAGGCCTTTAAGCAAGTGCTAGATATTCTACTATTGGATCAGACCTCCTGTCAGAAACCACACTGTCAGGCTGCTTCTTGCTAGTTCATTTAGAACATGAGCCTTGCAAAAGCTTGAGCCCTGATTGTGTCACAAGGAAAGTCAAGTTACCAGTGCCTGGTCCCTTCTGGAAAACATTCATGTCGAGAGCGCTCTCTGAGCACATTGGCCCCCGGAGTTTCATAGAGAAACAGGACTCAGCAGCTTTGGCATCATCCTCATGCCTGCCTTACCCTGAAACCCATGATGTACAGCTGCAGAGGAGTGGGCAGAGAGCTGCAGAGAGCAATAGCACTGTACTGTGCTGTGAAGCTACACAAAAGTTCCCATTGCTTCATTCAGCATTTACTTTTCCGTGGTCTCCTTCAAACATCTGGGAAACCCCCTTGAGGGTGCAGTTGGTTCTGAAAACTCAGGACGTTTTCTTTTCACAGGACACAAGCAACATGGGAGGTTAGAAGGTTCTCTCTACTGCTGGAAGGACCACCCGTGCAGATCTCACCTCATCCCTTCATTCAGAAGAAAAGGCGGGGGGGGGGGGGGGGGGGGGCAGCAGTGTGCGCAATGTGAAAACTTTGGGGGAATTTCCTGTCAAGCACCTCCCTTTTCACCATCTACAGCAAGGATACAGGTTTGTGGACCCTGCATACAGAGCTACTAATCAGACCTCAGGATAGTGGAAACGTCAATTCCCCCTCCTAAAGGCATTGACCCCATTTTAGAAAAGACAACCTGTTACATCTCCATTTGGCCCTCATGCTTAAGAGAGAATACAATATTTTTTAACTGATTTCACATCCAGATGAAGAAAAAGGAACTAAAAACCTCCCCTCTACCTTATCAGCTCCAGTTCGTGGCCAGGCCACACTCAGAAAACCTGACTTTCAGTTTGCAAAGTTGCATCAGGGGGCTTGCAGGGAAAACTTCTACCAAGGTCCTTGCCTATTTGACAACTGATTAGAAAGACTGGAAAAAAAACCATCTAGACTAAAATACAGAATTAAAAGCTTGGTAAAGTGGAAGTATTACTGCCCACTCGAGAGAAGTGCATACAAGCCGAAAGCTCTGCACTGGAAGGGAAATTATGAATGTTGGCTGTGGTTAGCAGGAACAGAAGACAAAATACCAATTTCTGGTCACTGCCATGGGAACAAACACCACCTGGGTCTGTTCTAAAGTCAAATAAAACTCTAGGAGTGATTGCTGGAATTCCTTCTGCATCCTCATGCTGAATCGTCTGCAGGAACTGATTGTGGGTTCTCTATAACCAATAGCTCAAGACTTTGCTACAGGCAGGCTGCCTCTGCGGGGTTTCTTTAACTTTTTCTGAAACACAGTGCTTCTGGTCACTCTGAGAAAAGGATCCTGGGGGAAGTTTGTCTCAAGACTACTCTTGTTTCACTAATATTTTATTTCCCCACTAGCAATGATATTACTTAGTTTAAATTAACCTTCCGTAGAAGTGGAGAAATATTGAAGATGGAAATATTCACGAGGGTGAGAATGTACATTTATTTGGCAACTGAGAGGGCTGAAAGTTCTTAATGACTCCCTCCAGGAATTTGGATCTCAGTGTCCATGATGTTATGTGCATCATTATCCAGGCAAATCACAATGGAAGGCTCAAAGAGGAATGTGTTGATTATGATAATGATGTCCCAAAGACTCATTCTCACTCACATATTTTCCTTGCAACACTTCATACTACACTCACTATTCACCATGTATATACCCTTCAATTTTTGGTGTTACAATGACAGAACAAAACTGTATTTTGACCAAAAAACCGAACTGCTGGCATTAAAAAAAGGGCATATCAGGAACTGAGAGTAATAAATTTATCTGCCTTTAGCGGACAAGGGCTTCATGTCATGAAGCAAAACGGCATTTTTGTGTTTAAGCAAGAAACTACTATGAGAAGAATGTTGCAGCTCTCTTTTAGGATTTAGTAAGATGTGATCTGCAGTTTCTACAAGTCAGTGGAAAGATACTCAAACTAATGCCAGCCTTTGGATGCAGAGGTGTATATCAACATTTGAATGATCTGAATCACTTGTCTAAGATAAACAGTCCCTGTACGCTCAAAGCAATTCCTTCCTGAATGCAAAAACCGGTACTGACTTAGAGTCCCAGTCCTGCAGCAATGACTCCAGCAAGAGCATGTCAATCGCTTACTGGCAGTTGTCATTGTCCTGAAACTCTGTTATCAATAGCATGCAAAGACACAATGAAGCACAAGTAAAAGCTATAATTTAGGTAAAGACAAAAGAAATCCACTTTTGCAGTTAGCATTTACATACAGGTTTGTTTGCGTCCTAACAGATTCGTATTAGTTGGATGAAACTGCCACCTGCTGGTCACCTCGCTGTCAATCTAAATGAAGTTTAGGGCTCAGCAGTTGTCTTATTAGACTGGCAAAGCAAAGAGGAGATTTGCAAATGCACAGACACCAGATCTTGCAGTTCAGCCTTGGACAACCTGCTCTTTAACACTCACTACAGTCAGGAATTATATAAGGCCTAAAAGAAAGAGACCACATTACCTAAAAGCCTGCTCCAGCTCAAGTTCCTGCAGTCTTCTGACACTAGTTTGGTAACAGAAAGAATGATTTTAATTAAATGGTTGAACAGAAGCAAAGCAGAGGAACCAAAGTTAACAATGACATGTGCTCCAGTATGTGCACTGCTGTTCAGGAAATGATGAAAATAACATGACTGCCACAACTGTTAGCACTATATACCTCATGCTGGTCTTTAAAACACAAAGGTTTGGATTAAAGAAACATCAGAAGAGGAAATGTGCTCAAAATTGTTCTAAAACAGACAGAAACATAATGCTTACAGCTCTATGTGCCTAAAGGCATAGCTTCCCTCAGACAAAAGCCTTCACCAGAATGTGCTTCATGGCACAGAAACCCTTAAGACATCAAGATGACTTGTAGCTCTGCAAGTCTTTGTTAAATGCTCCATTGCATTCATTAATATTTGTATTGCGAATGCTGAGTCCATGCAACAGGCCAGTCCTTGGCCATGTCTCTCAGCCCATAAGATGATCAAGCCCAGTTACTTATTAAAAAGGAGAGCTTCCTGGAAGGCATAAGGATGGCATTCACAAGTACGCACACACAGGTGCTAACTCAATACCAAGGTCTTGAGATTATGCTTCTCTTAAGTTAACATTCAACTCCATGTACAGTTCCCTGTAAAACCCAGGGAGCTGCCCTGCCTAAAGTTACACAGGCATTATGCAACACAATGGATGAGCTTTCCCCCAGGTTCCAGTCATGTCATTGACATGTCTTATTTAATAAATCTACAGAAGAACAGAAATATTGAAGGAACAACTACTTTTTTGGTTCCCTATGACCAGAGCATCTAGGAGAACATCTAAATGTGGAGCTGGAAGCAAAAGCTTTCCGGTACATATGATACATGCCACTTCACATGGGAAAATGAGAGGTGAGAGACACGCCTCAGAAGGACAGAGCCAAATAGATTTTATGGGATGAATAAGGGATAGTTTTCTCTTCACCAGGGCTGATGTACTCTGAAATTTTTTCCATTTGCTCTAACCAATGGCTTCAGTGAGGAGTTATCTTTAACCACCACAACCAATTGCATCTGGAATAACGACAGTGCTTCTCACTGTCCTGCACAGGGAAGGGTTTCAGCTCTGGAGAAAAAGCCACTCCAGGTGTACACCTTGGCAAGCCATGCCCCTCAGAAGAGACTGAAAGCTCACAACACTCTTAGTCCAATGGCCAATGAAAGTATCAGGAATAGCCAACAGCTGAAAGAACATCTACCACTCTGTACAGGGTGTGGAAAGAAATTAGCTTTTCACAAGTAGAGGAGCTGGGAATGCAGGGGAGATATAGCACGCTCAGCAAGGAAGCAAATCTTTCTTCTGCAAATGAGAATTTTGGAATAATTTCAGAACCCCTTAGGCACAGGAGGTTTTTTGTTAGTCTCATGGCCAATGCCAGCACTTCTGTAAGGGAAACAATAAGGCCTGTTGCTGTGACTTCAATGGTAAAATCAGGGAACAAGCTCAAAAATAATTCAGAGACAACCTCTTTTGTTTCTCTGATCCTGCACTGTACGTCCATTAAAAATCTGAAATCATCATTTTGAAAAGGAAGCTATGCAGCAGCAAGCTTAGCTGAATGTGGATATAAGGGCAGCATCATTCTCTTGCAAATATTTGATGTTCTGCTCTTTTTAAGGACAGTCCTTTTTTAAGGTCGGTCAGGTAAACTGCTGTATCTCTAGGGAGATTTATGGCACATTGCCGTAAAACAGGAACACTGTTTGCAGACATGAATTTTCTGGTATCCATCTCTATCTGTAAACTTTTTCTTTAACCCTGATAAAAAGTGGAGATTTAAAATATAGCAGATGTTTAGAAGTTTCATCAGCATAAGTCATGTAAGTAAAATCAGCAGCAGTAAAAGAATGCATGTGAGAAGAATGCTCAAACCAGATATTCTCATTTATGCGACGTATTTTTGAGTAATCCCCCTCTCATCTATTGCAGTGCAGAAAGATATGGGTATTTTCTTTCACTCCAGATGCACAGAAAGGATTTGATTAACATTGACAGTTCCCTGGAAATTTAGGGGCTTTCCTTTTGCAGGACTCAGTTGTGAAAACTCCCTGCTTTTTTCTTCCAATGACTGGAACTCTTGCTGGGTGTTCTTTTATTGTATTAAATGCAGGTACAGAAACCAGCTATCATTTTTCTTGGTAATTCTGGTACAAGTACCAATGAAGGCACTTGATTTTCTATTTAACCCACACCTTTGTTTCTCTTTTGTTTACCTGTCAGTAGTTTTGCACGCTCTACAGTATATTTTCCACAAAATTTCACCTCTTAAGGTACTTTGAGCCAGGAAAAGACTAATGTTGAAAGTTTACCAGGTGAGAAACTCAGGCCTCAGGAATCTTCACCTGTAATATGAGGCTCGGCTATCAGAATTCATTCAACTCATACTCTCTTCTGAATGCCAGTCCTATAACCAGTTACTGTAGGACCCATCATCTCTTCAGTAAGACACTACAGTTAGTACAATTTCATCTAGCTTTTACAGCTTGCTTCTACAGAGGAACTTCAATGCATTTTAGGAGCTCTAACTGAAGCTTGACAAAATCTAATAAACTTCAACGATTACACTCTTAGTGCAAGGTATAGAACCGTCAAGTGTTATGACTATCACAGTTACATACTCATTTGTACTCTTGGTTGTATTTTTCGGTTGACTAATATTTTATCAAAATAAGGAGGCAAATGCAGCCAGAAACATGTTTCTGAGTGTGATCCCTGTGCAACAGTAAACTGCATAACTAGTTTGAAAATATTAGCCAAAGTCACTTTGGAAAAACCTGCTTATAACAAAGATTCTGGGAGCTGCATTTCACCTCTGATAGCTACCATACACTTCCTAGTCATCTATTTGGCCTGAATGATTTGGCAACACGTTGCTCTGTACCCCCACCTGGCAAAGGGACATGCGAAGATTGTTTATGATTAATGACTGGAGATACATTCTAGCTGGGCTCAGAGGTACAGCTTTTCTTCAAGCCAACATAAATCCAAAGTGGAATATATTTGCACAAGTTCTGCAGAAAGAATTTGGGGATTTCCCCTCACACAATCAGTCTGTGAAATGCTGAATAAGTAAAAAATAAAACAAGATTCTAACAAACCTAGTTTAAATTACTTCAATTTTTTTCCTCCTCTAGAAAACACTACTTATAGTGGAGAAACACCAGTTATGGGTTTTCCCTACTTCTGCCTTTCCATGATCTGTAATGTGTCAGATTTACCAGGGATATCAGCATGGCAAGAATACAAGGAGAAGTAGCAATGCGTATGGTCAAAAGTGGAAATAACTTTGGTATGCATTAAAATTCAGGCTTTTTTTCCTTGCAACCTCATGCACCGAGGTCACTGAAAAGTTCCAATGTCTAATTAAAACATCAGATACCAACAGGCATACAGATTCTCTCTTGTTAATCCTCTTTGGATTATGGTGTGTTCTGTCCACTTCTACATGAGCCCTAGTAATGGCAACTGTAACCATTTGGGAGGCCTAAACCCAAATATTGAGTCAGTTGTGGGTTTTTTTTCCAGATTAGACAAGGCCAGGTGATTTCCAAAGAAAGATTCTAAGTTGCTTTTATGTTTACAGAAGGGCAGAATTTTCATATTGGACAGAGCTCCACACAGTTTGGATTACACATTAAACTCTGTTAAAATTATTTATTCCTTTGCGATTGCAGGTAGTGAGAGCACAAAGTCTGGGTCTGTTGGAGTTCAAGTGCATCACACAGAAGTATGCCAAATTCAGGCATGCTGTAGCTAGGTGAATAAATTCGTAGCTTTCATTGCCAATGCTGACCTGAAAACTGGGAAACACTTGACCGTATATCACCTATTTTCTATGCCTGTCTTCCTTACCACTCTTGGTGAAAATCATGATCTCGGCACTGCTGCTCACCTGCAGAGCCAAGTGGATGGACTACAGCAGCCTTCCCACTCACATCCTGCATGCACAGCTACCCTTTGCAAAGGAACAGATAGGAAGGTGAACACTTGACTCTCCAGCTAACACATTTTGCGTGTTTATCACAGTCAATCCTGTGCAATAGAAAAGGGAAAAATGCACTGGAGCTTGACAGACAGAAAAAGGAACTTTGCGTATTTTCACCAAGCATTAATTTCTCTGCAGCCAGCAGCAGAAACCAGCTTTTTGAAGGCACAAATTCAGGGTGCAGGGCACAAATATCTGCATTATGCTGGTGGTGCTTAAGGCTCTCCAAAATTTGCATAAAGTTTTCTGTTCTATCTGATAACATCACAGAAAAACAAAACAAATCAGATCATACTGTTCCAATTATAAGTTGCTACAGTGAGGTAAACTTGGACTTTCCCAGCTAAACATCTCAATATTGTGAAAATATTATGACTCAATTATTCTGACTTGTTTCTTCTAACTTTGTAACATATAAATGAAACATTGGAAATAAATGAACAGACACATAAATGAACTAAACTGAGATACTAAATATTTTCATACGAGGAAAAGCACTGTCTTCAGTTTCTCTTCCAAACTTTGCCAACAATGTATTTTCTTAACAGCCATAACAAGTAGGACATTTCTGCCCTTTGACTGAGGCATAAAGACCCAAAGCACAACAGGAAATGCTGCCCTGACATTAAATTACTGAATATGCAGAAACCGAATGAGCTTTCTGATTGGGTCTATTAAAAAAAAAAAAAAAAAAGGAAGGAAAGAAAAAAAGCCAACCAAACCCAAAACACCCCAAACACATCCAACAAAAACCCTAATTCACAGATACAGAGTATCAAGTTCAGGAGTGAGGTAGGGAGGGTCCCCAGGAGGTCTGTGTTCTGTTGCCATCCTTAATGAAAGGTGCTTTTTGAAAATTGTTAGGTATGTACATTTTTTCAAATTTCTATAATCTAGTTTAATGTCTTTCAGAAACATACCTGTACTTATGGGACAAGCATTCTGCTCTTTTTGAAAAATCAGTTCAAGACATTAGAAAACAAGTACCCCGAAATTATTTACTCATATAACAATAATATACAATAAAACATCTAAAATTTTTAAAACTAGCTTACTAGCCTAAACTGCTCTTGTGACATATATGATCCCTTTCCACAGAGATCTTGGTCATCACAGTAAAGTTTTGTTTTGACAGTGGGCTTTTTAACCTTGTTGACAACAAATTACATCTTGTAATTCTTCATGAGCTTGAAAAGTCACTACTGCTGCTTTCCTCCCTAAATTACTACAGGAACTGACAGACTGAAAGATCAAGGGACTAAATACACTTTTGCATTACCGTTAAGTCTGCGCTTCATTTCAAGTATGCAATAAGTTAGCTGGCACAAAAGCCTGTGCTGGTCCATAGTGTTAAGTGTATGCTTCAGTGATGACTAGTTATGGTTTAAGTCCCTTGACCGCAGTCACTCAGTGACGGAATTTAAGCCACATGCAACCATAACCATTTCACAAACATAGCTGCAGAAAGCTCCTCTTCGTTAGACAATCCCATTAGCAGATTAGAATGTACCTCCAATATCTTTTAAGTCCTGCCCTCCATAAGCTTATATGCCATCCATCCTCTCCATTCTCTGTAACCAACAGAAACTTCTGGTTTAAACCCTGCCCTTACAACTTTGGGAGAGGACTTAAAAGAAGAACTTCTCAGGAAAATGAGCTTTGGAAGAAAAAAAAAAAAAAAAAAAAGAGATCCCAGCATGGCTGGACCCTAGGAAACCCTAGGGAGGAGGTCAGTTTACTGACTAAAGTTAGTTTACTTCTCCCTGACTTGGATAAAACCTCTACCATACCACCTGTTGCCACTTCGCTCCTGCCTGGAATTCCTCTCAAGCATCAGCTACCATATATGGGGAGAGTTTTGCTGCTTCATGTACGTTCTGCAGAAGAACAGTGAATTAAATCTCCAATACTGTTAACACTGGTCTGAGGAACACAAAAAATAATCAACTTTACAGCATTTGCAATAACACTCATCATCTTGGCAGATGAGAATCTTGGTGGTAATTAACACAGGCTAACAAGGCTTGCTGTGTGCTCTGTGGTTTCCAGGACCTGTCTCTACTCTGGCTCAAAGGTCTTCACAGGGGGACTTCTGTTTCTGGAATTGCCAAAGCACAGACCACTGCAGCAAAGCATGCAAAGTATTTTGGATGTCTCTAGGTATTAAAAGCCACAGCAAACCCAGCTGCTGACAACAGAAAATAAGTGAGGGTGGAGACTGTTCAGACAGCGGATGGGCCAACTCACAGTAGTGTAGTAGCACAGTTCCTCTTCAACCAGCCATACTTGAGGTTAACTATGTCTCCCACCCTGGATGTCTTCAAAGTTTGGCAAAGATAAATCCAGTCATTCTCTAACACTGGTTTCACGTTCACGTCAGCTGGGCCCATCTCCTGCAGGAGGCGTGAAACCCACTGCCCAAAATGTCTTGACTGGTCCTTTTCCATTCCACCTAGAAAGACGGCACACAGCAGCTAGGAAGTTTGCACTAGAAATGCAGTAAGGCGGGACACAACATGTTTTAAGGAGACCATCACATTTTTCTGACCGCAACATGTTTTATGGGGACCATTACATTTTCCTGACTGCTTGGATTTGGCTCAAGGCATAAGGGGTCTAATGAAGTGCAGCTTGCTGTTGTTGACTCATGCTGATAATGACCACTTGTCCTGCAGGAAGAGTAAGATTTGCTCAATCTCTCAGGAGCAAATTGGCAACTCTGAGAGAAGTGGATGAAACAGTATGAGCAAGTAAAATGCTTCTTGTGGTACTTTGTTGCCAGGTCTGAGGTGCCAAGGTCCTACACTTTTTTTTCCTCTTCCAACTGCTCTGGTTTATTTTCAAATTTGCAACATTTGACATTTATGTTAAAGTATCAGCAGCTAGAATCAAGCTGTTAAGAGTTTATCTCCATTTAATAAAGGAAGGCCAATCCCAGGGACTTAAACCTCAGAGAAGTACTTGCAATCACAAGCCTAAGTATGTTTAAGATTCAAGAACAGACTACAAACATGAAAACACTAATATGTATTTTATCCTATTAATCTCAAACCAGTCTTCTGATTTTGAGGATCACATTTGGGATTTTTGAGTATTTAAAGCTGGTGACATGCACAAGAGCTGGATACACTCTTCTGAAGGTCATAAAACCACCTTGTCATTAGCATCCACAGGCTCTGACTCTTGCTGGCTATTGCAGCTGGAATAATAGCATCATAATAGCATCTATCTCACAGCATAAGAGCAGGAGGAGGAAAAGGATCCACCGGCAATGCAAACATAATCCCTTGGGACAAGTAAAAAGGCAGCTAGCCTCAGAGAGGAAGAAACACAAGTCTCTAGCTACTCCCAAGATATGATAAGTGTGACAGAACTTGGAAAAGCAGAGGAGAACAGCTAATCCTGCTCTTATTGATTTACAGAGACCTCTGGGCAAAGTGCGGATGCTCTAAGATTGTTTTTCTGTCTTCTCTGCCATTTTATATATTATTCATTTGTTTCTGGCTTATAATTCCCCTGAAATACCTGGCTGTGAAATATTCACTGCACAAGTGTGTATGTGTGGTTGGAGCAGCAGGCTTGTAATCACAAATAATTTTTTTCTTCCACATCTCATCCCCTTCCCCTATTTCCTGAAGTTAGTCTTTCATCTCCAGAAACGCTTAGCCCAGTCTAGATACTTTGTTCCACTGTTGGGCCTGGGGCAGAGTATATGAATGTGGCCAGAGGTTCAAATTATAAGTTTGGAGTTATTTAATGCCAGTCTACTCTAGAAACATTCTTGATTTCCAGCCTCTCTCTTTGAGGTCAGAACCATCACGCAGTGCAGACTCATATGTGACACCTGAAGGGCAGAAGAACTCAGTAAAACCAAACCAAACAAACAAAAAAATCAAACCCCCCAAAACCCAAAAGAAAACCAACAAAAAAAGCCAAACGCCAAAACAAGATGTGTATTCAGAGGAGACTCTTAAAGGGCTGGCTGCCACCCAGTTCAGGGATAGTTCCTCACGAGTGACACTCAGTATGACTGAAGATTAGGACCACAAATAGATTGAAGGTGGGAATTCCTAGCAATGTGAGCGATACTTGTAGATGAGCCCCACTGTAAGCTACAGCTCAGCCCCCATTTCTCTAGGGATACCAGTACCTCCTTCCCTGCATTCAGGAAGGATGTCAGCTCTGTATGTTCCTACTCCCTCTCGCAATCACTCAGGTCTAAACTAGCTCTGGATTAAGAGAAGGATTTTTTTTTTGTCCTAGATTAATGTTATTTCACCACTAATTCTTCCTTTCTGTCAAGATCGACAAGGCCATCCCCTTGTCTATCATATATAGCTGGAAATTGAAAAAGCAGCAGAAACATGAGATGAGCAACAGGTTATGAGAGAGCAGAACAACACACTGAGTAAGTTACAGGATATGAAAGATTACCAGGGTCTACCTTGGGGCTTACAGGGGAACATGTGTCAAAACTGTCACATGAGTTAGGCACAAGTACACAAACACTTAGCACAACGTCTGGAACAGAACTGTGCCAGCTCCTTCCCTTTCAGGTAGAGTGCCTAAGCAAGCTCCCAAGGAAATTGCTCTTTTCAATAATTGTTTCTGTTTCATCAGTAACACCTTCATCAAGTTTCTGACCCTTCTTCAGCCATGGAAACCTACCCTACACCTGGTTCCACAGCAACTCACAGATGCCAAACATGTCACTTTAGATTTTTATCACCTTAAGACCACTCTTGTTACATACTTTGGATCAGATAATGGTGCACAGCATCCAGACAGCTGAGGTGAATGTCCCATGATTAAATTGTTCTGGTGAATGCAGACAAACTCCAAGCCATATCTTAGGAACTTATGCTTCTAAACAGTGAAGAAAGGCTTAGATCAAGTGGAAGGCATAAGCCAGCAAAAAGTTTTAAAAACATGCCATTGTTTCTCTTGTAGCAGAGGCCAGATGCCTCCAACTATGGTGCCCTGAGCATCGAACACAGAAACAATACGACTGTCTTCAGTTGCTCACAAACAGGATAAAAGACCTTGAGATGAGAAGTATTTACACACCCATCACACTGACTGTGAAGAGAAACACAGTTAAGTGCTTAGATATCCCATCACTAGTCCATAGAAACACAGCTTCCAACAGGTAATTCATGCAACCCATCTGAGTTAAGGTGAATCCCCCAGGATCGTGTTTCTTTTCTGACTCTAAGTGGAACTTAGATGACCAGCTGAGATTTCCATGTCTAGTTTATAGATACTGACTTTAAGGCAGATGAAATTCAATGATGGAGACTCATAGACTTCCAGTTCACACAGTGCTGATATCAGAGCTATGAATCTGACACCAGACAAACCCAGCCCACAGATCACCTCTAGGTGGGTCTTTGCAAGCAGACAGAAACAAGCCTTCCTGGGTCCTGTGCCAGCCAGAGCTAAAGTGACTCGGTTGGCCTTGTACCAAGCACAAGCTCTCTTAGCAGGGTGGATTAGTTTAAGTCCTGCATAAGTTCTTAAGTTCTTGCCCTTCCTGAGCACAAGAAGAAAGAGCTTTCAGCAGCTTGCAAAACATGTCAGACATCATTCCTCCTCTAGTGTTTCTTACACAGGAAAGGGTGACCAAGGGAACAGCACCGCCATTTCCCTAAAGCACAGCTGGGCCTAACAGCATCCCCAGGAAAGCAAAGATTCAAAAAACTTAGAATAGTATCTGAAAGTTAGAGATATGACATGTTAAGAAGCAGCAGGTTTTGGAATGAAGCAGTTTGGTAGTATCGTATACACTTGGTTTTCTGTCTGTAAAATTTGAACAGAAGCTATCCTATTGAGCAATATGTACAACATCATCCATTTCTTTGTTAAACACTTCTTTCCCTGGGAAGAACAAACACAGCAGCCAATGCAAGTTACAGCCCTGCAGAATTATCGCTCCAAGTATTACTGATTATATCAGCTGCCATTCAGCTTGCTGTAACAAAAACATTTTATCCTGAGGGAAAGCAGTATGTACAGAAAGCCAGAGTGCAATGAGGTGTTGGATGAAGCTCACTCTTACTGAGAGGCGTAGTGTTACTCCAGTGCCTCACTGACACTCTTAGGTCAAGTTTTTGCTGAAAAACCTCTGCATCTTCAAAGCCTGCAATGCACACGAGCACTCATCTGCCCTCTATTTGCAAACCTCCACAGAGAGGGCACGCAAACTGAAATCGTCTTTACCTACAAGTAGTCATTCCCCATGTAGCTAGGACTCAGGTCCTATTTTTTAAAGGGAGAAAGAAATTTTCCACCCATGAGCTCCATACAGAACAGGGAACAAGAATCTTTTTTCCATGACACTTTTTAAAATTCAGTCCTGCAATGAATTAGGTGGTCATCGCTGACTACACCTTGGGTGGTTCCCACATCTGAATGGCATTAACAGGGTTGGGGCAGGACACTTCACAGTGCACATATCAGAGCTAAATCCAAAGCTTTGCTAATCTGCCAATCTCAGACAGTTTGCTGCTACTAAGTTGTATCTCAGTAATACCTAAACCCCATAGAAGACACCGGTCTTGTTCTATATACACGTTGAGCAACTGAGTTTCTGTGCCAAAGAATTTACAACCAAAAAAGGATGGAGGAAAAAGAAGAGCTTTAATGCCATTTTACAGGCAGGATTTTAAGCTAAGCCTTCACTCGGACTTTGCATTCTGGCCTCTGTAGCCTCCCTGCTTGGCACTAGTGCCCCATAAAACACCAGAGTGCTTGCTTCTATGGCTAGATGTTTGCATGCAAAAGAAAAAGAAAAGCGAATCTGCTAGATTATTTGCAACTACATCTAATAACTTCAGCTGTAACAAGCATCTCACTGCTAGCTATGAAGGCACAGAGCAAGGTAAGTCTCAGCAGTCTTCTCCCATGTACTCACCACTTCAGCAGTGAGACCCAGCCTGCCAAAAGTGAGGCTAATTAGTAAAAACCATATTTGACACCCGATTTCCAGTGAAACTTCACTGAAGGAGGAACCACTGATTTGCATGCACAATATTAAGGAAGAACAAAACTGTTGTGAATTCAAAAGAACTTCTCAGCAGATTCTAGTCTAATCTGCTGAGCACAAAAATTTTCCCTTTCATGTTGATGCATCCAATGTCTAGCTAATGACATTAAATGAACAGTTCTCTCATTCTGACTGAAAACTCCCAGTGCCATCCGATGTGCGTATTGCATATTTCCTGTATATTTTATCCAGCACATGTCTCTGGCTGTTGTGGTTTACTGGGCTACTAGTGCACCTGCAGTTTGTTTTTGTAATGCTGCCTGTGCTTCTGGCAGATTTCTATTTTTAAAAAAAACTATAAACAAGCTAAGCATGGTTCAGGGGCCAGCAAAATAAAAGAAGAATCCCTTTTTGGTGCTTTAAAAAGATCATTTAAATATTTGTTTTAGGATGAACCTAAGGGAGGGACTGAGTCTGAGACTAAAGAATTCAGTTCCACTGCATGGGCTAACTTTCAAGCTTTCCAGTAATAGGGACAAAATCAAGTGTTTTCTGAATATTTAGGACAGTTATATAGTTACCACACCATGAGCTACTTGGAAGCTAAGGCCCTGGGCCTTGCAGAAGTCTGAAACAACTTGTTGAGTCCTAGTCCATGTCTGTATTGGTACCCTTAAAAAGGTACCTCCCATCCCTGCACAGTACACTATAAAGCTTATGGAAACACTGCTCATAAATCTTAAAATCAGGGTAGGTTTGGACACTTACAAATGGAAGAGGAATTCACTCGCTGAGTTCTGTTGACTTAATAATTTCCCTGCTCTTTACAACGTGGAAATATGAATTAAAATGTGTATGCATATAGCACTTTCTCTATAAAGACTATTTACATTAATGCATTTAACTTGCACAGTCATGAAAAGCTGTCACCCGATCAGGTGATACAGCTCAGCTAACAGCACTAAGCCACCATGATCTGATTATGACTTTTGGTGCAAACCACCACGTGGGAAGGGAAATGAGGTATAGAGCTTCTAGTATTACTACATACCACATCACAAGTAGGGGATATGGGGTAATCACTTGCAGCAGAAAAAAACCCCAATATTTGGGGTCATGTCTAGCCTCTTTTCATGAACACCAGGTTCTGTCCCTTTTAGAGGCTAGAGAACAGGACTTGTGCATTACCTAGAGACTGAAGCAATAGCCACAGATCTGAGAAGGGCTGAAACTACAGGATAACTTTTCTTTTGGAAAATTTAATTCAGCACAAAATTTGGAGCATCCACCACTCACTGAACACAAGCACATTCAATACTGGAAAAAAACTTGAACTTTTGTGGGTTTTAGGCATATAACCCACATAAAGCTGGACCTGCAGTTCCTGGATCAGGCCAAAGCTAACAACAAAGGCATCAGAAATGTCTGTTCACACAACACTTACACCAGCGACAACATCATCAGGTGCACAAATCCGTCTACATCCCTCAAAAATTATTTTATCCATGGTGGCTTGGTTTATTTCAATGCAGGGATTACCCTGACAGATTAGATATCGTGGTTCTTCTCATTAATTCCTTTAGTATGTACAAGTGGCAAGAGGGTAAAAGAATGCACCTGAAGTGGAAAAAGATGGAGAAGGACTGAGAAACAATCACAGTGTTTCTAGAGGGTCACTGTTCTCCAGAGAACTGCAGGTGGCAAGTCTCTTCTTGCTTTGCACAGGTGTAAGGCTTGTACCAGATATTTGCTGCTCCTTCATCTCTGACTTTTTGTTCTGGAATTATTGGAATGATAACAAAGAACCTGCAAATTTAATCTGTCAATTGGCATCTCTTCTACTAGGTAAATATTTAATTCTTTTTTTCTTTTCCATTTTCTTATTTTTTTTTAGCAAGATCTTTGTGTGTGCTGTGCTTCCATTAGCCTCTTAACCCTGGATAAAGAGGAGCAAATTCCAAGCAACACCTGTATTTTTGCATTTCTCATTTTCATACACAAACTTACCCTCAGTCAGTTACATGCTCTAGAAAGTTGCATCATCTTTCACCTCTGTTGCTTCGTAAGTATAATTTTTTTGGAATGTGATGCAGTTTACTGTAGGAATACAGCACTCATGCTGTGCACATTGGGTCAGTTAGCAAAGCCTTGCTGGAATCAGCGGAACTTCCCTAATTTAAAGCACCTAAAACTGTGGTCTGAAGTGAGACATTAACCTTCTTGATGAGAGTAAAACTTTTTCTTGTGAGCACTTCTGTCAGCTGGTTACTGTTCTCCAAGGGTGTACCAGTATGGCCCTAAAAAACCTGAGATATCACTCTGTGGAGTTGTTTAGTTTTCCATTTTTTATGTGTAATCCTTAGCTGAAAGAAGAACTTACTGACAGAGAGGAGCTCTGAGACTAAAGAATGAAATAATTTAGGAGCAGAAATTGTAGGGGCAGTAGCTGTAGCATAAGGAAGTGGTACTGCAATTTACCCAGCAATATAAATGACAAAGAAGGATTAGATGCAGTTTTGTACTCATGGATAAATTAGGTTAGACTCCACAAGACATGAAACGATTTATGCTAATGGAATATTAACTCACAACAAAGGGGGATATGTTGGCACTTTCATGGGAACTTACTGCTCAAGAAAAAAACCACAGGTGGCAAGAAACCAACCCAAACAATTGCCAGGTTAGACTGGTTTGGTCAGAGTGTCTGAACCTCAAAAGCTGACATAGCAATCATTTGTTTATTCATGGCTCAAGCAAATGATATGAACTATAGCAAGAACAATCCTAAGTAAATCTCTCCAGTCACCAATAAATATATTTCCGTAAAATATAACTACTTGAGAGTGGCAATCTTCTCATTTGTCCTCTTACACAGATTTCTAGGAGACATCAGTTTCACAGAATGAAGATTTATTCACTGACTGTTATTGGAGGACTACGAGATACATGTTATTTTCCTCATCTGCGGTGTGGCATGCTTTACTTGACAAAGCTTATTGGACACAAGCAATTGTAGAAGGCAAAAGCTGACATGAGATTGAGATTTTTCTCTAGGAGCTCATATCTGCAACAAAGATGTTTTAATTTTCTGGGAAGAAAGTCTTAACAGAGGTGGCTGGAGGAATGAGTACAGGATCACCATATTTGGCTTTTCTGCATTATAACACAAAAGCTCTGGAAAACTCCTCCACATTTCTGCCTGTTTAACAACTGTGGCCGGATGTTGTCAAGCTCTTGCTGCATAGCCATTCAACAGTTGCTGTGAGGATTCAGTAGTTCAAAGCTATACGACTGCCTGAGCGATACATCCACCTTTGAAACAGAGCTGCTAAATGCTTTACAAATTGCATGCATAGGCATTTTGTATGCATTCATCACACCCTGTTTTTCTTAGGCTGTGGTTACTGCCACCATTCCTAGCTACCTTTAGGCTTTCCTTGAATCCAATGAAAAGGGAATGCAGTTCTAAAACATAAGGGGGAAGAAATAATTGAACGCTTAGCACATTCTTCCCCTCTGCCAAGCACAGTAGGTAATTAATACACTTTAAATACACCCAGAACTGTGTTACTGCCTAAGTCTCAGTTCAGTAAACTGTTCAAGCACATGCTCAGCTATAACAACAGGAATAGGCCCCATAAAGATCAGCAAAAGTTCTCTTAAAGTTCTGAACTGACACTAATATTCACTTTACCATCCTGTATAACACTTTGGTCTTTAGCCCCTGTGAGATCCCTCATACATGCCCATATTATTGTGATATTTGTCCTTAAGCTTTGTGCCTAAGCTTAATAGAACATAAAGGCTTGGTTATCAAAGCTATGTCACAACAGAGCTGTGCATACATAAAACTCTTAGAGATTAGTTTATTCTACTGCAAAGAAATTGAATGCTGCTGAATATGTTTGTATTGATTACAATACAATGTTGATTAATAAGGTGTACTTTCTTATTTTTAGATAAATACCAGATGTCACAATTATTAAAGAAAACCAAAAAGCAATACTGTACACAACATTGAACAAATAAAGTAGTTCAGTAATCTCAGAAATTTTACAGAGTTGTTTTTCAGGGCTCTGCTCTTATTCGTTGTGTTATTATCCAGAGATTAGCATAAAAGTATCTGGATCAAATTTCATAATTATATGTTAACTTCGGATACTATGAACTTGATTACCCACCATAAGAAGCGCTTTGTTCGCTCTGTCTTCTCAGGCCAGCCAGTATCTTATTAAATTCCTGCCTTCCATTTCTACAGGAAATGTTTTTTGTGGTTGTTTTGTTCTTTGTTTAATCAAAATTATTTACTGATTTGCAAAGTGACTGTTTTGGGTCAAGGATAAGGGATAACAGTATTTTTACTCTTGTTTCAGCAAAAGTGTGATAATACTACAAACAATGGCAATAGCTTCAGCATCTCTGATCTTCCCTACTGTTAGCTGTAAAGTCCCAGTATGATATGCATGCCCAGGGTAGGATTTGGTGGTGTATTTCAGAAAAGTGTGATACATTTTCAGATGCAACCAGCGTAAATGAGATGAAATCTCAAGGAGCCTAACAGGTCTAAACTATTCAGTAAAGGTCCTGCGTCACATTTCAAACAGCTATCAAAGGGCAAAGTGACAGCCCGACCCTACCCATCTCTTCAGGGGCAAGCTAGGCACGCTTGCCTGTTCTTTCCCACACCTGACTCACCTACTGTGCAAACCACCATGCTCACTGGCTCTTCCCTTGTTATGTAGTCTAGGCAGAACCATGCCCAGCCATACCCAGAGTAAGTAGCATTTTTAGGTCTATGAAATCAAGTCTCTCTTTTCTTATGTAGCCACGGTGGGACTGCATTAACTGACCTCAGTGGGAGTTGTTCCCCTGATGCTGAAATAATTTGGATGAAGGCCACTGGGAGTGAAATGTAATCTCAGTGTATGGGAAAAAGGATCTGAAACTTGACCCTAGATTACAAATCATTGTTGTCTGTGACTTTCAATTTATTTGCTCAGAGGGAAAAATGGATTTAAGGCCTTTATGTTCTTATCCCCACTTATGTATTACTTTAATTATTAACCCCAAATAAGCAACTTTTATGTAGCTAACTTGCAGTTAATAGGAGAGCATTTGCAATTTGGTCCATCGTAAGTCTTGTTCCATTGAGCTGCTCTGGCTCGCTGTATGACTAATAGGCTACCTCTCTCTACAGACTCCCTGACATGCAGATATTAAGGAACATTGTTTATGTGGATTTTTGAGATGAGAGGCTCTCTGAGGATTTGGGCGTGTAAGCATAGTTTCTGGCAAATATCTTCAGTGAATGTTAGAAGTTGTTGGAATTCCTTTCAAAGGCAGTAGAAATTCAATATCAAGGGAGTAAAATATTCTAGTAAAGAGTTGTGTGCTAATGGAAGTGGTGTTTGCTTCACAGTCTACAGTGAGTTCTACTCTAATAGAGACACCTTGAAGCTTATCTTCTACAGGAATATAAGCAGGACTTGAAAGAGCCCTTGCTCTTTATACAGAAATGCATTTGAAAACAAGTCCTCTGATATCCCACAGACAGAGGCAGAAGATTTGGAGTCTGAAAACATGCCAAGCAGAGCAGAGTATAGGAGATCAGGAATCACGTGTGAGATTAAGTGTCCCCATGACATCCTCTATCACATAGAATTCATGTGGCTACTGAAAGAGTTTTGACTGATGCAATACATTATATGCATGAAAATCTCAAAGCCACCTGTACAGTTTGCATTTTAGTGTTTTTTAACCCTCGCTGTTTTCTGCCCTGTAAGCAATCCAGTGGAGAATCACCAGGCTTTCTTTGTGCTTGCCAGAACTTAGTCTGTGTCAAACCCAGCCAGATGTACTCAGTTATTCAGGCATCACATGTCTTTGAAGAGCAAACTCAATACTTTTGTAGACATGCCTAGCTTGATGTCAAAACTGGTGCACCAAGGAACTCCATTGAATATTTAACTACAATAAACAAAAAGGTGCAAGGGCCCCAATTCAGATAGCATGTTTTTGGTTTGTGTCAGGCTAGCACTTAACTTCCTGACTTGAGTGTTGTACAAAATCCCTGCCAGAAAAGGCAGACCAAAGACAACTGCAAGATAAAACACGGCAGAGAGAAACCTTGTATCCTGAAGTGACATTCTCCACTACATCACCATCAAGTCTGAGATGAAGCAGAAAAAGAAAGAAAACCAATTGTTAAGCATTTTATAGCCATCTCGGTCAAGACAGTACAATAATTAAGAGAAAGGATTTGCAAATAAAAGAAGTGTATGAAAATGATCTGAAAATATACGGGTTTGGGGCTCAACTTCCCCACCTTTGTTCACATGGAATAACTCACTTCTCAATATAAGCAAGAAAAACTGTTTGGGTACCAACAGCCTCCCAGTGTAGGAACAGCAGGTCCCATGTGTTTGTGTCTGTCAAGGACAGGACATAAAGGGTGAGAGACAATGTTGTGAAAAGAGTTGGAGAAACCAAGGACTTTGACTGGCTGCCAGCCATGTCATTGTATTTCAATACCTAAGCGGACAAATGATCCTTAAAAAAAAAAAAAAAAAAAGACTGTAAATAGAGAAGACTGCTTAAGTACCCAGTCTCAAAAGAATACATGTTAGTGGCTCTAGCTTATGAACAAAAAAATATTAACCCTAGATATGCATCCTTAAATTGAGTCTATCCTCTGCAGAGCCAGCAAAAGTCCTCCAAAGCGTTGTTTTGGTACGCATGTACAGGTCTAAATTAAATTCACACCCAGTAACAATCCATCTAAGCTGCAGGGAGACAAAAAGGACATTTTCAAAGGCATGAATGCCAGGAAGCAGAATAGTTCAATCTTGAGATTCAGAAACGTATAGATGGTAGAAAAAAAAGAAGTAGCAGCTATGACATTTATAGCAAGACATTATGAAGACATTCAGAGTGAGAGCCAGCTGCCTTATTATGTGCATCTTCTGCCTCCTGAGATGCCTTGGGGTACACAAGACATCCACAGGGAGCTAGCAGGTGTGACATAGCACTCACAGAAGACCTGCACTGGTCAAGGGGCTGTGGGACATCCAGCTTATCTAAAATAACAAGATGTCTAGGCACATGAATCAAGCCACAGCTCACATGACAGAATCTGTACCATGTAGTCCCTTGAGTTCTACAATGCTCACATTTACATGCTTCTATGAATCCTTTGAGATTAACAATTTCACCTGAGCTTCCACCTGGACTGTTCTGACTTAATATCTACGACTAGCTGCATATTTGAAAGTGCACTGTCCTTTTCACCCTGAAATCTAGTTACAGCTGACAGTAAAACTGTCAGCCAGTTCAGAAACTAACACAAATATTTGACAAGTTTGAGTCACCAATCTTGCTGGGAGGGAAAAGTAATAAAAATGGTATTTCTGCCATATTTGTCACTGATGTACATATTAAAAGAACATGGGGGAACACAGGGAAATCCTCATGCACCAGATTTCTTTCAACATGAGATTTTGACACCCTCTTAGATATCCCCCTTTATGCTACTCCTTGCTGATCTTTTTTTGGTATCTGTTACGTTTCGTTTGCTGTTATGGGTTTCCTATGGTCTAATTCACAGCACCATCTAGTGACAGAACTTGGGATACCAGGAAACAAAATTTACGTCGCTCACTCGATTTTCTTGGCTTGGTTTTATTTTATAATTGTTGCAAATTAAAAGTATGATGAAAAATTAAATACAAATAGATTCTAAGTGAGTGAAAGTAAAACAGCATACACTGAGACCAACTTACTGTTTTGGTTCCTTAGTTGCACAAGAATTTTGAAGTTACTGGAGAGAGCTCATTGGTGCAGACCTAAATACTTTACTGAATTTGGGGATTTTTTAAAAATATGTTCTTAAAATTCAATTTCACTGTTACAAGAAGAAAAAACAACTTTAAAATATTTCTTAAAATGTCAAACCTAAGTACTTGCACTTTTCCTGTGCTTTCTGTTCAAATATCCTTCAACCAAAATAATGGTACAGAAATTCACAAAACAGCTTAGGCAGCCTAAATCTGCTTTTAACAAGGAACAGAAAGTGCTGAGCCCTACTTCTAAATAGTTTCACACTGGCACCCTGTAGCTCCAAGTTAGATGCTGGTACTCCACAATCCGAAGGTGATTTGTTTGAAAGATGAACCATCTGTGGATTTCAGAGCACAGTCAGTTTGCAAATATAATATTAAAATTTACTTTAGACCTATTCAGTGTACACACAAATGGAGGTGGACGTGGATGCCTTTTTTCCCCACACCGTGCCAGTCCCTCTGCATAAGCAAAAATGTCTGGTTTTCATTTTAGAAGCAAAGCCCCCAGGAGCCCCATAGGCTTGGTTCACATTGTTTCTGTCTTTCTACATTCAGTTAGTCCAGCCTAGCTAAGGCACAATAACCCGCTGGTCCTCAGTCATAACTTATGTCTGAGCCTAAGAGCTAAAAGTACATTGTTTCTAAAGGCTTCAGTGCTCATGCTGAAGGTATAAAAAATAATGCCAAGAACAAACATCTAAGAGCCCTGTTCTCAGTAGGTGTAACACTGTATGGTCCTATTAAAATCTAACAAGAAGTGGCCCAAGGACTGATAAAATGAAATATAGTAAAACACTTTGCTCCCTTCTCCAATTTTCAAAAATTATTTTGCATTGCCCGCTAAGTATTCAAATTTCCAAATGACAGTGAGGTAATAAGGTATGTTTGAAAAGCCTGACTCTGCGATTTCCAACAGTAACAGCATGCAGCCATGGAAGAAAAAAGTAAATTTTATCATCTGACACATCCCTGCCTCTTCAAGCATGAGGAAATGCACTTACCCACCTACAGTTGTAACAACTCAGCCATTTGGGAAGACTGCAGAGAGCTCAGGAAAACAGAGGGGAAATGGGAGAGTACTATGAATGGATTCCCTGTCCACAGTATGCTAGGATGGTCCCAACACATTAAAAATCCAGTAAATCTAACCAGTCTATAAGACATGTATCTATGAACCTTCTCGTGCCTGCAAATGCAGACCAATTTTTGTTAAATTCTGTCAGCCCACTCCAACAACACAAACTGAATCATTCCTCTCCAGAGCTCAGCAACGGGCTTACTGTCGGTCACAAGCACATTTTACTTCATCAGCTACAAGTAGCAGCAGACTATGATGTATTTTACTCTCTAGCCCCCATTTTAGATCATCTGGGAAAACAACTATATTCTGTTAACACACCAGCATCTGCTAGTATTTCTCAGTTGAGACAGCACAGACAAACTGCCTTTGAAACGAGGCTTCTGACTACATATCCATTCTCTATAGCTCCTAAAGGTTTGCTTTGGCAAAGAAAACGGGGGCAGGGGGGAGGATAAAACCACAACAGAAGAAACATCTGGAAGTTTTTTCTTGCAACTTCTTTCCAAGGTCTGTCTGAATAACAATAATAAAAAAATCTTTCTTACTGGAAAACTGGTTAAAGTGAAAAGCACCCAAAGGAAGACCCATCACAATTCTCCAAATAGCAAGATTTTTTCCCTTATGTCTTCATGTGCATATTAGGCCCCTAAGTTTAAAGTTTTGCCTTCAGCTTTGCTGGATATTTGTGACAGGTATAGGCTGCTGAAAATCTATGCCAGAAAACTGATCAATAAACAAGGTTTATACTACGCCTGGCTAGTTATTTGGAAAGCTGAGAAATCTTATGTACAGTTTGGGATTAGGTGATCAATTCCATAATGGATTTGTCAAGTCAATAAAATAGAAACGTATATCACTGACAGCTCATCTCTGACCATGCGAGGTCACTGTTGCTTCATAGAATGAATCAGATGTGCCAGTTTTAGGTTAACAGCACAGTTCAGGTCAGGAACACCAGCAAACCACTTTCTCTACAGTAGCTCAGTTTCTCTCCTTAATTACCTTTCCCAGAAATACACCAAAAAACAAGTACAGAATTACATTCTTTTGAGTGGATGCCGATACTTCTCAGAGCTCTACTAAGAGGAAACCAATTCACATCTCCAGATGTCCTAAGGCATTGAAAACAGGCAGATCAAAATAGTTTCTTCACCCTTGCTAGCCTGCAATTCTTCAAGACCTGAGCACACAGCTTAGAAGATTACTGAATGCTGTCAACAATTAACTGCATCTGATCACTACATATAATGGCATTAGAAACTAATGTCACACAGGAGAACCAGCTTTACTTGTCATAGTTTGAAGCGGTGCAAATAGTCTGGGAAATTTCTTGGTTCATATCTGTGGGGGACTGAATCAAACTGGCAGTCTGACATGAGAGAAATTTCATCATGGTTGAATAAAAGGTATTTTGGGTAGGTAAAAATAGTCTGAACCTGCCATCTCTGTCACCATGAGGGAGCTCTGAAACCAATGAAAACATTTAGAAGTAAACATGGAGCATCATTAAAGGTGGGTTAATAGTAGGCAATTCTGGGAAATTTACAATAAACATAACGCACACAAGAAGTGACAATGATATTTGCAATTACACCTTCATTACAGCTGCAACCCACTCTTTTTCTCTTGCCGTCACTATATATTTTCATCTTCTACAGTGAAGGTAGTTCTGCAGACTTCAGACAATTTCACAAGCTCTGCTACCTTCAGCCCTCAGATATATGGCTGTGTGAAGTGGGTGGAGAAACACAGCCATCTGTGCAAAGCAAGTAGCATGACTTCTTCAGGACAGAGAGCAGCTGTGTTAGAAATGAGCAAATAAACAGGATCCTTCTGATACCCTCCCTTCTCAGGAAAGGTGGTTGTTACAAGGAAAAGCATAGATGAGATGACATCATATAGCATCCCTAAGAAAGGTGGAACACATTTAGAAGGCACAACATAAGAAAACTGACCTTGTCTGTGTCCTGTGTTCTATTTGTGTCATCTAAAGACAAAGCAGAGCATGAATGGTTACTGAAAGAAAGTAATCACCACTAAGTGAAAATCATCATCTTTAGGAAAGCAGGACATCAGTTACCAGAACAGGCATTCTAAGGAGATCTGAATGACTGCAACTGGTAAAAGAAATTAATTCTGTCTTTCAACACAATTTTGTACTGCAGAAAGAGATAAGTAGAGTTTGTATTTCATGGCCATCAAAATGACTAAGAGCTGCTCAGGTTCACTTGCTCAGCACTGACATCTGTCTTTATAGTTTCTTTCTTTCTGAAGCATCATGTACAGGTCACTGTCACCAGGCGTCCCAGATACAATTACCCAATGGCCTGTCTCAGCATAGCTAATTAGGTACTCCTGTTTACTGTTAAAATGTCAGACAAACTCAATAGCAATGTCACAACCCCATTTCACTGCCAGCATGGATACAAGCTATTAGAAGTATGCACATCTAGAGTACAGCATAATTTAAGCTTCCTATTGAGGGCATGCAAATGGAACCTCTGCAACAAAGCACTGCTTCCCAGGAGAGATGCTCTGACAGAAAAACCCATGCATGTTCGGCACTAGTTCTGAATTTTATACAGCTTCATTATTCAGTGAGTGCCTTTTAAATTACTCGTCATCCATTTAGTTCAAGGCCTATTTAGACAGTATGATGCTTACCTTCAAAGATAACTATATTCATACAGCTGATATTTTATTTGTATTCTAATCAGACATTGAAAGCACACGCAGGGGAAAGCCTTATGCTTGCTTTCTACATTAGTGCACATTAAGCCCACCATCTCCTGATCCCTAGATATGTGAAGAGAATGTTAATAAAGGAAACCTTTGCAACAAAGGATTTCATAGTCAGGTGAGTTCACAGTTGGGAAAACATCATCTAAAGGGAAAGACAGACAAACACCTAACCCAGCAACTGCCGTTAAACTGGGCGTGTGTACAAAAGAAACATGTAGCAACAAGGGATGAAGGAAGCTAGAGAGCATTCATCCTACATCTAGAGATATAAAAGGAGCTTTACCCACTGGCAGCATAACCTGAAAGTTTACATGGAGACAGGTTTGCAGAGCTGCCCATCACAAATCAGTTGGAAAGGAACTGCTTTAATTATAGTCATCCACTAGGAACTTCCAGATGGTGACGGCTGTTTTGGCTGCAAATATTACATCAGTAATCAGAATACTAGTAATTACATCAGTATACCTAAAAAGGTAAAAAAAAAAAAAATATCCCCAAACACACAGATCTGGCATGCGATTTTTTCCTACAGGGGAGCATGAGCAGAATACAGGAAGTGCAAACCAGTCTTTCCTAAAGGCTCATAGAGCTCTGTTTATGACCAAATCTGTCTTTGACTCCATCCCGTTCCCCAGATGAATGTTACTTAAGACCTTTACCCAAATGTTCACAGTTGTATCCTCATTTTTTACATCTCAGTGCTTGAAATTTTCTCCCTTTCTTAGAATAGATATTACAGGGTAGGTTAAAAAAGCAGAAATCACCTAAACTGCGGAAGATAGTGAAAATAGCTATGCCACTGGGTAGAAAATACTTTTCCCAGCCCAGGTTTCACTGGGTAATAAGCAAAATAGTTCTGTCCATAGCTATAAGAATCAAGAGGTATCAATCGAAGCAGTATTTACAGATCTTAGAAAGCCATATTTACATCTCTGCTTGCTCTGCATGCTGGATCTTGCCTTTGCCATGATGTGTACAGGAAGATATAATGTACCATTATTAGTGGGTCGAAATTTAAAATTGCTATTGGAGAGACAGAGACAAAGCTGTAAATAGGCAGCTCATTTCCAATAGTATTTGTTTATAGACTAAAGGTCATAAAAGCTATTTGACATTAGAGTAACAAAGTGTTCCCTTAAAATATCAGGTACCTATTGAAGTTGGAAGTAGGAGAACCACAAGATTCCCAGGCAAACAAATAGAAAGCTTTGGAGACTCTTTCTTGTAGTGGCCACATTCCAAGGCTTTTGCTGCTAGTTTTGGAAAACTGCTTCTCTTCTCATGGCTACAGGGATGCATTTTGGTCCTCTCTGTACCATAAAACCAGGCTAACTCCTGCTTTCACTGTGAATAATAGCACATTATAAAGAATCAGTGAAATCTATCCAATATATGGGTTAGAGTATGGAAAAGAATAGAAAGATGATAAATCTCCGGTGTGATTTACTGCCCAATAAATACAATGATTCACCACAGTAATTTCCTGTTTGCAGTAGGCCAAATTCTCCCACCTATACAGGTGTTGAGTAGTTCCTTAAATGATGCCTCATCCTACTGATTTGAATCACACCGTTTACAGATTAACATACTGTTTCATGTCACTAAGGAACTGGACCCTGGCTCCATCTTGTCCTAGACTGACAAAATCGACCAGGCAAAGTGGGTGAAACAGAAGGAAAACATTTACCAAAGCAGAGCACATGTCCTTAGTTAAAAATAGACACTCTCTGTGGCTGTGTCAATGACAGAAAGGTAAATAACCTTTTATCTTCTGAGATGTCCTTTAACAAATCACTTCCCTTAAGCAAACTGGTTACAATCTACTAAGTAAGAAACTGGAGTATTGGTTCACTATGTGTCCTTAATCCCTGAACATGACCTACAAACCCCTGTGGATTTCACAGGAATAAAAGAGAGCTGCCTTTCCCTTGTTAGTTGAAATCATGGGCAGCCATGCAAAGCTGTGGATGCATTAGCCATGCCCCTCTCCTATGCATTCATGCTTTTCAGATCCAAACGCAGTAACATCACTAGATAGTAAAATCCGTGGGGCAGGGAGCCAGGTAATCATCTTCCCAGTGCTACTGCAGTGCAGATTGGTTCCTGATTCTACACATGTTCTACAAGCATAAAATCTGGCTTTGGTCAATACCTAAGTAATTATTTCAATATCCCTGAGGCTGGAGTTATTATGCTTAGTACTGAGGAAGTGGGAAACAGAGGATTGTGCAGGTCTGTAGAGAGGAGTCACTACCCAGTTCAAACTAAAACACATACATAACGTTGTTTTAACTTGCTCCAGAAAGTCTGGCTGCTTTCTGCTCAGACTGATACAAGATGATTCTGCTTGGGAATAAAGCTGGAATGCTTTCCAAGACACATCTAAGGAAGCTGCTGCATTTGATAAGCATTGTAATCTTTCTCCAAACTAGGTACCTGAGAGAAATACCTGCTTATTCAGTTGAAACGGCATAGCCAAAGTAAGATTGTATGTGAAATATATTTCCCACGGACATGAGAATGGAGTTTAAGTCTGGTAATGAAGTCTCCTTGTGCCAAGGAAATAGGCTTCCTATAAGAAGAGTATCCATCCAAACAGATTCTTAATCCTATTGAGTTTTAATAGTTGCACATGTCGTAATATTTAAGAATACTTCCTTGCTAAAAATCCAACCAAACTAAAAAACCCCAACCCCCTCACAAATAGAAACAATATTATCCTTAATGGAGCTGATAGCCCTTCTCTCTTCACAGATTGAAAGCTATGCAGATTGCAGAGGATGTCTTTCCTTAGCTGAAATTTCATGTTTAAGGCAAGATTATCTATTTTTGCTTCAGAAAGTCTGTAAGAAATAGGTCTTCTTGCACAGCCTTGGGAAAACTGCCCTTTGAGTAAACAATTCACAAAAAGTTTACTTCAGGATCAGTTACTGGTTTGCACAGTCCTGTCAATTAGTCTAATTAAGGCAGAAGTTGCTTTTCCCTACTCATGCCATTTGCAATATATCAACCAGAGTTTAATTCTTCTGTTTCATACCTAAGCAAAAACATTTTTCTATTTGTACTCAGTCTCTTCTTGGGAAAAATAATTTCTTCATCAGCTGCTGCAGATTGTTGGGAAAGAGGGCGGGGCCTTCCCAGGCTGACGTCCTTCAAGCCCTACCTGAGTATAAAGAGCAAGGAAGAATTGCAGCCAAGAAACTCTCAAAAGCTGTTTCCTGTGACTGCTGGGATTTCAAGGTTGGCTTTATTCTAAAACTGCTATAACTTGCTGCAAAGAGAGAAGAGGGAAGCTGGACCCAGCTCACACTGGCTAACTAAATCGGAGAATTAAATACAATTACCATGTTCTCAATGTGAAACTGGATTTTTTTTTTTTTTAATACAGCTGAATAAGCTTTTTTCCTCCCCTCTTCTTTCTCATCTTTTCTACACACACAGTGGTAATGTTGCAAACAGTCTGCATGACTCCTGAACTACTGGTCAATCAAAACAGCAGTGAAAATGAAATCCGTGGCTATAGTCCAGGACAGGGATCTCCACTGCCTGGAGAAACTGCCAGTCCCCAAAACTATTTTCAACAGAGCCCATCGTTGCCAGACTCTGGATTAACTGAATTTAATGTTGCAAGTCCCAAGACCTACCCTCCTCCTTCACGTAAACCTCAAGAGATGTCTGCTCCAACTGGTAAGATCAAATCTTTCTTCACATTTGCTGTTTTATGCAATGCTATTATGCTTATTTTGCAAAGCAATAAAGTACACTCACTTGCAACTCCTTTTGTGCTAGCAGAGGGCAGTACTAACAGTAGCACGTATTAAGCTTCTGTGGCAAAAACAAAGATGTACAGCACACTCTCCTGTTCATGTCTTGTTTTTATTTTGTTGTGGTCTGCTGCTGAAGTCAGGAATTACTCTGTTTTGTAAAGGATGCTCAATATTCCATCGCTTCTGTCCATGTCCAGCCTTTTGCTGTTCATTTACATTCTGAATTGCAGGTTCTGAATCTAACAGCAGGGTAATAGATATGATCTTCTGAGTTATTAACATTACAAAGTCATAGGAAAGTTTGGTGAATCATTGCCTTTGCTGAGTTATTAACTTTCAAGGATACAACTGGGCATGTAATCTAATCCATCAAAAGCATTTTTAGTGTAAAATATCTTGAAAGATGATATACTAGCCATTTTTTTATATAAAGCTTTTCAGAGAGGCCGTTAAAATGCTCTACACAGAGTAAATAATACATTGTCAAAACATCAGATTAAAAAAGGAATTATTCCCATTTCTAGAGCAGTCTGAGAAACAAACTACATTTTTTGAGATCCCAATGTTTTAATTATTCAGTGATAGGTTAAACATTGAGAAATGTCAGAAATCTTAGCGCAATATGACAATTCAATATATATTCAAAATGCACTATTTGCTACTTGGGATTTGAAACCCTCCTGTTGAAGGGGTGTCAGTCTCTCGTTGCCTGGGGCAGGGAAGAGAAACAATATCATGCAACGAGAAATCACATCTTGTGTGGCTGGTTTCCATGCCAATATTGCCTATTCTGAGATGTCCCAAGTTTGGGGAGGTGCACCATTCCCATCTGTTGAGCTCCTACAGTTCTCCTTCACCGCACTTAATCAGCCAGACTCCAGCAGCTGCTACAGATCTTACACACACATTTTGGTCAAGGAGGAATATTGGTACAGGCATCTCATGGTTTACGTAACACTGACTGCTCCTGTAATAGGAATTGTTTGCCCAAGCCACATACATACATACATTTTAGGCTGCTGTGTTGTTTAATCATAAGCGTGTTTTAATCACAAATGCTGTTTTCATTGCTCATGCCATGAGCTGTGCTAGAAAGAAGAGATTCTCTCTGCTCCAGCAAGCATTGCTGCTGGATGACTCCTTATTCTCAGTAGCCCACGTTGACTCCCAACACTCTGGGATTCCTTGGAACACTGGCCTTCTGTAGGGTGTATTTGATGCACTAACCAATTGGGAAGACCCTTAACTAGTGCAATAAAGCTACTGTTTTATATTGAAAATAGCTGTTACTGAATGCATTCTATACAAAGATGATCATTCTCAAGGTGGGGGGCGACACACTGTTGCATAAAAGGTATTTCAAAAGCAAAGCATTTAAGCTCCTAATCTGGGCAAGTCTTTCAAGTTTGAGGATTCAAGTACAAAATGCAAGAAGACCTAACACCAACAATTACAGAGCAGCTTGTTTTGACGAAGCCAAGCTTGTTTGGACAACTATGTATTCTCAAATAACTATTTCATTTTACTACGGAAAATTATTGCTTCCCTTTGAATCACACCACACTGATTTCCAAAGTCACACCAAGAACCATTGGAGAAAGACATTGGACATAGCATCACTCTCTCATTTCTGAAACAATTCTGTTCCTTATTGTTCCACTGAAAACAATATAACAAACCACAGGACAGGAAACTGCAAAGACAGATTTACTGCAACAGATGAAAACTAGAAGATGACTAAGAGGAGGAGTAGTCTAAACAGTGTTGACATATTCCCCAAAAGCTATCAAGTGCTCTAAGCCAGTATAGCAACCCTGTGCTGAAGGGCACCAAGAAAAACTGCCCAAGGCCAAGTCTCAAGATAGTACGTTTATTTCTGCACCACTGAAAACTCTAAAACAGAGACATCCAATTTCTTTTTCTTCTTTTTTCCAACCTTCCATCCAAATTTCCTTCTGCATTGTTACCCTGCCCCTATTGTCCTCTTTCCAGCTTCAGTGGCATATTTATACTCAGGACATTCTCTCTTCTTAACTCAAAATTGAAACCGTCTCTGCACACTGAGGTTTGACGATGGCCTTCATGTAGGAATTTGCAGGTTAACTCAGCTCTCTGCTTATGCCCTCAGAGTGAAGATCCCACAGCCAGCTATGGGGTTTGGTTTTGTTTTGTTTCTTAGGAAAAGAAGTCCCTTTGTGAGGCCCCACAGTCTGTTGTAGCTTGAGAAGCAATGCATTAAAGTAATCGTTAAGCAAGAAGTAGGCCAGATCTAAGGAACATGTAGGGTGATGTGGAAATTTCCCACAACTGATGATGAACATCAGAATCACGGGTCATCTCTCAGGGTGACCTCATCCTCCCACTAGTTTACAAAGCTCAGAGAATTTTATTACTTTAAACATCATGTTAACTTTTCCAGATTCTGGACTTAGCTCTGATCCCCCTCAGAAGCGCTACATGGGTGTGAGAGTGAAGATGCCAGTACGGGAATTACTGAGAAAAATTCGGCTTTCCAAAGGTCTGGACCCAGCTCACAGCAAGGTAAGGACTCTTCTTGAGTTTAGAAAGATTGCTCCCAGAGGTATAGCAGCCTGGTGCATGCACATCACACTGCCACTCTGCCAGTGTTGTGAAGAGGTTACACCTACAGCTGCTACCTCTTCCATCCACCAAATGAATGCTTTTGATGAAGGTGGAGAATATACCAAATTTTAAACAAGATGAGGGCCTGTGCTGGGAACATTTTGAAGACAGTGACAGCAAGAACTCATTTGGGCCCTGCATACTACACCTCATACAGCAAGCCAAAGATGGCCCAAGAACCAATAACAATTTTACTCTAGCAACCCAGATTTCTGAACAACCTGCAAAAACAGCCCAAGAAGCTAGTCAGCTCCCAGATGCCTGGTCTGTTGTAAAGATCTCTATAAGGCTGCCATGAATTACCCGCTTAAGAAAATTTATTCATGTGCAGTCTCTGCTGTGCAAAGCACATAGCACAGAACACAATTTACTGTGTTCATGTTACAATATTTGTCGCTGTTTCATCTTCTCTTATGTGCAAGCATCTCAAATTGAATTATGTGTTTTTGCCTCCTCAGGAAGCCTCATTAATGAAGACCGTAACCAAAGGATCCTCAGGAAAAACAGGTTAGGAAACTCCTCTACTGGTAACAGAGCCTCCTTTTCTACTAGGATCGTCACTGCTTGGTACCCAAAGAGCTGGAGCACTTCTCCCCTATGGTCAGTGACCCATGCTGGTTCCTAGCTCCTCTTAAATTAGAGGAGCAGGCCAGCTGTGCATAACTACCACGTTAAGTGTTATCTATCTGTTATCTGGGGCAAAACCTCTGGTAAGAATGTCTTCTGTATGCGTCTTTCTCCCCACCCCCCAACTCAAAATAGCTTATTGCTTCCTTTCTTTCCAACAGAAAAGAGAAGAGTTCACCCTTATACAGAGAAACAGCTTAGACAGGTATGCATAACACCTTCAACTCTGTGCTGCCAGCCTCCTCAGGCATATTTCATGTTATATCACTGGGTGAGAACAGGACAATTCATGTCTGATTTCCCTCCCCCATCTTCCACCCTCCCCATTTTTGTTGCTGTTTCAGAGCAAGCAGAGCATTGGGCAAACGCTAAAAGGCTTAGAGGACCTTGATATCCTGGTAGAGGTACTGCAGGAAGATTTGAACAAAAGCCAGTTGAAGAAGGAGTCTCTGCATTCTGTGCCAGATGGCTTTTGGCAGAGTTTCTCCACGGATCTGCAAGCCTCTCGATGGGAAACTGGAGGAAGCAAACAGGCAGCTGGTGGCCTGCAGGAAAGACGCCACAGCTTAACCAAGTTGTGTTCATACTGCTGTTTTAAAGATTTCAATTCAGTGTTGCAGAGAGAGTTAGAGGCTTCTTTTCATGATGATTCGAGAAACATGCAAGATTCCAACTCACCAGAAATATTCTCAAGGACAAGTGGGAAAGAGAGTAGCTGGTGGATACAGGATGCATGTACAAGTACCCAGAAAGACTTTACAAAGCATTCTTCACAGAACACATCTCCAAACTCTAAACCATCAGGAAGCTGTTCAGAGGTGCTTCTGGAAGCTAACACAGGCTCTTCAGACACTGAGGCACATTTGAAGTTGACCCCAATTTCTTTCACGCAGCAGGATCTCTCTGCCATCTCTTTCTTCCAGTTCCAGCTACACAGGGAAGAAAGTTTACTGAGAAATATCCCAGCAGAAAAACTGCTTGCACCTGATGAAAATGGCAACAGGTCTGCAATTTTTCTATTGAAATATATTGATTTCTGTTTCCTGGGGCATCACTTGGCCTGAGGCTTTGCTCTGAATTCAATTGCTAGTTTTAGGCACACCTGTAGCAAAGGCTTCCTTGCTCAATGGGAAGCTCAAACTTGCCTCAGTACACACAACTTTAGGCAGACAGTAAAAATAGAAAGATTCTATATTTGCAGTAGTATTGCCAAACTACAGCTGACATCAGGACAAATTCGGAGTGTTAACAATATTAACAACTGAGTTGTATATGTAGGTGTTCACAAGAAAATTAAAATCAAGCAAAACAAGTTATTGCAAGTAATTGCTACTGGGGGGGGCGGGGGGGGAAGCAGAAGATAGGCAAGAGAGATCTTTTCCATGCTGCAGACAGTCTCAGGATAATTACTTATACTATTAGTTGGTAATAAAAATGGGTGGGAGGATTACACCAAAACATACATATGCTGCTAGTCTAGAGCACAGACTTCCAAAGAACTGGGAGTGGCTGTTTTATTAGAAATGAAATGAAAGCAAAGGTTTTACTGATCCCGTTTTCCCTAGAATGGCATGCTTAGAGAAAATCGCTATTTATAAAAAAAACATAAAAGCTCTTATTAGGTTCCAAACAGTTCAGCTACTTTAAGGAAGTATCAAGTCAGATTGAGAGAAAGCATGAGATAACTTATAAACTGTCCCAGTCTTGGTGCGGAAGAGGTTAATTCCTGTTCATATAGACAATCCTGTTTCCAATTTGAAGTATTTATAACCCACACAGGGAAAGCTAAACACAGCACTGTCCTCTTCCATGAAGTACCATGTTCTGTTTGGAATAATGATTTTCAGTGCAATAATAAAATTACAGACTCCACTTTTCAGCAATAACGTAACTGTAACCAAGTTACAGTAAGTCACCTACTACCATATTTCCTGCATATTTTTTAAGTAATAGAAAAAGATTCTCACACATGAACAAAATTAATCACACTTATGAAATTTAGACATTTCTACTATCGTTTTTGTATAAATTTCACAAGCTAAAACTTCCAGCAGCCCACTTTACCTCTATGAAGTATTTAAACATCAGATTACATGCTCAAAAGAACATATGAAGGCAGGACTACACACCAAATCAGCTAACTCTAAGTTTTACTGAATGCAAACAATGTTAGTTACTGTGTCAAAAACACACACACACACAAAAAAAGGAACAGAAACAGCAAGAAGTGTCAGAGTTATTCAGACATCTTCAAGGATATCACGCTACAAGACAAGGGGAAAATAAATAAATAGAATCAATGCCTGCATTAATTTTTCCTCCAGGAGGAAATGAAGACATGCCCAAATTACCAAGAAGAAAAAGTATTTTTCAGGATGAAATTCAGAGGAAACACTTGTACTATTTTAAGTAGTTCAGTGAGACTGAATACACAGAAGAAATTGAGCTCTACTCCTCCACAGGACTGAATGCAGTTTGGAAAAACTTCTTTTCTTTTAAGTGCAAGAGGAGGGTTTCCCTTCTTTTGATTTTTAGGTATCTTACGCTCTTCCCCGTACTGAAGTATGCTTTAAAAAATGAGGAGGAAATAGAGATTGTTAGCAAAAATGGATCATGGAGTAGCTCCTGGAGAGGAGAGCAATGACTTACTAGAAAGAAGGGAGGACCAAGAAATCCTAGAAGACAAAATCAGCAACTACATTATTAATATAGAGACTAAATAAATTAAACAATTAAATATGCCAAGATTTCAGCATTTGTGAACCTTAATGTTTCATGCTTTAAAATACATTCTGACTTTTACATTCGAGTATTTTAACCACTGTTTTATCTTCTAATTTTTTAAAACTCTGTTCCATTCCAGGCTGCTGCACAAGGCTGTTGCTCAGGGAAGAAGAGCTCTGACTTATGCACTTGCACAGAGGTTTGCATCCCTAAATAAGATCAATGAGAAGGATGCAGAGAAACGGGTAGGATGCTAACTTGCCAATAATAGGGTCATTTTCCATCACATGCAAATGTCTTTCAAACCCCAGTCAAGCACCGAGCACCCTTTTGGACAAGGTGTGGCTTCTGTCCTTGCAAAGAAGGGAAAACAAGAACAGGGAGGAAGTGATCTGCATAGAGCAAGTATTAGCATGAAGGAGAACAAAACCCAGAGTCCCAACTCCCCACCTCATTCTCTAACAAGCATGTTGTTTTAAAACTATTTTTGAGTTTGACAATGAGTTTCTCCCATTCTTTTCTTCTTAGACTGCATTACATCTTGCTGCAGAAAAGAACCAACATCTGATGGTGAGTGACCTGATATCCCTAGGAGCTAATGTCAATGAACAGGACAGTTTTGGGAAAACTCCACTCCACCTGTGTGCAGAGAATGGATATTTGAGAGTTTTAGAGGTAATTTGGTCATTTATGTTGTACAAAAACATGTGCAAAGGTACAGCAAAGAATACAAATGCATGTTCTTTTGTTTAAAATATACAAGGGTTTTCCATACCTGAAAATTAGCTTTGGCCTGATGTGGTTAAAGTAAGATGGAGTTGGAGGAGAAGGAGGTATTTTGGCACTACCAAAAATCAGGACTTACCTTATTCTTCGTTTCAGGTTTTGAAAAATTGCAAAAACAATGGTGTGTGTGTGGAAGTGAATCTGACTGACCATTATGGTAAGAGGAAAAGCTTAACTGCATAGATGCTTAGTGTAGACTCCAAAAGTTTCAGACTACACATTTTATCTAGGCCAAATAATGTTCAATTTCATGTTTAAAACTAAAAGGTCTAGGAAGACAGCCTATCAGTCTTAATAGAGCACCCCTTATGATTAGCCAAGTGTGGGATGGTTTACACCAGTGAGGTATTCAGGCACTGGATTTGACTTTTCTGTGGTCTGTTCTGTTCAGGTTTAACACCGCTACATTGTGCCGCTCTTGCCCACACTGTCTTAGTCACAGAATGTCAAAAAACTAACATCGATGCTGACATGGGAAGGTTTCTCAGACTACGCAAAGATCAAATTCTTGAGGGAATTAACTGCTTACTACAAATGGGAGGAAAGCCTGAGTTGCAGGTGAGGACCAGCAGCAGGTTGCTTACTGTGGCCTTAGGTTTTCTTACTCTTTTGCAATCACAGGTTTCACTGTCATTTGCAGGTACTAAATTCATGTGAAATCACCACTACCTATTTAAAAATTGAGGAGAACACGGAACTCATGTGTTTGCTTCAGACTCATAAACCTAAGGGACGAAGCATTCTTCAAGAGGTAACTATCTATAGCTACTTTTACACAGACTCTAGCGTTCGTACCCAAGAAACTAAATGCAGTAATTTAAGCTGTACCATCTTGTAAAGACAATAGATGATGCTCCCAGCCTTGCCCTATCTTGCATAGGGCAGGAAACCAGCTTGTCAGGGAAAAAGCACTGTATGAGCTCTTACCGCGCTTGGTCCCATCCCAGCTCTAGGAACTGCTATATTTGCTATAATTTACAGCAGTCCAGCTGCATGCGGACTGCTGCTCACACCTGTCCCCAATCAAAACTCCTCCTAGCAACAATGCCTTCATTTCCAACATTTTGCAGCACACCAAGCCAGACAGAGGTACCTCAGAAGCAACACTAGGGGAATTCTTCCTCTGCTGATAAAAGAATGCTACAGGCCCGAGTATTGCCACTATGTTCAGTTATCTTCAGCAGCTTCTTAAAAGATGAAGATCTCATTTTCTCTATCCCTTAGCACACATATTCAACACTAAAGCTATCCAAAACCTGCATTACTGGGCCAAAAGATAACCAAACTATGAAGTGGGTGTCAGCATCTCTCTCTAATTTTTTTGGAGCAGGAAACAAGACACGAACACTGAAAGGCAGAAGCTTGACTGCTTATCAGAGGACTAAGTTTCTAGGGTGAAACTCTGCTCTATTGAAATAATGCAATATCCACCACAGATTCCAGTCATTCTTGTCCAAAATTAAGTAGATATTGAGTGTTTAGAAGTTATAGACCTTCTACCTTTTCTAGGGTCCTTTTTGACTCTGTCAGATAAGAGTTCCCACCAGTGTACATGTACAGAAACTGATAAGATAATAAAATTTCGGTTAGAAATACAGACTTAAAGCTGCAATTCAATGCATTTAGGAACCTCTCTTCTTAACAGTTATGCTCTGTAGGAGACAAAACACAGTAGAAAAAAAATAATTTCAATCCAGCTCATTACTGACTGAACTGTTAAACATGTCACCCTCTCTAATCTTACAGTAATGAGAAGAATCTAGGCTTTGCATGTCAAAACCAGTACAAGTTCTTGACACAAAGCCTGTATCACTGTTAATGTTGGAAATTTTCTGTTCTGGTTTCTCCATTTATATAGAGTTACAGTTTGTTAGATGCCCCAAGAAGAATGCCCAGTCTTTCATCACCAGATAACTTTTCTGACCTTTTTTCCATGTCATCTTTGGACCTCTTCGACGTCATTCTTAAAGGTATTTTGTGGTCAGAAATTGATTTTTCCTAGTTAGGGTCTTTGTAACTCAACAGCTGTAATGTAGTAGCTAGGTCCAGTACCTTTCCTGCATTGCTATATAACACTTAACCATCAGTTCATGTAGAAGTGATGGAAAAGATATCTAGTGGCTTATAATAGAATTCAGATTAACAGCAGAGTTCTGTACAGAATCTCTTGTGCTTGCAAAACTCCTTACCTATCCAAAACCAAGTAGAAAATAGGCAATAAATATGTGGCATTAGAAGGAACACTTAGCATGTAGATTGAGCTGAATATTTTTTGGTTTGTTGCCTTGCAGGGAAATGATGGTAAGGCTCATTATCTGCATCTCACGGTCGACGTGCTGCAACTGTTGCTGAAGAATAGACAGAACAGACAGTAAAAGTCTTCAAAAGTATTATAGCTTGAACTGACTGTTGAAAGTATCTCCTCAGTACCCAGAATTAAAGAGTAAACCAGTAAATGGGGAAAACCCTCAAGCCAGGTTTCAACAGTATTGGGTATTCAGTGTTAGGTGCTCCAGTAAACTAATAGGTCTTAATCTTCTCACAAAGCCAAGCACTTGTACTTCTCTTTTGAAGTCTGAGTTGTAGGTATTCTGCATTCTGAAGCTCTGACAATTTTTTAATGCAGAGGCCTATCTTAAGGAAAAAACCCTCCAATTTTAGTCATTCAGAGCCTAGCATCGAGGGTACCAGTGTAAGATTAGTCTCCACAGTCCAAACAACGTTTGAATGTGCTGAAAATCTCAGGCAGTATGTAATTTTAAACATGAACTATGGGAACTCAGAATCGGATGGGCTATAGTTAATACTTTCTGCAGTCTGGCTCTGAATTTGTCCAAGGCTGGAGCTGTCACACTTTAAGGCAGTCTTATTGGGGGAAAAAAAATCTCTCCAAAATAAAATAGACACACACATTGTTACTGAGCATGTTTTTTTCAGCTCAGAAATTGAGTTCTTTATGCAATCAGAATTTGCCACCAATAATGGATGTTAGGTGAAGTCTGGGACAGAAAGCGTTTTGAATCAGTTCCTTTTATTCTGGATGATCTAACAGAGGAATATACCTTTAGAAAATTTAAGTATATAACAACATTTTTTACAAGGATCACTTTTTATACTAAGCAATTTTGCAAGTTAGAAGCATAACAAGGAGCTTAAATTATTCTGTGCTGCCAGATATCCAAGTATACAGTAGAATTCCTATAAATTAGATAATTATTGTCCAAAAATAAGAAAAAAATCTTTTCCCAGACTTAGTATATTTTATTTTAACTTCTGATTGTAAATTAGCTGGTTTCTATGAAACTTCCCTGTTTGCTACATATGGAGCAATCTACATCTACATAACCTACAAAATGACTGATCCAGCAATCAACTCACGTATGTACCTCCTGTTGAAGTAAATAGGAGATTTTTTACGTGTAACCACTGCAGGATCCAGTATTAAGTACTCAGCATGTTTGGGGAATATTTTTTAATGAACCCTTTGCATTTTCTGCTTGTAAAAAAGGTTACTTTCCTCTTATTGGATATCCTTAAGTGTTAAGCTCCAAGAGCTATGCTGCACAATGTGAGTTAAGTTTTACTGAAAAATGACAGTGTTTAAGTTAATTCCACTGGGATTTGGGTCATATCCTATGTTTTTTATGCTCTGAACAGCTAAATAGTACTCTTATGTTTTTTCTCTTGTCTGAATGAGTTATAAAATACTCAAAAATTTTAAAGTATTTTATAAAAAAAAAAGTTTGTTGTTCACACGATGAGCTGTATAACATTGTGGAATATTCATCCACCTCCTTCCGTAGGTGTCCCTCATGTTTTAATCATGTGAAGGGTTTTCTTTTTCCCTTTTTGTCCCAGGTTTTACTTGGAAATACAAATATTTTCCTCTGTGATGATTTTTCTCTGCCCCCATCCCCCCCACCATCACCACTCATTCTTCCTTCATGTTTGCATTTTAACCCTCATCTGCGCTCACAGAACTTTTTATTCATTTGAAGAGAATTAATGAAGATCATGTAGGTTACCCAGCCTCCATTCATGTGATTTAAGGATCAACATCCATTGAAATTAAAGACTCCTTATTTTCAGTGAAAACTGACTAAGAAATTCTGCATCACATACAGAACCAAGAATGAAGCAGTATGGTGAACAAACAGAAGTACATCAATAAGCATTCTCAGTGAGGAAAAATTAATTTACTTATAGGATATCTTAAAAAAGTGTAGAAAACTATCATATAAGAATACAATATTAATCAAGTTCTTTTAGTCACATGGAAATCATTCAGGTGAAAGGACAGGAACCTTAAGCTATTAGTATGTATCATTTATTCAATATACTCAAAGCTGAACTAGCTTGTAAAGTATATTCTACAATAGTTATACATTAAATGCACTGGCATTAGTAGGCACGCTTTACACTGTTTCATTGTTCCTTCCTGTCAATAAATATATTATTTCACGCAGTATGTAACTTATTGATTTTTATGTGCTGGTATAGCCATGCTACACTCACAACAGAAGTGACTATCATGAAAAGAGCAAATTAAGCAGACTTCAAAAGCTGACAACTACATAAGGGGTTTTCATCATTGTTTTGGGTTTTTTACAACTAACTAAATTCAAACTAGAAAAAATAAGCCATGGACCTAACAAGATTAAGTAATATAAGAGTTTGCTGAAAAAGCTCTATCTTTTCAGCCATTCACTGTGGCTAACTACAACAAACAATTCTATACTAAAAGAGAATAAAAGCGGGTGCCAACAAGATTTCAGGTCGCTGAAGTCCAAGGAGTAACCTCTTGACCTCAAGACATGTCCTGTGCTTTATTCACACAGACTACTACCATGCCCATAGAAGAGGGAGAGGGGTTACCATTCTGCACTTGCAGCAGGGCATGGCAGAAGAATCCCCAGGACAAAATCTGTCCAGCACAGATCAGAGATCAGACCTATTCTAAGCTGCACTGACATTATCAACCTGTCTCATGACTACCTAGCCCAGGGCTCTTTTCAAAAGCAGCTGCAGCAGCATAAGGTTCAAGGTGCACAGCTAGACTGTGGCATGCCTGAAGCCAAGTGCTGTGCTTCTGACACCTAAGGACTGGTTACGGTGGCCAGGCTAGTATTTGCAGTATGACTCATACAGCTAATTCCTTCTAAACCAGATCACGTGTGCTCCCACAAGCTATAGTCATGCCTCTGAACTGTGGCACAGGCTGTACTTAAAGAAGCCGCTTTTCTTCTTTACCTCACTTCTCACCCATATTACAAAATCAGTGCTGTTCACTGGCTTACATGGTTACTTAGGTTCCCTGATCCTTTGAAGATATATACGCATTGACATGCATAATTATTTTTAGGAGCAGTGTAAAATCTTTACCACTGAATTAGTAGCAATTCAGTAAAGAAAGATAAAAATAAATAAATAGATCAGATCCAGTGCTTCCAGCAGTTCTCAGGGATGCTCCTGATCAGGAAAGAGGAAACTCACAAGATATCTGTTGCAGATTTGTAACGGCTTGAAGAAGGCCCTAGCAAGGATGGAAGCTTTACTTTCCTGGCAGGGTGCTCTGATGGACACTGCATATATTTATGGTCAGTGATAGTCACAGAGCCACAGACCCTGTACATAAAGTGAATGACAGAGGAACTGTGGTCTTCAGTGGGTGTACAGAAGCCTACAGTATTCATTCCAGTTTCCTAGACTTTCCTTGCTAAGTCTTTCCATCCAGAGTTGGGTGAAAAAAGCTCTGAGCCAGAGCCCTAAAAGCTGCAGTTACAAGTTACAGCAAGGGGATGAACAAATATATCTGCAAAAACAGCCTGAGGCAAGGGAACAGGAACCCTATCCTATGTGTTCCCTCACTAGGACTTTGGCTGAATATTAGATCTATCCCCTACAAAACCAACATCTTAAGATTCCAGAGGGAAACAGGACACTCACAGATGCTTGGATGTTACTACACAGTCACAAGTGCAGAAAGTCCTGAGAACAGAAGCCTTCAATGCTAAGTCATTGAGCTCTACTGAACGGCTTTTGTGGTCCACACAGATGTATTTCCACTAGCTTTCAGAAGTTATCAGTAACACAACTACTTAGTGTAGTCTCCTATAACATGCTGTGAAAAACAATGGACAGGCATTGCCACCTAGCAGCTCATCTGTACCTATGAAATAAACACAACATAAATTGCAGAGGTGACAAATGGCATTGCAAAATATGAAAAGATGAGGGAAGATATTTTATGGATTAACAAGAAACTCCATGGCAGACACACAGAAGTTCTTCTAGGTCTTACATAAATTGAAAGAGTAGAAACAACACAAGAAAGACTAGAGAGATTTTGGCTCAGATTTTCAGTGGCATAAAATTCTGCAGGCAGCAAAAGAGCCTTTTACAGACCATTAACTCTGGAAGGTGCCTTAAGAAAACAGCTCTTCCAGGAGCTGTTTTCAGTAGCTAGTGATGGCAGAAATGCTCCAGCATTCTCCTTCCCCACTACTTATGTCAAATGGAATAACAGGACCCAAATTCTTTTTGGCAGAAGGGTATCCCTATCTGGAGGTATCTGACTGCTTTCTGATCTTGTCACCCCAGCCTGGTACCACACCAAGACTGACCACAGCAGAAAATTCACCTCCTGTTTTGTTTCTATCCTCCAAAATGTGTTCCTTGACATCATACTTTGCTGTATATCCCCAATTATTGCATCAAAAACTCCCTAAGACTGATGGATTTTTTTTAAACAAGCTATCATCTCCCAGTTCCCAGAAACTTAGCCGAGAAGCATATGAACTCTTGCCCACTAAAACAAATAATGTTAAACCAAGAACAATGCCATGATTTTAAGTAAAACACATAGAAGAAAATAAATTACATTAAAAAATTCCTTCTAACACACAAACAAAAAGAATATTTTAGATGGGGAAACAAGAAAAGAGTCGGGGAGGCTGGACACTGAAGAAAACCTTCCATAGCCCTTCTGGGAATATGGATCAACTGCTGCCATTTGAGAAGAAATACTGACATTTCCTCTAGACCACTCTGCATCCCTTTTTCCATAACTCCACTTCTCTCTCCACGTGATGACAACCAGTCTGAATTGCAAGAAGAGCTGGAGGAGCCAAGTTTCTGAGCCAAGCAAGAGGGAGAGGCTGAGCTCTTGGCTGATTCAGATTCTTTTAGAACAGTCTCACCCATCAAGTTTTATTTTTCCTGCTTTCTTTGTGGCTAGAGAAACTTGGAAACCAAATGATTTAATTTAAAACAAGACATGTTTCTGCAGCTGTGCTGAACAGGACAGATGAAATAAATTTAGAGAAGGGAATCCCACTAACTCAAAAATTGAGTGTCTCAAGCACTTTGAAGAGGGATCGTGGTGGGGAAAGGCAAGAAAAGGAAAGAGGACAGGACATTGGCTCCCACTCAACCTGGACAGCAGGGCTCTCAAGTTGTAGACCCAGACTGCCCCAGCCACACACACACAAGCCAGGAGCTGCAGTTCAGCATGCACACTTCATCAGTCTGTTTACCCAGAACTTTCACATGTCCTGACGATAAGCATGCTATGCAGCTTAGCATCTGGAGGTTGCAGTATCTGTTCTAAAGAAGTTCCTTTTGTCCTGAGGGAGTCTAAGTGGGCTGGAGTTGCAGGCATCCCTACTTGCCCTATTTACTCATGTCCATGAGGAGCTGGTTACACAGCACCTGTGCCCCAAAGTACCACACCATCATTTCCTGCCTTTTTTTCTGCATCCCTCATTCCTTGCAGTTTCTAGGAGGAGGAAAGAGTTTCAACTGAGGTTATCAGGAAATCTTTTGCCTGAAAAAAAGACAGTGAGGGGAAGGATATTCTTGTTGAGCTTCCTGCTATGCCTAGGAAACAATACTTGTTCCTTCTTCCCTGGATTTCCAGGTTACAATGTTTTATTTGTCATCTGCTTTGAAGCCACTTCACCTTTACTTCAGTGGGGAAGTTTTGGGGTTCACTTGTCTTAGCAGCAAGAGTTTAGGCTCCAGTGGATAAAATATCACTTCTCGGGTATAAAACCCCAAGATGTTGTTAACTAGTTGATATCAGGAAAACCCCAGGCACTGCTCTGCTCCATGCTTGGCCATACTTCACTGCTACACCTACCAGAAGCCTGTCTGGGTAGGTCCCAGCTCTTAATTATCTTTGTTTGTTATCTCTATCTATCATCACTAACCAAATAAGTTTACAGAAGTAACATTTTTTTTAACATAAGATCTCCGAGCACAAATACTGAAATGTGTCAGGTGTGATAAGTACATACAGAAGTCATAACACCATTACTTCAGTAACCAGAGGGTTACTGTGCAACCCAGAATAAATACTCCCTTCAGATCTAAAGGAAAACATGCAGCACAAATTAATAAAAAAAAAAAATCTAGTGGCAGATTATAAAGATGAAAATTGGCTTTGTTTTGCTTTGTTTTAAATAAAACCCTCTGGATCCCTTTGCTACTGATGAGTAACCAGTTTTTGAATCCTTCACTTCTAGAAAGGTATTCACAGCTAATTGATTGCTAGCGGCACAGAAACACACAATAACCTGCCTTCAAAGGTCTACACAAAGGCCAAAAAAGATTTCCATCCACACAAATGCTGAGACTTAACAAAGCATTTTAGAATCCACAAAGCACAGCCCCCTTAAAACTTCAGTTTTCATTTTCTTCACCAGAATCTTATGCATCTCTTTCTGCTCCTTCGATAAAGCTTCTTTAGAGAGCAGAACTAAAAGGTATGTTTACACCTCTACTGAGGCTGTGATGAAATCACATTTCAATTAAGCAAGAAATATCTGCCTGTTAGAAAGACTCTAGGAAATACCATTGAACAGAAATTTATCTACTAGGATTTTAAGTAGTTGGACACTTTCTGATTTCATTTTCTTATGCTTCCAGGTGTACATGTTTTGACTCCTACTTAACATGACTTTTCCATTTCACTGGAATTATTACTCACACACAAAGGCAATCCCTTTTCTGATATAAAAAAGATAAGCTTCTGCAGAACCCAGCAGTTCAAGTCACAGCCAAATAGGGTGTTTCTTAGGGTGAAGCACGTACACTATTGAAGTCCATCTTGATGACATTTGTGTATGTAATAGAGGTCATTTAAATACTGGATCTTTACTTTCTATGTTCACAGCAGGCTATTTCCAACAAAATACCTGTCTATTGTAAAACAAAACCCTCAGCTACATTCTCTTACAAATTAAATAAAATTTAGGTTTTTAATTCCCTGAGGAAGTGAAAGCCATGAACTGCTGTATTCCCCACATTACCTCCTCTCCCAGAATCAGAGCTCAGCTGCAGGGATGCTAAAAATATATCCTCCAAAGTTTTAATCCATCTATGTATACAACATTGCTATTGGAAAAATACAACTCAAAAGCCAAAGCAAAAATCTAGCAGCTTCCAGTCTCTGCATTATCCCTGGGACTTGAAAAAAAAATCTGAGATCTCTTTGGTCTATATCCTCATTTGTTTAAATTTAAATTATGATTCAGCTGGCTTTTCAGGAATAACTCCGAATAACCAGTCCTCAGTGTTTTTGTTTTCCAACAAAGCAATTGAGTCCAGAATGCCAGAAGCCTTATGCTCACTTGATTCCCCATAAAGAACAAACTAGAAGAGCAGTAAACAGTGAAGAATAAAGGGAAATAAATCAGAGAAGGCATGGAAAGAGGAAGGAAAATAAAATTAGAATCTTCCACATGTTGGATCACTTTCACCACTCCAATTTAATGGGTGGTGTCTGTTTTGCTGAAGGTGACAAATAACCCTGCAAAGCTCCAGACTGTGTTGTCACATGCTTGTGTTTCATGTGGAGAAAGATTCTGTCCTCTTTTGCAGGGAGTAAGTATGTTAGAGACAAAAAAAAAAAAGAAAACAACGCATACACAAAACAAAGATGATAAGCACAGGAAAATAAACATACACTGTATGCTTCAAATCCTACTTCTTCAAACTGGAAGTAAGCCTGCAGGAACTAGTTGTAAGTGTTCTGATTTTTTCTCAGACTGGGGTCATAAAAATCAACTTGACCCTCCCCTCCCAATTCCGCCAACTGTGAAACTGAAAGAGAGCACAATGAATACTCCAAGTTTATCATCATGTCCCCACCCTGGAACAAGGCAGAAGTGTTCATAGTAAGTTGCAGTTTTTAGAGTAATAATTCCTCTGAGAGTCACTTGTGGGTAATGCCACCAAAAAACATCAAAATTACCTTGGCTTTGTGCCAACTGTCACAGCCCAGCCTTTCACTGGAAGTCTTTAAACTATTTCAGCATTTGCATAACCTTCTCTTCAAAAAACCCACGACTGTAATCCAAGCATTAGCTAAAGGTAACTGGCCTTCTTTAGCAGAGTCAAAGGCTACTGTAAACATTATGTGGAGAATAAAGTTTATGTGGAAAAAAATAACAACATGGTATAATTATGGTGTAAGTTGGTCAAATATTTGCAGAACGTACACCACCTGTGGTTGTGTGAACACAGGCTTTCCTTTGTTCAGAAACCTTTATTCAATTTAACAGAGAAATAAGACCAAAATTTTGCTTGACTGCCTTACTATGGTTCTTACAAATATATTGGTGTACCTACTTATTCAGATACCATGTAACTAAAATAACAAATAAATCTCAAATACCAATGCCCAAGAAAAAAAATAGCTAACAATAATGTGTGGTTTGTAATGTGAATCTGGTATAGCATACACTGAAAATACCAGTGAGGGGGGGAAAAAAAATAGCATTCCTGACCACAACAATTACATGAGTTAAAAAATTGTATGTGCATTTTTGCTGGTTTCAGCTGGGGTAGTTAATTTTCTTCATAGTAGCTGGTACAGGGCTATGTTTTGGATTTGTGCTGGAAATATTGTTGATAATCAGGGATGTTTTCATTACTGCTGAGCAGTGCTTACAGAGAGACAAAGCCATTTCTGCTTCTCACCCCACCAGCAAGTGGGCTGGGGTGCACAACGGGTTAGGAGGGGACACAGCCATAGCTGGGACAGCTGACCCCAACTGACCCAAGGGATGTCCCACACCATAGGACATTATGTTCAACATATAGAGCTGGAAGAAAGAGGAGGAAGGGGCAGGGGAGACTTTTGGAGTGATGGTGTTTGTCTTCCCAAGTCACTGTTACACATGATGGAGCCCTGCTTCCCTGCAGGTGCCTGAACACCTGCCTGCCCATGGGAAGCAGTGAATGAATTCCTTGTTTTGCCTGTGTGAGCAGCTTTTGTTTTACTTATTAAACTGTCTTTATCTCAATCCATGAGTTTTCTCCTTTTTACCCTTCTGAATCTCTCCCCCATCCCACCGGGGCAAGTGAGCAAGTGGCTGTGCGGGGATTAGTTGCTGGATGCAATCAAACCATGACAACATCAGGGATGCTTTTACAAATCCCATACCAGAGAAGAACCGCAAGAGACTGCTTTGCTCTCTTCAGGAACTATTTGAGAAGATGTGAAATCTCCAGTTTCTGTGTTCAGTAATATGGTACTTTTGGAGGCTATTTATCCAGTAGCCTGCTCATTTTCCCATCTTTAAAAATTAAATAGAAAAACTGGAATTTGCCGTACTTGGCCTCCCCCTTTTTTCTGTTCTTTTGCTGGTCTGAAAAGTTAAGATAGGTAAAGGGACACCATGTCAGCCAGGCCTCTGAGAATGACTCAGGCGCTAATTCTTGGTCTTGATTATAGTCACAAAACATTTTATGGGGATATTGAACTCCAATCCCTGCCAGGAAAATGACAGCTTGATACACCCTGCAACATTGTATATCAGTTCTGTGGAAAAAGGAAGTCGTGTATCTGCTCATAACAGCAGGTAATTGCTAACCTAAGACTCACCAGGGAAAATCTTGTTCCAAGCTATTTCCTTATTCAAGACCCATCACCACTGGACTCTGGTTTGTGTAGCAAATAGCAGTCTTACTTCCTGTACGAAGGAAATCTACTAAATTCCTCTCATATTCTTTGCCTATGAAACCTAATGCCTCAGGGAATCTCTGGGGTCATTTCCACAATGCTACAACTGTTCCATTCCCAAAGGCGGAACTCTGTGAGACCCAGGGCTGGAAGGCTTGCCCAACCTAATCTTCCTAAACCTAAAAAAAAAAGCGCCCAGCACCAGACTTAGAGTGGAATCCAGAGCCTTGTAGCAGCTGGCTGAAATAGAGACTCACTGCTGGAGGAAAGGAGCTGAACACAACCGTAGAACTACTCACTGCTTTCTCTAGGCTGTGACATTAGCAGCTGCCCAGAACAACTAGATTAGCAGTCATTCCTCAATAACCCTCTTGCTCTCCTCCCTCTACTCACAGATGCTGACTGGGAGCAAGGCACATAAGAGATGGGGATTGAAACCTCCCTGGGAATGAAAGGAATTGAAAGTACCTTTCTGTGTGAGTGTTCCAGCTCCATGGATGTTGGCTGGCAGATAGCTCTGGCTTTATCTGTGATTAAAAAAAAAAAAGACAAAACAAGAAAAACCCAAAACAAAAAACATGAAACACAACAAAAACAAACCTACAAAGAAAAAGAAGAAATGGCTGCCCTTAGTTTCTCAATTACCTGAACTTACTAGGTGTACTCTGAGACTAGGCACCAAAGCAAAACCCTGCAGGGGACAGGAGAATAGGCAAAATCACAGCTAGTTCCTGCATTCCAATCTGTGTTAGGCAGGACCTATGCACAGGATTTCTCCAATGGGGGCAATTCCAGGCATGCTCAGAGACAGATCTCTATGCTTGGGGAATGCAAACTCAAACAAGGAGGTGAGTTTAGGCACTTCCAGCATTAGGCAGCACTGAGTGGGAATGTTTTGTATTGTAACTTAAAGTGCAGGCAGTTCAGATCTAAGTAAACCCTACTTTAAGAACCAAACTGTTTTAGTTTGCTCTCTATTGTTTTCTGTACTGTATTGCTCTCTAACTCTGTCCTCAATTGTACATTCCCCTATAAAGCACAGCCCTTGGCTGGGAACTCCAGCTATTACTGCACATTAAAAAAAAAAAACCAACCCACAACCAAAATAACAAACCAAAAAAACACCCTAGTATATCAACTAGCCCTTCACTGTAAAATCAGAGATTTGCCAAAGGGGCACCAACAGTTTCTGGCAACATGCATATTGTCAATTAAGATGTAGTCCTAATTTCTGCAAAAAATAAATGTCTCCTCTCTCTGAACACTGCTCTCTTGCTTCCATTTTTTTCCAGGCTGACTAGCCAGTGGAACGATGACTGCCATTCAGGACATATCTGGAAACCACTCATTTATTGTGCCCCTAGAAAGTCCACCCAACCACAGCTCTTTGAACTAGTAGTTGTGTGAAAGATTTTTAATAAATATATGTGCATTTACCAGTGCCACAGAAGGTACAAAGAGGGGATAACAACAATAAATGTCATCCAGAAATGCTCTTGAATATATACAAGGAAGCAGAAGCCTCTGCTATATATATGACACCCCCTTCATGACACATGCAGGTAGGGGGCTGCGATAGCTGCCTTTTATTACAAGAGCAAAGGTTTCAGAAGTGCCTCAAATGCCCGTCAGTGTAAGATGTGACATTAATTCCCTTTACCTACATCTCATTACACTTTAAAGGGCCATTTCTTATGCGACATCAAGAAGTTTATCGCTTCCTCGGCCACATCCGGAAAAGCGCAGCGCATTTTATGGAAAACCGAAGGAGAAGGAACCGCCCGGTGCCCTTGCGCTTGCGGCGGCTTCCCCGGCCCTGAGGAGCGGGCAGGCTGCCCCCTGCTGTGGGAAAGGGTGCTCGGCCAACGGCGCCGGAGCCTCGCCCCGCGGCGCCGCGGCTTCGGAAGCGCTTGCTGCTTGTGCCGCCCTTAAAACACCCACGAAGAATGGAAAAAGCGGACAGCGTTCATCAGCAGGTCCCCGAATTGCATTCTAGGATCTTGAAAAACAGATCTTGCAAAACAGAGGGGACAAAGCAGCCGTGAATAATTACATTTTCTGGAGTCAACAACGAAAAGACACCAATCGCTTAACAGTGTTTGCCTTTATGTTCATCACAAACTATGCAGCCTACCCCAAAAATAAAACCCAGCATCCCACACTAACTGATGATCCCTTACGGTAAATGAGGATTCATGGACTTTGCAAAGTCATGGCTGCTGTAGGGACCCTGAAAACTTCAGAACACCAAGTACAGCAGCAGACTGTCTGTAGTCATAAATAAGCACTTATCTGTGCTGCAACAGTCATATTTTGTATGTAAATTCTTTATGTTGGACAGAGTACAGCTTCTATTATGACCTGTAGGAGAGTACAGTAGGCTCAAATAACTTCCATGAATATTTTACACAAATGCATTAGCATGTTCTACCTTTCACTGACCATTAAATATTAAGTGGCTGAAAGGAAAACTCTCCTTATGCGTGTCTGTCACCCACATTTAGCAATCCAAGCTACGCCGTGTGATAGATAAATGGCCCTCTTCCTCTTAATTTTCTGTATATTTTCAAGCTTGCCTTGTGACAATGGGGAACTACAACCTCAAAACAGTGAGGACTGTCAAAGTGGAATTTACTGCAAACGAAGAAAAGAGAATCTGCAAATTTGTCCAGCAGGTATTTGTAGATAATTCAGCAGACATTATTAGCTTCTTTAGAATGCTTGTCAGTCACATACTGCTCAATAAAAATGCAGTAAGACTTTTTTTCTGAATGCTATAGGAGATCTCAGATAATCTATTGGGCTTGCTGAAATTCGTATTGCAAAAGCTAAGTAAGCTTAAACAATTATAGGGCATTCAATTTAATTTTAATAAGATTTGCATATCAGAATACTTCCTTTCTGTACTGCATAGTAAAACAATATTGAAATGGGGGAATATTTTTGTTGAAGCAGGATGTGTTTAACTGATTTTGGTGTTATGACACAAATAAGCTACAATACTTAAACTAGAAAGACACTGAGTCATCCATCTACATAATACAGCTGCATTATGTAAGAAAAATTGACAAGAGTTTTTGTTATTGTTCAAAGGTTATTTCTGCCCTGAAGGAAGCGTCACACCGGTTCCATGTCCCCCAGGAACTTTTCGCTCAGAAGGAGCAGCGCTGATATCGCACAGCTGCTTGACATGCCCGGTGGATTTCTTTAATCCTATGCCTGGCCAAAAAGCATGTCTTCCATGTGGCTCAGAGGCAGTGCAGCCTGCAGAAGGGCAAGAGACGTGCATCTGTCTTGGGAAAGGTCAGGTGTTTCAGGTACCAGAACAGTTCCACAAAAGCTGTTCAGTCTTAACACACGTCAGTACTACTTCACACTTTTTTCATTCTCTTTACCTCACCTGCACTACCCTATTCAGTCTCTCTCTCTTTAGTATTGACAGCCTTCAGTCCTATACCTCATTTCCAATTACACAGACCCACAGGGAGGGGGACACCAGATCTACAAGGGTTCTGAGTTCCTTCAGGGCTACATCAATCCTCCCCCTTTGCTGGAATGTAAAGGATATGCATACTGACATCAAAGTTTCATCTGACCCTGGTCAGAGAAGGTGCAATGACTAATGCAACAAGGTAGAGAACAGTATCTGTATGAGGCTACAGGTTCCTAAACAAATACCTGTTTTTTCTTCCAGCCCAGTGATGCTCACTGCACATGCCCTCCAGGTTACTGGAGGTCCTTAGATGATGGAAGAAACTGTGTCAGACAAGCATATGATATTTGTCGAGATTCAACCTCGCGAAATCAGGAAGGACAGTGTTTAACCAAGAAAGGATGGGTTCATTATTGTTCAGAAAAGGTATTTCAAATTTAGCGTTAGTTAAATCCAAAGAAAATTCAGAAACTGCCCTAAAAGCAAACTCCAAAGCTCTTCCTTCAGAAGGCATAGACAGCATGGCAACCAGGTGTTATCAGTGTTTTCACAGGAGGTTTTGCATCATCTTCTACCTGAAATATGAAGCCCAGATTTTCCTCCTCCCTTAAGGAGGACCTGGACATTATTTGTACTTATATTTTATTCCTTTTTTTCCCTCCTGCAGGTTTGTACTGTCCCCAGATATTATCAAGGTTATGACAAGCTACTTGGCCTCTGCATTTGTCAGACTGACAGTCTGGAGAGTGTGTGTAATTCTCACTGTAGAATACAACAACGAGATACTCTCCAAGTCACTTGTACAGAGAAAAATGCTCAGCTTTTTATCACTTACAGAAATGGGAGCAAGGTAAAAGCTGCTATTATTTTCATGATCTACCTATTCTTGCTAGGCTTTCTAGACTTCTAGTAATATTTTAACCAAGGAACACCATCATTCCTTTTTTCTTGGAAAATTATAGAAAGCAAACAACAAAACTCCCAGGCACTATTCTATTATATGCATAGCATATTTTTGTACCCGATCTTGTATTGCAACTGTGTAAAAAATTCATGTGAAAAAATTTCTGACCTCTTTTTCTATTAGATTGCTGTTTTCTTAGAAGAATTAAGAACAGTCCTACTAAGACCATATTTCTCTTTTAAAGACTTCTGCACTTCAGAACAAAGCAAATATACCCATGCAACATACATCGTGAAAATGAGTGGTAAGGGAAAGAATAACAAGAGCTATGGTATTATCTGGCTATTAAATGGCTTTTATACACAACAAGGCTTTCCATGATATTTATAACACAAACAATAAGAAATCTTGATGCTTATATCCTATAGCATGCAGCAACACAAATTCCTCACTCCATGCAAAAATCATGCCACTCAATCCCAGAACATTCATCTGAAATCTGTATATTTCCAATATTACAGAGATTTCCTCTCATTCCCTAAATTATGATAAACAGAGATTAAAAATATCCTTGTCCATCAACAGACTCCCTTCTCAGGTCCTTTATCTGTACAGTTTTTTTTTTCTTGGGCTTCAGATTTTAGTCTGTTTTCACCAAGTAAAATTAGTAGCTAAATATTTTTTCCCCAGGATTCCAGAACCAAGCCATATGCCAACAGCACTATTTGCACAACCATGTGAAAATTTAGTAATAACAATAGGATAGAATCATTTGCCCATGGTGCCCTTGCATTACTTCATTGACTCTAGCCCAGTTAAACCAGTTGCTACTTCAGAAACATGTCCTGCAACACTAAACAAATCCTAAAGGCTTCGAGTAGGGCCCAAGCATTTTAAAGCACTGCCTTAGAATAAGAAGAATGTACTAAAAAGTATTTGGGTTTAGATTTTTTAAGTCTTACTTGCGGTCTCTGGTGAGCTGGTACTCTATAAACTAGAAAGAAGAGCAAAGTCCAACATATTGAAAACCAGAAGTGACCAATGCTTTCTATACCACTTCAGGGAACGGCTTTTTAGGGGTGTATAATCCTGATCCACAACTATTTCACAACTTCATCACGCTAAATGAGGCTTCATCACATCACAAAAATAGGCCTTCTTCAGCAAGAGCTCCAGGTAAGTTCTGCAGTAAGGCTCCAAAACATGTATTAATACAGCTTCTTTAAGATTTAATTGTGCTTTGTTCTATCAACCATCTCAAGTACTGACCTAAATAGGAAATAACAACAGCTAAACAAAACAGACCTCACTATCTTCAAATTCCTGGAGAAGCTGTTCACACTAAGCATAGTGAACTCAAATAAAAAGCTTTACCTTCTCTTCACTGCAAGTCAGAACCTCTGCAGCCACAGCCCAAACTCACTGGTCAGCAGACTACTTCTCCCTAGCCCCCTACCTTTTTCCCAGAGGGCAATAAGGAACAACTGTGTGGAAAACTGTTAAATGCCTCCACCTGTGTGCACACATGACCTGGCACACACCGCCCTAACACTGCTATGACTGCCACATCCATAGGTATGCAGGGAGGACAGAGCGCAGGAGCAACTACCAGAGCTGAACTTCTCTCATTTCCTCCCACATCTCTCCTTTGACGTAGTAGTCCTCATCCACAGTTTAGCTCCATTCTTCAGTTCTAATCTACACCATCCCCTCCTTATTATTCCTTCCGCTTGCATTCCTTTTGGACAGCAGGACTTAAGTCCCCCTTTAGTGTCTGCAGAGGTATCCTCAAATCTACAGGCAAGCCAAATCTGACTAAACATAAGGGACAGATAACTTAAACAGGCTGCCAATTTTGCAAGAAATGCTGCTTCTGCACCAGATGCATTTCAGCAGAGCTGTTGCAAAAAGACAAGAAAATGTGCTGCACAATTATCCAAAGTTTAGTCACAAAAATTAAAAGGAAATGCTATATCCCTTACTTGTTTTGTAGACAGAAAATGATTAGTAATGATTCAAACCTAACAAGGTCTGTGCTTTTACAGTGAAGTCTGGCCATGAAGAACTCGGGTCTTCCCAGGTACAAAGCCTGAGACCTTCAAACTCCACATCAAAAGTCATATTTACTGGCATCTTAAATCCTACCGCATGCATTAATGTTAATGTTACCATCATGTTCATTGTCTCCAAGGAGCATTACCCAGTTTATGATGTGTAAGTACAAATTCTGAACATAGAACTTCTTACCTAATGCACTTTTACTTAAGCTACAGAGAATAAGGCTGAAGTTGTAGCTTTTTTCAACATACAATTAAGAGAAAACATGACAAGGAAGAGTAGAAATCTCATTATAGTGTCCTATGACAGAACAAGGAGCAATGGGCAGAAATTGAAACACAGGAAGTTCCACCTAAACTTGAGAAAAAACTTCTTTCTGCGGGTGCCAGAGCAGGGGCACAGGCTGCCCAGAGAGGCTGTGGGGTCCCTTCCCTGGAGACATTCACCCCCCGCCTGGACGCGGCCCTGTGCCCCTGCTCTGGGGGTGCCTGCTCCAGCAGGGGGTGGGACGGGGTGAGCTCCAGAGGGCCCTTCCAACCCCCACCAGTCTGGGATTCTGTGATTATTAAACATACTTCAATGTCTTTTTGACAGAGAAGACATTGTGGCACAGTAGGAAACAGCATGTAAGTCGTTAAGGAAATAACATTCACTTATTAAAATAAGCAAAATTAAATGTATACATACTGCTCCTGATGTCTTGCTGATGCTATTTCTGACCTCTGTTCACACACTGCAACTTGACTTCTCACTGACTTGTGCTGTATAGCCCCTCTAGTTGATGTTAAGTTCTCTTTCCTTTTTTGTAGTTACTGAGTTTTAGAATCTTATTGGAGCTAAGGTGTAGGTTTTGGTAAACTAACCCAAATGGAAGCAAGTAGTTCCTACTGCACAGAAAGCCTTGGGAGCTCTGCCTTTGTGGCTTTCATTTGTTTGGGTGGTTTTGTCGGTTTCTTCCCCTTCATCCTATATTGATTTCGTTTCTGCCATTCATTCAGTTTCAAACCATACAAATAATACCAGAGACACGTAATCAATAACAAAATCTACATGTGGTTTCCATGTTCTCCATGTTGACATCTGTGGTGATTAAACACCTGTAAGGGGTTCCAGTGACTATTTCTTCACTGCTAAATAAACATCCATGCTGATTAGGGTTAATTCCTGATACTTCACATTTGTTTGGGGAAGAACCAGCTGGACAAGCCCAAAACAAAGCTGGGGGTGAGTAAACAGTGGAGCTGTGTGTACAGTTAGAGGCTCAGTGCCTAAACTCACACTGATCCTCAGTTATTTAGTAGTATGGATGAGCTTGAGTGACAACTATCCCTCAGTAAATCTCTGCTGTAATTATGAGCCTACACCAAAAAAAAAAAAAAAAGGGTAGTGACAAGAACTGACTTTTGTGCTTTTGCTCCTAGAAACAACCTGTATAACACGAATGCTGAATTTGACTGGGGAGGTCTTCGAAGCCTCAGAGAAAAAGTAAGAGAGGCCTCCCAAAAATTCCTCCTCTTCCTTTTCCAGTTCCAGTACCCTGGTACCTATGTGCTACAGCTGAGTAGCGATCGACACAAAAAAATGGTTTGTATCAAGGAATCCTGTCTTTGCATTTATAATGTCCCTCTTAGCAAAGCATTTCATGTTCCATATGAATATTTGGAACACAGGAAATTTAAAAAATAATAGTGAGCATCTTTTCATTTTTGTATATCATACTGTACAAGTACAGCAATAAATGTGAATTTGGATGCGTGTGTGCTACATCTATGAGTGCAAAATGGTGCAACTGTTGCAAAGCCCTGACTCAGTGTAACAGACAAAATCACACTTCATATTTAAATCAGATGCAATGACATGTGACTGGCCTTATGCTCATTTCATTAGTACATTAGGGTCATGCCGCTTGGAGGACAGTGTTACGAAGAGGGGCCATTCTTCCCTACAACACCCAGATATGCTATACAGGTGGGCATTGCAAAAAACCGAGACCTCTTACTGAAACCTGACTGGACAGCAGTTACTGGAGTAATCACAGGACTTCTCATATTGCTTATTGCCTCTGTGGTATTGACAGTAAGTAATAGTTACTTTTTTTTTTTTTTCAAAGGATATTACAAGATTTTGCACGATGAACCCACAAGCTATCTGTTCCCTTATGCATCACCTATAAAGTTGAAAATTAGAACAAATTGTAACTCAACCTCATGTTTTATATATGGGGTAAAATTCACTCCTATGAATTGATCCAGCACCACCAAAGCCCCAGTATATTTACCTGTTACACAGGCCACTTAGAGACACTCAAGGTATAGGTGAATTTCATTCCTGTTTTCTAATTCATTAGATCAAACCATAATAAAATTCTTCACAATTCACATCTCTTTGGGAAGGAATGAGATCATCAATGAGATGATAATTATTTTTTCTTTAATGTCTGACCAAGTCTGCCTCAAAATAGATTTACATAAGCCCTGGAAAGCTATTAGAAAGAACTGTCAGTCATGAATAAATTCCTCCAATGCTCCTTCACATGACATCCAGAATTGCACTCCTTATTCAGACAAAAGCCCCAGTAACCACAACCTACCTGAGATCAGATGTGCTGTTTCACAAGCAAAAACAAAGATGGTCCTTCAGACTGTTAATCCCCCAAACAGTCATTCCTTTGCGTTTCTAGCATGTTCTGAAATCAACAGGCTTTTTCTGTGACCAGACTACTGAGGTAATGGTAGAAAATGTGATTTATTCATCCAGCAGATCCAAACAACAGATAACTAGATTTCCTTCCTCTCGGTTTCAGCCTTATCTGCTGGGATTACTAGTTCTTCTGATTTAGAACAGATTATTTTAATCATGTACTTAGAAAACAGACTCTCAGGGTCTTTGCCTAACAGGTGACGATGCATCCTGCTTGTTCAGTGAATAACATTAATAAAGCATGTCAAAATAAGAAATGACAGTTACTTGTTTGATTTTGTTGTGTTTTGCAGCTTCTTTGCCAGGGACTTAGCTGGTCACAGAAAGGCACTACCTGCCCTCCATTTCGAAGGCAGCAGCTGAAGTACAATCTGGGCAGCTATTCCTCCACTGTACCAAGAGTCTTTTCCATTAAAAAATGTCACCCCTCGCTGCAGAGCAAAGGTAGTATGGATGACGACCCTTGTAGCACGGATGGAACAGGTCAGACAAAAAAAAGGCTAAACAACAGTGCGTCTACCTGGTTACTTGCATACAATGGAGCCAGAACCCCATGTTTAGCACTGTGCAATGGCTGCTAAATTCAGTGATTTACATGCGTTCTTTGTTCATAAAAGTCTTAAATCAAAAAAATACTAATAAATGAATATCCGTATTTCAGCCTGCCTCCTGAAAAGGGGTGATGTTGGGGAGCCTGAAGAACTGATAGACCTTGAGTCATTTAATACCAGTATTTTCTTTGAACTTTTGTTGAGACAGTCGCTGTCTGTCACAACCAAACTGGGCCATTTCAAAGAAGAGGTAAATTGTGTTTTGGGTCTACTCATATTTATTGTAGAAATTATTGTAGAAAAAGCCTAAAACATTAGCTTTGTCTTTTACCATTGTTTCATTAGCCTTTGGTTATTAGGTATATGCTTTATTTCAACTTTCATCTTTTCAGAACATGAAACACAAATATGTACCCATATTCTTAAGTGTGTTGTTTATACCATGTATATAGTGGGAAGACTAGTGACCTGAAGGCAGGACATTTTGGTTTTCTTATGGTTCTGCACTGAACTGATACCATTTTTGGCAAGTGAGTTCATCTTCCAGCTTCTATTTTTCATCCATAAAATGAAAATAATATGAATTTCCTAGTCAAACACTTGAGAGCTGGAGATTAAGTTGAGAAATATAAATTAATAAATCAGTACACAGTAACACAGATATGCAGCCTCATTTTGATATTTGAATTCTATAATAAACACTAGGCTGAAATCAGTGGAATAGCATTTCACAGCCCTAATGATGAATCTACCTGTAATACTTATGGAACTTCATTTGTTCATTGTGACAGTAGAGGGAGCTGGCATTATGGCATGCAGTTAACAGATGAATAGTGTGCAGAAATCATTGTACCCTAATCTGAGACAAGTTAGCATTAATGTGGTTTGTACTGAAAACTCAGGCACCAGCATGTGTTTTATTTACATGAAGAGACATTTATTTTGAAGACAGACTTCACCATCTCCAAATCACCTCTTACAGTCCTAATTTATTTTTTTTTTAAACTCAGGTAAAAACTATATATCGCAAGCTTACAAGTGAAATATCTTCACTGAAAAACCTTTGGACAAAAACACTGAATATCCCAGAAGAGATGGAGGCTTATGAGAGCACAATGACAGAGGCTTACTTAAAAGCAAAACAGCAGGTAGAGCTCAGTTCAGCAACACTTACACACGGAATAACAAGTGAAATTTTCAGTACTCTCAGTACTTTCAGTACTTTCCATAATTTTAGGCATGGTCATGTAAAGCCTCATTTGTGGAACTGCAGACACTTCATATTTCATATGCTGAAATTAACATTGTAATGTCTGTGGACAACAGGCTACGCTGGGCCATTAAAGCATTTAAAGTTGCTGCTACTGCTTTGCGCTAACACAGAAACATACCTCTGAAAGATTACTCATCTTTTTTCTTTTCTTGATGTGTCTGATACATCCATGCATCCCATCTCTTCTGGGAACTCTTGTCTCTCTGCTTTGGTAGCAGAGGTTTCAGCTTTGAAAACAGCATAAGTTCACCTGCTTGAGTGTGTGTTGCAACTTCCTTTTTCCACATCAGAACTGTACTTGTTTACATTGTTACAAAAGTTCTGAGAATGAAACGTTTTCATGTCTTGAAAACAGAAATATACTCATTTTCTCACTTGGAAAAATGTCTATGCTACACAGTAAGGAGTTGCAAAAGCTGATTCTTTCTTAAGGACTTATTACATCACTTGTTGAAAGGATACACTAAGTTATGAGCTTACTCAGATCTGGATCCATGCTGATCAATTCCTAGATAATTGTAATTCAGCATATTAGAGTTGTCAGCATATGTATGCTCAAATTTGAATAAAAACATCAAAATTATTTTAAATTTCTAATCTTTGCCATTTTAATAAAGAGCAGAAAAGTTGTAATTTCTGTTTACATTTGGATAAAATAAAAAAGAAAAAAAAAAACAAAACCAACCAACCAACCAACAGACATGTTTGGATCTTATATCCCACCTAGGCGGAAGAAGAGATACAGCGAAGGAAACAGCTGGCTGCTGAATATGAGGGAAGTGTGAACAAACAGATGCACTTATTACAGCATGATCTGAAATGTCAGGAAGAGCATTGTGTCATGTTCAATTCTGCCTTGCAAGAGGTGCTGAGATTGGCAGAGATGCTGACAAAGAAGGTGGCTTGTAAAGGAAACCAAACAACACTGTCTCAGCCAGACTATACAAGGTAATAAAAATACCACAAAATTCTGCTGCAACTTTCCTTTTGCTAGCTAGGAAGCATTCGTGGCAAGCATTTGGGTTGGCTTGTGGCTGGCAGTACATATATCTGGAAGCTCAAAACCGATTCTTGATCCAGAAGATCAGATGATGCAGACCATAATTTTCACGTTTATGTAAAGCAAGCCTAGAAAATCTCGAAGACAGACTCTGAAAAGACTCCCATCATAATCTCGGGGACAACACCACTTTGAGGGTCCTTTCCTGTGTTACCAACTGATTTGGCTCTGGGATATCACACCAGTTCTAGCCAGCATGCTATCCATGCTCTGACAGATCTTATCACTGTCAGAAAGAGAATGGTGTATTTAACAAGAAAACAGAAACAAGAAAGCAGTCTTTTTTACTGCATTAGCCAAAGCAAAGACTCATCAAGCTCTCTAATTGCCAAAGCACAGATATCATTTGCATGTCCATCAAAATTCTTCCTTTAATGCTCCCTTTGTTCTACCGTATCTTCAGAGTAACTATCTTTACCTCTTGCATTCCAGCCTGTTAGCCCAGATAGAAGCTGCAAGCAGCAAGATGTCAAGCATAATAATAAAGGAGAGTCACCGTCTCAAAGCATGGGGAGTGCTGGGTGAAGGAACGGGAGCTCACCTTCTTAACAAAGCTAAAACCAGGATACTTACCAAGCAGGAGCTAGTGGGTAACTACAACCTCTAGAAATGCTTTCAAAAATTATGTTGGTGTATAAGGAAGCATGGGCAGGCAGGTGCAGCATAGGTCACAAAAAATAGCTAAGTCGCAAAAGAATTAATAGGAAAGTCAAAAGCGACTGTGTTTAGAAAACAATGTCCTCACAGAGCTCCCAGTAACAACTTGTGAATTAAGGGACTGTTACAAAAGCAAAGTCATCAGTAGAACTCTTCTACATTGTTTCTTAGGAAGAATGTCAGATTTGCATTTATCAAGATTTTTGACTGGGTACTTGCTAATTATCCCCCAGCAACAGAGAGGGAAATGAACTATTCTGTAGGCAAGCCTCAATAAGTTCAATTAATTTGCTCCTATGCGTTTGTCTCCTTTCTAATATTGTTACATGTTTTTTGGTATGACAAAATGTAAAAGGTACCCTGACACCAAGACAGCTCTTCCTTTCACCCTTCTAAAAGGAACAGAAATTTTAAAAGGACAATAAAAGTAATCTTGGATGCTTAAGTAAATGCTGCAGACTGAGGCAATGAAACCTAAAATCCTGAAAGGTCATTCACAAAACATCAGCCTCCCCACTGTTACGAAACTCATGCAGACGTGGTAAAGAGATAATTGAATTGCCGTGTACTGCAGACTTCTCCCCACAGACATCTTCTGTAAAAGGCAGTAACAAGATCAGTTTCTTTATTCTCATCTCTGCCCCTGCATACGACTCCTCTCTGCTTCTGCAAGGCTACAGGCTGTTTTTTTCTCCCCTCTCTCCCCGTCTATTGTAAACTGCTTTCAGACTCAAATGGCACTGCCCGAGCACCTGATGTTGTCTACGTGGATCCTGTCACTGGATTGTTAACTCCCTACCCACACTGCACCATGCTGCTCACCAGTCAGTGCCCTGGGCCAGTACCTAGCAATCATTTTCTGCATCCTGAAACTGGAAAGGTACTTCATGTAGCTGGTAACATTGGTTATGATCCCGTCAGATCTAGGCTGGTCTGTGCTGTTGATTCTGCTTCGGGTAAGTGCCACAGTGCAATAATCAATTGATCTAACTGTCTATTTGTGGAGTACAGTTATAGTGGGTCTACTAACTAAAACAAACAAACAAAATCTCCAACTTGCTATACTCGCATGTACTTTTCCCAGAACAAAACCTAAAGAAAATCTGAGAAAGCTTCTTATTAGCATGGTACTAGAGTGCAGTCTTGTTCATCTAGATCTAAGACTTCCTATGGGTAAGATGTACTAAATGTTACAAGGCTTGTATACAAGGAAGTGTTGAGGTATTCCTCATTTCTAACAGATTTCAGCCCCTCTCTTCATTACACCATAAAAACCATTATATTCTGAGAAACTTGCAACTTAAAGGGAATGGCCAAAGCAAAGATTAGATTTAAAAAACCCCATACAATTATCAGAAAGGGTTTACATTAAACCATTTAATTCTGTACCTCAAGACAACAAACCTTTACTATCAGCACCCTCTGAAAATTCCATAGCCTCCATTCTGAGCTCTAACTCTTCCTTGCCGTTAACATTAGTTCACATAACCAAGGTAAATTTCTTCTGGTTCTATACGTAGGTAGGCGTCATAAGCCTGAAGTGCCCATATTTCCTTACATTCCTTACCCAGTTTGTCCCAACACTGGCCTACCCGTGAAGACAAAACTTCCAGTCCTGTGTCCTGAAAAAATATTTGGTATGGGAGGACTCATGCTAGATCCGGTGACAGAAATAGAAGTTCCAGTGCTTGGGGTCACAATCCATCCTCACACTGGGCAAAAGCTGACTGTTGGTGGGACATACCTTAACCCCCTTACTGGGACGTTAACACCTCTGGAGATTGGGGGTCCTATGACTGAGCCAGAGGGAGGCAAGATTGTTCCAATACTAGGAGTTGGTTTGGATAGAAACACTGGTAAGTGAATGCTCTTCATGACTCAGTAAGTGTTGTATGCACTGTTCATTTAAACTGTCCCTAACTGATTGATTCGAGTCACAGACCAGAATGAGCCAAAAAAGTCTTTGTCTTCACCTCACACCTTTGCCTTCTCCTGTCAAACCAACTGTGGCATAGTTGTGCAACATAGCTTTTACAGACAGTAATCCTTCTCTTTTCTATAACTTTCTTTTACAATTTATCACTTTAAAGGTCCATAAAACCATCTAGTGAGACTGTGAGAGACATGTGAGGTCATAATTCATTAACTATGTCACAAACTACTGAAGATGATTTGACTCTCAAAGATGGTCCCAATGTTCTATTAAAAGTAGCATGAAAAGCATTATTTAGAGGCTTGCGGGGGGTCGTGGTGTGTGTGTTGAAGTTCTAGATTTTTAAAAAGCATTTTCACATACCTATATTCTTTATGACTTATGTTAGAAGATACGCTAGATCCAAAAGAAGGAGTGGGGACCTTAATCATCTTCTAAAGCAGAAAATAGGAGACTTGTTCAAGAACATTTTGTGAGGCAAATTATTTTATAAACAACCTCTGACTTCCCTCCCATCACCTCCCCCATGCATCCCATTAGACCTATTTCTGCTTCCATTGAATTTATCATTGTGCCTTTTTCTGAATGGGAAGGAATGGACCGTAATGACGAGTTGCCAGGTGATGTTCTGACTCTCATCTCCTGTTCCTTAACTGCAGGAGAAGTTATACCTCTAGGTGGGCTGGTGAGTCCTTCCGGAAACCTAATGCTTCTTGGAGATTCCTTCACTGAACCTCTGAGTGGGAAAATCGCCCGGCTACATGGAGCTCACCTCCGGCAAGACGAGGTGCTGCCCCACAGTGGAAGTTACCAAGCAGTGTTGGAAGCTCACTGGCTGGTATCACAAACCCAAGTGGTGAATGCCATAGAGCAGTTTAAGGCATCAGTTTTGGAAGACACCTGTCTAGTGGCAGACAGATTAGCAGCACTGAAGGCTTCAGTAGAAGATATGAAGAAGTCTTTCACCACTAAGTTTTATCATGCAATACATTGCTTGCAAAGCCTGGAGAAAAAACAGGAAACAGCTTCAAGTCTCAAGAGTAATGGTGGTAAACTGGGTAGGTATAAGACAATCGGCCTGTTTTAAGGAGTAAACAGGTTTCCTTACAAAAAAGGCTAGAGCAATGCACGCATTTCCATCGTAGGATTTGACCTAGACATCAGCACTTCAAACTTCTAGGAAGTTTTTAGTCAAAATAGCCACTCCAGCAAATCTTATGATGAGCTCAGCCAGGTATTATTTGGAAGCTGTAGTAGAAATAATAGCATTGTAAACCTCTAAAAGTGAAAGCAGTTCTTCTAACCACAAAACTATTCACTGGTTTATATTTCTCATCTCTTTTTGAATAAACTAGGTACAATCAAATATCCTGGCACAGAGATGTGGATCCCTGCAGTGTTTGGAATGAAAATCCCAGATCCTGGTGGTTCCAGTTTGATGGTGCCAATTCTGGGAATAGACTGTGACTGGAACACTAGACAGCCTTCCCCACTTGCAGGAACCATGGAAGATAGAAATGGAAAAGGTAGAGCAGGAAATTTAATTGGATGATATAAACAATTAAGAGACAAGGACATGTTACTTTCAGATTGAGGAAATCACCTTGCCAAAACAGATCCGTTTCTACCTCAACACTGAACGGACAATACCAATTTTCATGGTGTGTACATTCAAAACAAGCAACACTAGAATAAGAGTGAAGGAGAGCTAGGACTGAGACAAAAATCACACTGTGGCTTTCAGCCCTTCAAAAATCCACTGTACTCTTTAGGAGGACAATTCTGATGTTCTCAGTGATGGGGCTGTGCATAGATGTTATGTGAGGGTGAAGGTCTGTAGTGGTTTGGTCTGACACTTGGTACGTAGCATTTACAGCTCAGTAAAATTCAGTTTGTTTTTCATTAGGCAATTTGAAATCATTGTCAGTTCCTTTTGAACTTTAATAAACACCACTCACTAGGGCTGTAACTGGAATTTGTGACCTAAATTCTAAGCATTATACTTACTTTTTCTTTATCCACAGGCCTTGTGCCTATCACTATTGGTGCCAGAACCGTAAGTACAATTACAGGTGAAATTGGTCCTGTTATAGGTGCTCAAACCAACCCCTGGACACACAATGTAATTCCTACTGTTCAGTCTCTTGGAGCTTTACCAAGAAGAGCTACAGATCCAGATCTGGTAATTACAACTCCAGCAAACTATCTTTACTTACAGGTTCAATATCTGTGGGAAATTCTTTGCTGATGTTTTTCCACTACTGAGAGGAAATTTCACTTCTTTGTATGCCCCATTAGTAGTATTTTCTTAAAGTGCAAGATGAACTGAAATATATGTATGTCATTTTACTTACCTCTCCTCTTTTATCTTTTTTTCCCCCTCATTTTAGTTACCTGTCCTCTTTTCATTATAGGCTTTTCTCTCCCTTCTATCTGTATCTCCCCTGTTGACCTTTGTACCTTCCATTTCATATCCTTCCCCTACCTAAAAATACATATTGCATTCGGACATGAATTATAACATGCACAGACTTAGGACTGCAAAGCATTCATCCCCTGTGGCAGCAAAGTTGGATATATGCTGTCAAAAGCATTGAATGTAGATTTCATCACTAGCTTCAATGAAGTTTATAATCTTCCTTCAGCTTCCTGCAAATCTGAGCTATTATGTCTGGTTTTGCTTTAAGCTGGACTTTCTAGAAAAGGAAATAAACTCAAGGCATATATACTGGCATTGCAGAAGGAAAAAGGAAGAGGGGCTTCTTGAAAAGCTGAACTCTCTATTTCTTCATGTCCTTGATGGTGCAAAAGAGGGAAAGGCACAGAAGGTATGGTTCATTCTTTTTGCAGCTGGCTTCAGGAAAGTTCTTTAAAAATTCCTTAAGGAAGTCTTGTTCACACGTCTCAAATTCAAATATCACTGATGCTGCACCCAGGATGGTGGTGTTCTGAATCCAAGTGACTTCCCTCCCCAGTACGGTGCAAACCAAAAATGTAAATGTAAATGATGCTACTTCAGTGCAACCATTCCCAGCATAAGGGAATGGTTTCAGGTGTCTTTTACAGAATAACCAACAGTTCAAGTTAAAGCATGTGTCTTTACACAGCAAGGATAATACATTTCTTAGTGGTACAGAAACAGGGGATTTGCAATCGGTTTCTACACAATCAGAATAATTAAAAGGCTAGAAAAAAGCAATACCCAAGTCAGACAACCTCTTGCTCTCATCTGTCAGAAGAAAGAATATCACAACAGGTCACTATCTTACAAGTTTGTAACATTATCTAACACTTTCTCTCCTCTTCCATTTCTTACAGATAAAATACAAGGAAAAAGTGAAAGACATTGAGGAAATATGGCATTTCCTTCAAGAATCCTCTCTGCAGGAAGCTGAGAGACGAACCTCAAAATATTTTAGCAGCCAGCTGGCCACAGAATTATCCTTGCTATTCAAAGGTACAAAAGGGTAGCTACAACCAGAAGAGAGGGAGGCAGGGTCATACATAAGTTTCTGTGATTTTTGCTCCCTCTGACAGGTTAGTTTAAGCCTTACAAACTATTTATGTCCTCCCGAAGCAAGACAACACAGAGGTAGGATCTGAAAATTAGGCTGTTCTAAAAGACAAAGAATGTAGATGTGGTGAAGCATAATGATAAGGCATATTACTTCAGATTTCCTCTGTGAATTTCCAGGAGATTATCAGATGGGTTCTATTGCTAATATTTGCTGTTTATAGCTGACGGAAATGAAAAAGAACAGGAAATACTGGTTCTGCTGGAGATCAGGAGGGCACTGGAGAAGTTGATGGAGTTCATTGAAAAGATGCAACTAGAAGAAGAAAGAATATACATGCAGCTGAAAGAGAGAGAAAAGCAAAGGAGCCACATCTCAAGTACTGAGACAGTAACAAACCTCAAGCTCAGAAAGGTGAGGTCACTGCTGGGTTAGGCTGAACATCCCCGGTCTCAGTCCACAGAACACTCTGGTCTACCTTTGAGAGTCACTAAAAAATGAAAGCTCTGAAGCCAGAATACTGTGATATTCCCAGTTCCAGGAACTGCTGTTTTTATAAAGTTTCTCCATTCCCACCCAGCCTTCTCTCAATCCTAATTAGAAAAAAAGAAGTTAAAAAAAAAAAAGCTAAGACAGACAACAACAAGAAATGGTGAAAATCCTAGTCATCGTAGATGCCCATCACTTAGATATTTAATGATAGGCTTTTGGCAACAGTAATGTCTCACTGAGCTGTGTGATTGAGGCTGGATTTCATTAAGGAAAGAAAAAATGCAGCCTACCATATAAAATCACAGCTGTTAAAGCTAGAACAGATCTAGGGCATCAGGAAGTACCACTCTGCCAAAAAGCAGTGCATATTCCCTGTAGGGCTGGATCCAGGTGTGATCCAGATAGGGTATTTGCAGAGCTGAATTTCTCTTCCTATACTCTTCCTTCTTGCAGGGAACGCTAAGAAATATCTAAAGACTTAAGACTTCCACACAGGTTGATCTATATTCAGCCCCTGAAAACATCATCAGTGCTTCTCAAATAATTGTTACCTACAGAGATGCATCTATTTCTGTGCAAACACCACTAGCTAAGCAAACACAAAGCTTTTTACTGACTGAACAGATGTCAAATTGACTTTATTGAAATACCTTGCCAGGAAGCTTTTTTTTTGTCTTTCTTCATAGCATTTGCAGTTTCCATGACTGTTCTTTAAGGGCTACTCAAACACTAGTGCTCTAGAGTTGTTACAGTTACACCAGCTTCACAGCTAATGACTTGCCAGATTATGTGTAAGGAAGTAAAATGAAAGCCAGGATTTGCAGTTTACTTGAAGCAGGCTTATATTTTGTGTCGTTTCTTCCAGGTCATGCTTGCCCTAGCCTCTGAGTGTCAGGAAGGTATACTGAAACGACAAGCTAGTGTGGAGACTGCATATGCCAAATTGGAATATTTGAGGGACTTGTCAAATATCCAAATGCAGCAGGCAAAGGTACTGACTTCGCTTTAAGGCAAATAAAAAGCAATCATGTTATTTACTTTCTATCAAAAGTATGAGCAGTTGCCACGTTCTGAGAATATCCATCCAAGAACACTGCTGCAAGAAACCAGAGCCCTGTAAAATAACAAAAAGCTTAAACAAGAATTGCAAAAGTTCATTTATGAAGTACACATAAAAGAATTTGACACTTGGAAATTTGAACAAATTTCAGTTCAAAAGACAGCTTTTCAACAGCAGGGTTAGAAAAAAGAATAGAACAGCCTAGCATAGCATAGTTTACTTGGAAGGGACCTACAATAATCATCTAATCCAACTGCCAAGATGTCTATCTGCAGAGAGGTTTTACACAGCTGGACACTTGAAGTTCTGTACTTTCTAGGGAAGAAGTATGATATTAGACATTCTACAACTCCCGTGAACATTTTTCTTCTGGATGTAAAATGATGTTCAAAAATGCTTGAGTACAGAGGATCACAAGTCCCCCTCTCTTAAAGGGACCTTTTAAATCCCCTACCCATACTGCCTCAAGAACTGAGACACAAATCCTTTTGACAAGAGTCAGACAATCTTATCATTAATTCAATGGTTTCAGTATCTGATCCTTACTTTTTGCATTAACTAGTTTCCACATTCCATTTTGGACCACTTATGATAAAAAAAATAAAATTAATGCACTTCTCTAATCCTTTTCCCCTTTCTTCAGAGTCCTTCCTTGAAAGTTGCCTGGGAGGGGTGTCTGTCCTCCTCTTCTGCTCTTCCACTGCTATGAGACAATCACTATTAACTAAGTTTCAGCTTATTAGCTCAAATGCAATAGGGTTATTAGACTACAGTGTTGAACAGAAAATATTTTGTCACATGTATGCACTATGGATGGCTCATGTATGGATTCCAGAGAAACTGAGGATGTTAAATACAGGTAATGAAGTCTTACAACTTTTACATCAGCTTCAAGGCTGACGCAAAGTGCTGTAGTATCTTACTGAGTCACTGGACAATTTGCATAGGATAAGTATGAACAGACAATATAAAGTTTTCATAGGAAAACAAAGAATGCCAGGATACCTTTTTTCAATTATATTTTTGACAGACATGAAATGGCCTTTGTCTGCTTTGTGGTGTTTCAGGTCCTTTTCTCTGGGTCACAACACTGTTTTGAGAACTACCAGACAACCAGATTTTATGGCATTAGTGGGATCTCACGTAGTACATGCAAAGTCATCCAACAAAACCTGATCCCACTACTCAAGTCTACAGTTCAGATGCTGGAAGAAAATAGCAGAAGTAGCGTATCACCTGAGACATCAGGTAAAAAAGAAGATAAAGCTACTGCCAGTTACTTAATTTTATTCTGGCCTTAAAATATATGTTGTTGGAACCTTTCAACTTTGAAAATCTAGAAAGAGATTCTCCCATCTGACAGCTGAAAATTTGACTTTGGTTGCTTTGTATAAGAATTAAAGATCTCCCTGGATTTAATGAGTAAACTCTTTATTATTTGTATAAACTTGCTGCAGCGTGGGATCAGCCCTGAAATAATTTGTAAGGCTCAAAGTTTCTCTTGCCAGGCCTCACAAAAATTAATGCATATTTTACAAAACAGAATATGTCTTTTTCCACATTTAGAGTTTCCCCGTAAGTATAAATGCAACTTTATTAGACTAATTTATTATAACCAGAAAGGCAGTAAAAATTTAAAGGAAAGACTGAAGGCAAAGGGTGGCACAGAACTTGATTTCTTGGATTTTCTATGCATCAGAGTGGAGGTGGTTTACCTCAAAAACTTAAGCCAGGATGCTTTAATCTTTGGAAATATTAAAAAAAAAAAAGCATCATGTTTATGCACCTGAACTAGTTCCACGTTTTCAGTCCTGCAGCTTCTGCAGAATGGAAAATCTAACATCAGTATGACAACAGACAACACAAACCTAGAAATCAATAGAAAAACTTTTACTTCTTCTGCTGAGAATATTAAAATTGCAAATTACATTGTGACCAGGCTTTTAGTTATGTACAGGTCTGTCTGCCAGATGAGAGCAAATGGAGGTGAAAAATACAAGCTATTCAACTACTGAAAAAATTTTAGTAAGTAAAGTGTACAGTTATTATGAAGTATGCTTCTCTGAAACCCTAGAAAAAAAAAGCATAGTGGAATTTCCAAGGAAGTTCCATCTTGGTGATTGACATCATCCTTTGATGATGTCCCAGCAAAAGTACTACTTGCAAAAACAGGTACTCCCTTCTTCATTCTGAACAGGCACAGTCTTTGCTAGGGCAACTATCTGTACAGCTAGAGTTTGATTCAGTATTTCAAAGGTCTTTTCATACAGGATCTCTTCATTACTATTAGATCTAGTGATGATCTAACCTACTTAGAAGATGGCTGTCTTCATGGCAATACACAGTGGGTAAATACAAATTCAGCATGCATACTGCCAGAGGAAATATGCACAATGGAAACAGTATATTTGTTTTTGAGCATATATCCTTGTATTGCTGTCAGGTACTTCAGGGGATCAGGCATTAAGTAACAGTAGATTCCCAAAGCAACTACTACTTTTTCCATTTTTCTATCACCTCTGGTTCCTTTTGAAAACATCAGTAATTTTAGCTAAACTGGAAAGCCTGCAGATTCATCAGCACTTTAGAATTAGTGTCTATTTAAACATCAGGAGTGCATTAGAGTAATTGATACACATAGAATTAAATGACTTTTTTTTTTTTGAGGCATTATTCATCTCAGTAACAGTATTTCAGCACATACAACTTGACTATTTCCAGCATAACCAAGAGTAGGATTATCATTATAATATTTTCAGTACAAGAAGATGGAGGGCATCATCAGTTTTATTTTTACTCCAGTACGCTAGCATTGGTGACTAGTAACAAAAATCAAGTGAACCAGAGTAAAGACATGCACTTTCAACCTCTTTCCCTCTAAAATAATCCCCTGTTGAATTCCTACATCAACTGCAGACATCTCTTAATTTATTTATCTGCAGCAAAAAAATTGATGGGTGTGCCCTTCTGTTTTTTTCCATCTACTCATTTATGCTTAGGACAGATTCTACACTGGAAATGACTGTCTGGATAAGCAGCAAGAAGATTCTCTTGAGTTAAAATATACCTGCTGTTGAAGTTTATTTGCAGTTGAAAAGGAACAAGTGATATAAACCAGGTTTTCTTTCTCAATAAGCAATATAAGCAGACTTTCAGAATTCTCATATCCAGATGAGGACAACTCACAAGGAATTATTGATAAAACATACTTTTTTGTTGAAAATATAAATCTGTTCTGGTAAGACACTCTTTTGTGGAAATGTAATTAGAACAGACTGATAAATGACTTTTTGAAAGGTCATTTGGTTTCCGTCCAGCCAGGAACACTGCTACTTCAACTATTTAATACCGTAGAGTTAAGGGAAAAAAATCTTAAGTGTATAATGTTTGAATTTACCCAAAATATAGTGATTCAGCAGTAAATATAGTCTCTCATGTTTCTTCTACAGGCTACTCATCAATGAGCATTTTAAAAGCATCTGCTGCTCCTTCAGAGGCACTAAGGGCTGAAGCAAGTCACAAAACTGCTTCAGCTTCCACAGTATCACCTGTTCTGCCCACTTCACATTCTGAAAGGATCAGGCACATACAAGAATTTAAGACAAGGTAAGAAATCCTTGTTCTGCCTTGTTTACTTGCCTTTGCATTTTTAATTACAAAAATATATTCTTTGCAATTTTGGAAGGTTTTCTCCCCAGAAGGCTTATATTTGAGCTTTGTGTGTGGCTTAACAGAAGATACCTGTTACAGTCAGCTGCGTGTTCTCCAGGCACTGTATGTATGAATGTGACAAGTGCCTCATAGTAATGACTTCATATAAACAAAGTAGTGACCTATCTTCAGTCCTGTCTCATGCGTATCTGGTTGTAGGTTTTTCTTTGAGAAACATGCCTGTGAACTGGCACATCTGGAACTGTCCTTATTGACCGACGAAATAAACACTATCTTTTCCTCTTATGAATCATCCAAGGCTAAGGCAAAGGAATACCATAAAGGAATGTGGGTAAGGCTGGCATTGTATCAGCTTAGAATTCTCAGCTGATACACAGGAGAAAAAAATTTTCCATTTCCTTTTTGAATTCCTTTCAAATTTCTGACATCACTTTAGAAAAGGAAATTGAAGGGAAAAGGAGTTTATTAAAGAAGAAAAAACTTCTGTTCTAACTACTGCAAAGCAAAACAGAAACTAAACTAGTTTTCCTTTTTCAGTGTTAAGGCACAATAAGCAGTGGCGTTATTTTCAGTAACTCTTGGGTACTTAATCCCACAGTAAATCAGGGTACTTATGTTATTTAAATGAACATAGACATCTAGTTTGCAGCTATGAGTTTTAGATCTCTGGCTCAGTATTACTCAACTCTCATTCCTTTGATGTTCCTGATCATGAAGATGTTTCAGTTGGGATGCCTTTAATTTCAGGGGATGAAGATCAGTAAAGGAACAGGAGCAACCAGCCCAAAGGATTCACTTCTGCAAGAATTATCAGAACACCACTGCCACACTGAAGAAGCCCTCCGTCAGAAACAATTGGAAGAAATCAAGTATTCAGGCCTCAGCCCAGACTTAACGGTGCCCAAACAGACCCTACATTTTCTGGAAGAAATTCCACATCAGTTGTCAATTTGTCTTCTTGGCTTACAAATCCCAGGTTCTAACCTCATTGAACAGCAAGTGAGTTTAATGCATTTTCTTTATTACATGGGTGGCTGTATTATCAGAGCAGCTACAGGCATAACTTAAATGTTCCAGATTTCCCTATACTGGACTGTGTATTTTACTGCCTCAGTACAGGTGTGAAAGCACTTGATCGAAGAAAAAAAAAAAACCTCTAGGTTTTAAACTAACATTATACAAGAAAAAGATACTGATGTCACCAGTATGAAGCTTTTTAAAAAAACCACCCCACACCACCACCAAAAAAACAAAACTGCTTACTGGGTTTACTGTCCACATTTATTTGTTTTGCTTACATGCCTAAATATAGTTTTTCTTTTTTCTTTATCACCTGTCTTTTGGATTTTGGAGCTCTTATGGTCTTCATTCTACCCTCCAGTATCTTAGAATTTTATTACATAGGATGAGTCTACAACGATAGCATGTTGTTTTTCCTCTAGAGTGTCCTGGGTTTTGCTAGGAGAGTAACACTGAGAGACAACTTTGAAAATAGGAAAGCTCCCTCTTCTAATGGCAATTTTTCCTCAAAATATTCTGAGTTAACATCTCCTTTACACTCCTTTGATTTTTAGAAGTACCTACCACCATTTCTGCAATTTAAGTGCCCACTGATGGTGGGGTCCTTTAGCTCTTACTACTCCACATACCCACAGACGTCAGGCTACTGTCTGACAGGAAAATGTTGTTAGAGAAAGCTTAAAAGATGTTTAGGCAACCTGTAGAAGGTACTTCTGTAATGGGTAAATTTAACCTTTGAGATAACCTTGTTTACACAGGCAGCTTTTAATAGAGCAGAGTCATTCTACAGTCAGATTGAATAAATCTGTTCTGGGAGCAGACATTTGCCTATCTCTTATTAAGTTAAGGCCAAGCTTTTTAATCCATTTCCTGATTTCACCTAACTTTGCAGGGGTATAGAGGACTTAGAAAATAAAGCACTTGACAAATTTTATTAACAAACAGACAGGTAGAAGAAAAATACAGACTTTACAAAACCATCTGAGGAAAAGCTGCAGTGTGACTCTATGCCTTACTAGGTATGAAAGGTTTCCCTCAGAGCTTCTATAACCTTAGAGGAAAACCTAGACCAAACTGACTCGCACTTCTCATCACAATTCTGTAGGAAATTGGACTTCACTAGTTGTGGTGACCACAGTGCTGTTTGTTCGTGTAGAAAATCCCTACCCTTTACTCCCTTTTGCTTAATAGATACTACATGCTTGTGAAGTTGAGCATCTGCCAGACTCCCTAACTCAAATACTACAAGTTTCAGCACTGAAGATAGTAAAGCTGGAAGCTCTGAAGCACGTATGTCTGTACAGAGTCCTGGATCTCTACAGCAACCTTCAGGTAGAAGCATTTCATGCTTTTCATGCCTCACCCCTCCCTGCATGAGCCTCACGGTAATTCACAAAACCTGTAAGCCTATCCTAACTGACAACCTACAGGATGTGCGGGGCACTCATGCTGGGGCATACGTGCAGACTCATGGCGAAACGCAGTTAGAGACCTCCTACACAAGTCAGCCCAGCAAAACCCTGCTATTGAAAGCCTTGCTAATTATGCCCACTACAAACCCAATGCTGGAAACAAGTTAATTTCTATAAACAAAACTCATTTGCTCATATCATTATGCTTACCTACTTCAGATTCTGACTTGCCCAGAAGGTGCGACAAGGATCCTGAACAGTTTTGACTACAAAAATAATGGTGAAGAAGTAGCTCGAGAGGTTGCTCAGACTAGAGAGAAACACCAAGTAGCAAGTGCAGTGGCTTTTCTCCAGAAGCATCATCAGGAAGGGGATTTACTTAAACATTTAAAGGAAGACTCAGAAGCTGAGCTGAGAAACATGCAGGCACAATTTAGGCTGGAACTTCAAACACAGACAGAAGAAAAGGTACACCAGCTAAAGCATTGTATTGTAATTTGCCAATAGCTGTACAGAGCAACAAAATTTTAGTAAAATCTCTGGCCATGTTATTTTAGGTTCAGCAATATTTTATGTGGTTCACAGCTATTTGACTTGTGCTGTCAAAGAAATCTTTAAGTCCCTTTTTGAATTAATGGATTCCATTCCTCTTCAGGGTATTTAATTTCCACACCCCTCACCCCCTCTGGATTCCTATTTCCAAACCTGCAGTGAGAATTGTAATATTTCCACACTTTCAGGAGTCTGCAAGTAACCTGTAAGATTTTGTAATGTTTTCTTCCCAGATGCAAGCCAAAGAAATGCAAGTGATCCAGGAGACTCAAGGAAAGGAGTTTGGGAATCTTGTGGCATATTTCATCCTATCTCAGAGACACCTGCGGCAAACAGTCATTATGCTACAAGATTACTACAAGCTCAAGAAGATTACCTTGAGGTCCCAAAAGGAGGACACAGACCTGGAACAGCTTGTTGTAGAAGTAAAATTCTCCTGATAGTTTGATATAGAATCTGGAACTCCTCCAGTGTGTTGCTACAAAACTTTCAAGTTTATTAACTTCAAGATTTGTGTGTGTTCATAGCAATGAGACCACTAACTCTAGATTACAGTATATTATACTACATATTTTTTTATGCCAAGAATAACTGAAAATATTTAGGGCTTAACTATTAAACATCAGACTTCAGATCCATTTCTTAACATGTATTTACTTGAGGTTCCTTTGAGAGTCTTCAACTTGTTTTTAATAGTTGTGTTTTTGTTATTTGGGTATTTACAAACAACAACAAAGGGTGTATAGGACTGCAAAATACTGTTACCTAGCTTCCACTACCTTTGATGGCATTTTCAAAAACTCTGGCTCTTAAATCTGTTCTCAGTGTGTTGCATGGAAAGAAAGATAACCAAAGAAAGTTGACACATTTCATGTTATATTTCCCATGACCATTTTACCTTTCAGGAGTTATCAGCTGATGATGACACTAGGAACATTGTGCATCTCCTGAAGGACACAGAGTATATATTTTTAGTGCTGGAATTTATGCAGACTGTAAGATTATTACAACTGAGAGAGGCACAGTTTAAAGAAATAGTCAGAAGCCTAAAAGGCTGTATCCAGGAGAAGGTAACTATAAATTCAGGAAATGCAAAATAATTTGCATTGCTATTTTTACTGTGCAAAGGGCTTTGTTGTCCCAGTAACACTCTTTCCAGAACAATACCAGGATCTTGTGGTTGATTGTTTTAATTGTTTGTTTTTCTTATATAATCTGTAGTTTGTGGATGAAGATAGCATCATAGTCAATGAACTGAAAGAATTCAGAGAGCAGAAAATGAGAAGGCTGGAGGAACAGCTGAAACTCTTCCTGGAAAATAAAAGAACAAAGAATAATATTTCAAGTAATTTTGATCCATTGCAGGTTAGAAGACAGCAAATCCCAAAAGTTTTCTAATAGAACAGGCTGCAACCTATGCACAGTATAAAAGATTGATGGTATAATGCTAATAAGATCATGACTGCAGTTGTGTTGTATGGATTGCGTCCTGTACTGAGATTCACAACAGATACAAAGAAAATGGTTGATTGTAGAGATTAAGAATGTAATACTTTAAGCTGGAAAGGCATAGGAGAAGCGCAGCTTTCAGAAGTAGACAATCCCCCAAGTGAAAGTACAAGAGCTTAACTGATTTTTCTTCTTCACAGAAGAAAAATGACACCTTGAAAACAGAAGAAACAGAAAAAAGAGAAGACCTCTGGCAGACTTTCCAGGAGAATCATCCAGACCTCAAAGACCCTCACATATGGCAAATATCAGATGGAAGAGCAAAGCTGCAGGATCATCTGCTCTGTGGAAAGCAGAAGAGCAGGACGAAGCCCACAGGGTTCAGTTCTACAGCATACACTGAGCAGCATGATAGGGTACCATGTGACCACCTCCCTTCACACAACCCCCCTCCACTATTTTTTTGGGGGGGGTTGCTATTTTCTGATTTTTCAGACTATGGAAAGATTGTGAGGGCTGGTACTCCAGAAATAGCATACCTAGTACAGAGTTCTAATCATTAAATTTCTCAGACTCTATAACAGCAGAAAGCACACTAAGGAGCTAGTGTCTACCCTAAGCAAAGTATGTATTGCCAGAAAATTTCATTCCATAAGGTTACAGTCCGGAGGTCTCTGTATTTGCTGCCTAGTATTTTTTCTGGCAGTTGAGTATTACAAGGGAGCAGAAGTTTCTAAAATACAGACCGTAAGTTTATGCAAGGGAAGGAGTAAAAAAAAAAGGTTACATAGAACCAAATATGAAGTTTCTGTTGTGCTTATTATATGTACTTTTACATTCTCCTACTTTTTGTTGTAGCACCTGATGAAAGAATGCAGTGAAACAAAAGCTTTCTTACAAAAGGATTTTCAACCAGATTTAGAAGAAGAAAAAAAAAAAGAGATGCAGCAAAACCACAGTCCTCTATCATCCATCACCAAATCTTTTTGGGTTCCAGGGATACATCATGAGGCAGATGACCAGCTCCTATTGTTCTTGACAAAGAGTAAGTCTGGTTTGTCACAGGAAACTCAAGTGACCTATGATTTATTATTTTTTTAATATACTAATGTGTTGCCTGGGGGACATTAATGCTTTGAAGATAGAATGAACAGGGAAGAGGTGAGATTGAACTCGGACTATAGTCAGAGTATAAGATGAGGAAGAATGATGTGATTCTGAAGAAAAAAAAGTCAGTCACATTCTCACAACTGACCATCAGGAGAACAGCTAAACACTGCTGGAAACTGAGCAAATGAGCAGGAAGATTTTAGGTTAAAAGTGCATTTTTTAGCTCAGAAAATACCAGTTTTCCACCCTTTCAAGTAAAAGATACTATCATATTTCAGATTTAAAACTGAACACTTGCATAGGTGCTTGCCTGTTCTAGTACATAAGTAAAATCAAATGTCTTACCTAGATGATGTTTATGCATCTGCAGAGCTGCGCTTGTCCCATCCCTAGGGTTAGCAGGTCTGTAGGGGTTTTCTTAAAACATCAGCAGCTACTTGATAAATAGTAAAATTTCATGCTCTTGGATTGAAAAGATTTCATAGGGATCAGATGAACTATCACATATAATCAATTACTTAATGTTTCAGAGTCTTTCCCAGAACCTTCTCTGTGAGGTTAAAACCTGTTTATTTACTCATTAGCTTGACAAAGTGGGATAGCACAATCCTGGAATTCAACTAAACACACAAAGAAATAAGGCAAAAGAAAATTTAATTTGAAACCTTGCTGTCTGAAGCAGATGAAAAATAATTCCTTCATGCAGCAAAACTAGAATTAAGGAAGGCGCACACACCAAGTGCATCAAGCAGTCCAGTTCGCCTTATTGCTCTCATCACCCTGTAAGCAATTCCCAGAGCTTCCTGAACATCAAACAATCCAAGAGTCACATAATTATCAAAATGCCAGAGAAAGATTTCCTTATCTAGCCCCTTGAAAATATTCCACTACATTTCTGCACTTTTAAACCTCTTCTGAAAATTAGATATTTAGTTAAAGAGTTCCACTTTTATTCCTAATAGTTAATTTTTAAACTCACATCTTAGGCCCAAATACTATGTAAAAAAGTCAAGTTTAGCTAATAGAACAATGACAGGAAGGGACACAAACCTCTCTGGAATTATTTACAGTCATTAGTATATACTGTTCCCACAGATATCAAGGTGCTGAAGCAAGCAGAATACCTGATGGCATCCAGAATCAATCTTCTGAATCCACAGTTCACAACACCTTCTCTGTATGGTAAAAACCTTAAGTCACTTTATGGACTCTGCCCCATGGACAGAGCTGCATAAAGTGATCTCAACAAGCAGCTTTTTTCCTTCCAACTACCTCATTTTTGTCTGCTTAACAAAATACATGAGCTACATGTGACATCTGCATAAGTAACTTGCCTACAGCTATGAATTAGCAATGATGTCCTTGTAATAAAACAAATACTCGGCTTAGAGCACTTACACAGGCACATGTTGTATTCACTAGCTGGAAGAAAAAAATCCTATCAGTTCTGATCAGATACAGAATTTGATACTTTGACAGAAAGCCACTATTTAAGGGCAGATAGAAATTTTTTTCTCATCAATAAAAATGCATCAGTGGCAAAGGCAACTTCGTGGGGAAAAATGGCAAGGAGTATTCTGTAAACAGTCCAAACAACAACTATGGGAATAAGAAGTGTTTGGAATAGGATTTTTTTTCTGTTTGTTTTAATTGAACATACCATTCTTCCTGTTTAAACAGGCCTCCACATGATATTTGAGATGTATGAAAAAGGACAAAACTAGTTAGCTGGGTAACGTAAAGACTTCGAGAGATGTTTTCCACAACATACTTCAACGTCGTGCTCCAAACAACAAAACTATTTACCTGTTTCACCTTACTTGCCTACATAATTCCGATGTGTGAAATGTTTGCTCAAAAAAATATGGTGAAATATAAATTCTTTAGGAAAGCAATATTTCTATATTTGTTTACACAGGTGGTGATAAAACTACGTGTATAAAAACCTCTCTTCTTCCTGGTCTTCTGAAAGACATGAACGATGATCTCCAAAGTCACACAGTGGCAGCTGAACTACTAGAAAGCCAAAGGCTGGACAAAAGTAAGTCTCACCTCTGCTCTTTCTTATATGAAAGTCAGAACTTCACCATAATGTGAAGATTTCCATTTCATCATTCAGGTAGCTGTTGGTTGTGTTTATTGTGATAAGACTTTACTGGACAGACATCAAAGTTACCGTACTTTTTGGATGAAGTGCTCTACCGGTAAAGGAGAAAGACTCAACACAGATTCATCCCCAACTTAGCTGCTGATCAGCTCTGAAGCACACAAGTTGACATCACTTTTCTAGGCCTTAGTTATCAGAAATTTCACTAGGAAGAGTGAAGTTTTGGGCATTGCCTAATGGTATCAAGCACTTGATGACTCTCAAAATTCCTAATGCATCAGAAGGGCTTAGTTTTATATTAAACAATTATATTATATTATGAGGTGAGAAACGCAGCATATTACACACTTGTATTGCAGTGTTACCTTTTGGACAAATAAAATGAAAATAGAATCCATTTAGTCTAATGAAATGCTACTGTTCTTGCAGAAACAGCAAATACTTCGCAGGGTATACAGGATGCCTTTTTGGCTCAAGAAGGAGAACTAACAGTAGTTGATCCTGCAACCCTTTCTACAAGAGAGTTTGTCATATATCAGTGTGGCATCTCCATCCTACAGTTTCTCAGATTTCACATTGATGTAAGTTTTGAAGATACTTTTAGCAATCAGTGCTTCCAAAAGACAGCTATAAAAACTTCTTCAGCCAAGAGGCTGCAAAGTGTCTACCAATTATAAGGTAAGATCAACTAGAGAATGAGCAGTGGGCAAATATCAGGAATTAATTCCATTTGTTTTCTCCACAATGGTGTAGGACTGTTTTGAAGTCAGACTTCTGTCCCACAAGATCCACAGTCAGTTCTTATATCTCTTGTGGCATCTTTCTTGATTACATCACATAATTCTTACATTACCTAAATCACTGCATAATATTGTGATAAAACATAGTTCCTTTCTAACCTGGAGCAAGGATTCTCTTTTCTTCGTACAGTTCTTAGGACACTATGGCTTTAGTCTAGGTAAACTCTCTAGGGTCTTTCATAGCAGTATGAAATAAACAGTAAAAGTCAGAGACTACAGCCAGAGCTCCAGTGCTGGAGTACACTTTCATTTACTTAATTAGAAAACTGGCAAGATGAACAACTGATTTGCTAGCATTTTTTTTAAAAACAGTCTCGATTTTGACATGCTATTTGTTGGCTCTATATACCCACTGCAAGTCAAAGCTAACACTTAAATGAACTTACATCCCATTAAACCCTTACTTTGCAGATCTGATGTGCATACACACTTTCTACAGAAGCATTTTCCTTCTTTTGCAGGCTCCAGAAATTAACCTGTGTGTTGCCTCCAGCATACCTCTAACTAATGCCACAGGCAACACCTTCAGAAACTCTTTCTTTTATCAGGTTTGTTAACTTCACATCTAGCCAGCCTATGCAATATTTTCATATCCATTAAGTTCTGGGACTAGGAAGTAAAATGCAAACCTGTTTCACACTTCTCAAGTCACAGTATGCTTGATGCTTTCTAGGAAAAACATTAATATAAGAAATCCTCAAATGTTAATGGCATGCACCAGATATATCTGAATACAAGCCTCACAGAGCACTCTAGGATACCAAGTTTGAGTATGTTTAACGTGAGGGTCGTACTCAAAACACGTTTTTTAAATCAGCTCTGGTTATGCAATTTCTCGTGTCTAAAATCTACCACTTCCATTTCTACTGAATTCTCTATAGGTCAGCTTTATAGAAGTCAGCAGTGTGTCAGCATTTTACTCACTATGATTGAATTACAGAATCTGACTATTTAGTATTAGTTATTTCTAAAATTCTGATGTTGAGAGAAAAGTTTTCGAAAGTTGTGATATATAGATTTAAAACTGTCTAGAAACAGAGCGCAAGAATGCTTCAGATTCACATCACAGAGTATTAAGTGAAGTCTTATGACAATGCTGTTGTCTTGTGTATACGGATATTCCCCAGCACTCTAATTTGAATCTTTTAACTTTCCTAAAGTTGAGACAAGCTATTTGAAGAGTTGCATCAGCTGAGCTGACTACTGCTGTGGCCTTGTCTCAGCTCTGGATATTCATTCTTTCTCAGAATTCGGAGAACAACTTATTCATTCTAAGGGATTGCCTGAGTTCTGTAGGAAGTTTCCTTCTGCTCCTCGTACACTGCTTAGCTCATATCACTGCTGCTGACTTCAACCACGATACCAACCCACTCTTTCTGAGGCTTTTTTATCAGGTACATCAATATGTTCCAAATATAATTAAAGTATAGCAATGTTTGTAAAAAATTATCATTTAAAAGGTAGGCAGGTTAAGACAACTTAGGATAATAAAAATCAAGAGATAAATTAAGATAGTTAACCGTTACCTGAACTGTCATTACAGTTAGACAGTGGCTGTTCACAGAAAGATTTATATTCAACATTCAAAGCATACTGCTTCACCTTAGGTGAAGGCAGCAAGACCGCAGAAAAAAATCCACCATATTGCATATTAACATCCTGTCTGCATACGAACAACACTAACTCAGAAACAGCTGTTTGTTCCACTGGCAGATAAAGAGATAGAAATAGACAACTACATTCTAACCATCAGGTGACCCGTACATGGGATAATCAAACAGAAAATGCTCTTTCATAATCATAGTCCTGACTCTGAGAACACAGTTATACCAGACACAGATTTGTTGAGAAAGAAAATAAATGGAACTGCAGTGTTCTTGCTGTGATGTGATGCAACCCTTTCCATTCCACCTTCAATGAAGTGGACTTTTGCATCGCAGAAGATACCCATTATCGTATCATTTTCCCTAAAGGTGTTCCCAATGTACACACGTTGATTTTAGCCCCCTACTGAAAGCTGCCCTTTATGAATGATGGTTCTTTTCACGAGTTGCTCGGACTACCAGCATTGCCTAGAAACCAACATAACACAAATATCCCGAACAGTATTCTGCTCATGCATGGCATCATGTTCTGATCTTGATCCTGTCTAACAGCTGCATATTAACCGCATTGTGCAGCATATTAGTGGTCTGTATCAAATCCCCATGAGACCACTGAAGTTGTTTTCAAATTAAATACTCTTCCAGAAAAGAAAACCTGTCCTGATACCCTACTATTTTTGGATTCCATCTTTTTGCCTCCCTTATTAATATATCTATTCAGTGGTTAGCTGTAAAGAATTGTGTTCAACTGCTTCCAGGTTTTCAAAAGGATTTTTTTTTCTAGGCAATAAAGGCTTGTCTCAGTGAAATGTTCTCTCTCAGAGTCCGGCTATCAGCAGCTCTCCAGGATGATAAATCTTATGGGATAAGTCAGATACTGTTCAAGGAAGAACTTTTCTCCAAGGAAGAAGTAACTCTTATCTCCCAACTTTTTGACAGGAAAGTAAAAAGCCTCACAGACATGGAAAACTTTGAGAAGGTAATTATAAAAGAGATCAAGAGCACTGGTCTGGTTGAAATCCCCCATCCCTGTTTTCCTATGTTGTTACAAAATAGCAATTTTAACTGGCTTATAGCTGCCTGCCTCTCCAAATCATTGCTTGGTAAGGTCAGACTCCCGCTACTTGTCAGTAGAAGTTCTATACATCTATACATAAACTCCTGAGCTTAAAGCTACTCCTAATGTATCAGAAAGGCGCAACATTGGCTTTCTGCAGAGATGTTCATAAGCCACACAGCCAAACACCTGTTCAGCCAGCCCTTGAGTTCCTAGATCTAGGATTACCTATCCCATCTGCACAATTATGGTAAATCTATTGTGACTTAAACTAGAGCTAGTGAAGAGAGGAGCCATTTGTACCATCAAAACTAGGTGTACGCTTAAATATCATCAGGGATATGGAAAAGCACAAGCCGTTTGAACTATTTGCACGTAAGCCAACTCAGCTGGGATCCAGAGGAAAGACTGCAGCCCTCCAAGGGGAGCTCAGCAAGCTAGAGAGATGGGCTGACAGCAGCCTCGAAGTTCAACAAGGGGAAGTGCAAAGTCCTACACCTCAGCAGGAACAGCCTCATACACCAATAAATGCTGGAGGCTGCTCAGCTAGAAGACAGATTTGTAGGATACTATCCAAGGGTCCTAGTGGACACAAACATGAGCTGACATGCCCTTGCTAAAAAGGTTACTAACAGTATCCTGGGCTGCATTAGGCAAATTATTTCCAGAAGGGCAGGGGAGGTGATCCTTCCATTCTACTCAGCACTGGTGAGGCCATACCCAGAGTACCGCGTCTAATTCTGGGCTCCCCAGTACAGAGAAAAGTATTGGACTCTCTCTAGTATGTCTAAGGTGCCACAATGATGATTAAAGGAATAGAGTATCTCTCCTATAAGGAAATGCTAAGAGAGCTGGGACCATTTAACCTAGAAAAGAGAAGACTTAGGGGGAATCCTATCAACATATATACACAAAACGAGTCTCTTCAGTAGTTTCCAGTGACAGGACAAGGGGCAATGGACGGAAACACAGGATGTCCAGTCTGAACACACTTCTTTACCGTAAGCACTGGGTGGATTGTCCAGCGGTTGTGGATCCTTCCTCCTTTAAGACATTCAAAAGCCATCTGGACATGGTCCTGGGCAACAGGCTTCAGGCAGCCCTGCTTAAGCAGGGGTGTTGGACAAAACCTCCAGAGGTGTCTCCACCCTCACCCATTCTGTGGGAGGGCACAGCCGCTGTTTTAAGTACAATGTTAAGACACCGTTTGCTTCCTTTAATATGTTAGGAGCACAAATCCGAAAGATAAAGGCATGTAAGGGTTAATGTGGACTCCCCTACCTTCAGCTATAGATACCCAGCATATATAACTATGTTGAAATGTAAAAGCTACACAAGCAGCTGTCATTTTAATCTGACAAACTTAATACCAAGAAAAATAATTTGACTTCATATAAATAATTAAGATAGCATAAAAAGCAGGACCATGAAAATATATTTAGAGAGTCTAAAAAGTCTTTTAAAATAACCACTGAGCTGCTTTCTCCACTTCTCTGCTTATCACATAGTGCTTGAAGAACAACCTCTCGCTCCATACAAAGTTTGAGGAACCAGTAAGTAACAAGTTGCTTCTAACAAAAAAAGAGCATTTACTGCATGCCTCAAGCAGCTATGAGAAGAGCAGTTTTGGGTGGAGAACACAGTAAGAATATTTTGACAGAATTATTAACTATTGTATTAAGACTACAACAACTAAACAATTTTGGGGGTTTGATACAAAGCGAGTCACGACACCTCTTTATTATGACCTCACTTTATGCTACAAAGCCAGTCTCCATAACCCTCTACATCTAGACATCTTGTGTAAAGAATAGATCAGACCTGATACCAAGGTATGTCTCAGAAAGACTGATTATTTCTCTTTAAGCTACCATCACTTTCTCAGTAACAGAGAAATTAAGTCCCAGTGAAACTTGTCTTTCTGGTTTACTCTTGTGAAGAGTCTATAGATGTCTGTAACAGTGGCATTTCTACTGTCTGACTTGAAGCATTCCTTTCATTTGTCTTCTTTTTAGCTTTGAAGAGGAAACCTCTGCTTACTTGTCCCCCTCAGAACTTGATGATAAAGTGGATGTGTTAACTGAAGAGCTGGTGCATGTTATAGAGGATGAACACCAGTTTTTAAACAGTAAAGGCAATGAAGACTTGCTTTTTCGCTACCTTGAAATAACTAGTTTGGAGAACGACTGTTTGGTAAAACAAAGGCATTGGAAGAAAAAATAGCTCTAGGCAGAAAGTTGTAATGGTACTCAAAAGAAGATTTGGTGATTTGCTTCTAACTTGGTCCTCTGCATTTGTCCTCAGGCTTTGAGCCAAAATAAATCTTGTGTTGTTTTAACTATAGTGTATTTTTCCCCTTTGTACTCAAGGGTCATTGAGCTAGGCGTGAAAGCAACATAGCAATTTAAGTGACAAGACTTTAGTCTACATGACTGACATTACTGGCTATATCCAAGTAGTGAAAAGACAAACGTTGTTGCAAAAGACTTGTGGTTTCCAGGAACAGAACAGAAATATAGAATCACTTATAAGTCTGCTTAGTGTTAAAAAACTATTTTTAAAACTAATATATCAGTCCACTACACGTTCTAAAGCTTCTGCAGACATTAGCTGATACTTAAAATTTTCTTCTGACTTTATGAGAGTGAATGCTATAAATAAAAATCAGCCCAAGTAACTTTATCTACACAATTACACATTAAGAAAAAAGATATGTTCTCCACCACTGAAAACAACTTGCCCAACCCAGACAGCTTTTACGTGTTCCTAAATCACCATGTTTCAGCTGCTCTGTAGTACCACCTATACAGGAATGCAAGTCCTGCACTGTTAGAGATGGCCACTGCTCTTAAGCTTGGAGAAACAGTCTTTCCTCATCCCACATTGAGGATACAAACCCTGAAGCACGTGAAATATTCAGTATTTGCTGATCAATGAAACATCATCTCTTCTCTGCCCACCACAGCCTCTGATTTAGGTAAAAAGCAAGTGGGGAAAGAGCAGAGTCACCTAAAAGCCTTTCTTCCCCAGCGGTACAAGACCTCATGGAGCACAGGACAAGATTCAAATTATTCCAGCAGTCACTGAATACCCTCAACACTATTTGATGAAGAACACTGTTACCTCATTATACAACACTGAGAAATAGTTGGATTGTTTACCTTCACAAATTATGTACCTATTCCATTATCTCAGAATTGCTGAATCAATTGTTCATACCTTCACCTAATACAAAAACGCTTATTTTGTTCTTGCTAGGAAGAAACCCACTACTGATTACAATAAAGGGAGTAAGCTGCTATAGTGCAAGCTCTAGTATCAAATCTGCAAGAATTAGTTGGAAACACTGCTCTGACTTACAGTAACAAAGCCTCTCCTCACATTTTATTTATTCAGTTTGATCAACACCCCACAGATTGCAATATTCACACATTAAATACAGACTTGAAAAGGAAGTCTCCTAAAAAGGAAATTTGTAGTTACAGGAAGTGTAAGACTTACTTTTTATGAGTACTCTACTGAATCCTATCAATACAAATGTTAGTGCAAAATTCTTGTGCAAAAGTACATGTGACTGATGGGGGTTTTTTATGAAGAAACACGGACCAAGTCACAGGGAAGCATAACTGACACATAACTAAGTAGTTGATTACAGTCCTTGGCCACCTTCTAATTATTCCCATCCCCACCACATTTGAAAAGTAAGCTAGGATACAGTTTATCAAACACCGAAGGCTTAACACAGCAAGTATCTAAAAAAAAGTCATAAGTGTGAAAAGCTAAAATCTATAGTATAGCTTTAATTCTTTCTTTTGGGATTCACTTATACAAGTAACCCTCCAGTCTTGAACTGGCTTCTACTCATCTGCTTTAATAGGACAAAAAAATGCTTCCCCTTCAAAGATATTTATTAGGAGGTTTTTTCCATCATTGCTTATTAGGTAAGTTGGGCTACGGCAAATAGATGTAGCTACAATAAGTGACAACTGTAGGTATTTACATGAGCCATTAAGTTTTGACAAACTAGTTTGTCTACCATTTTGACCAGATAAACCAGCAAGACAGAAACTATTAACATCACTCTTGTAACCCTTACGCCCCACAGTGTAACAAGCAGGCAGTGATGGAGTAGGTGACAAGTCAGTAGGAAGGCATAGTGCAAGTCAGAGCAAAGTTATCTTGATTTTCGCCGTTTGAGACCAGAGTTTTTACTCAGTACTGAAAACAATATCCCAAAGCATAGTTTTGAAGCCCAGTAGTATTCCAACAAGTACTTTTCCACTGAAAGTGAAGTCTCCATCTGTCTGCAGTTCCAGATTAGCTAGAAGACAGTTTGACTCAAGTTGTCCAGAGCTAAGAGAAAAGCTTCCTATGGGCCACAGTACTGTAAACTGTCAGGCATCCTTAGAGATAACAGCCCCATCATTCTACAAGAGGATGTGTTAGCTTGCAACTGTGGAAAGCTACCACACCATGTATTCACCCCTCTCCTGCCCGTGAGACTGTGTTCTTCTGACAGGTAAACTACAGTCTAGAGGCAAAAGCCCAACTGGAGCCCCAGGGCAATCTTTCACAGCTGCATATACCAAAGCTTCACTCAAGGGGGAGCATAGAGGTAATTCTGCTTGTGTTATGTAGATGCTTTGCTAGAGTACGGCTACCCTTGCTACCTTTGCCAGAAGGAAGCACACTATCATCCAAAGAAACTTAAAGGATGTCTTTATCTTCCTTGACTTGCTTGTGTTTTCACCAAAAAGCTTTTTAACTCCCTTCAGGGCACTCATCGCAGATCAGACAGCTTTTAAAAACACATGAGTAGATTTATTGATATATGCATTTCCTTTTTAACTTCTAAGTAGAGTCTCACATTAATTTCCAATCTTATGTTAACATTAATAAACCATTTAAAAGGTTATATAATAAAACCCCAAAGTTTCAGATGTACAAAGTAAGAGATAAGGATTAGACAGTAAGTGCTTTCTGGTTTTATGAAACTTTGTCATGCCAGCCTTCATCCCATACCACAGCTCAGTGTTTTAACAGCCTATAACAGGTGTAGCCACCGATCTATCGCTTGGTGTTGATCCAGTGGTATCTATCAACACGTGGTCCTGTTAAAGCAGCTGTTGGCCTGTAGATTTTGTAACCCCTGTGCTGGGCATAGTATGAGCCATCAGTCATATAGGTCTTCCTATGAAGATACTGAGACCAGGGCTGTATGGGTGCCTTGCAGTAGTCACTGAACTAAACAGCAAGAAATGAGATAATGTTAAGATGTGTTTGGGAAAGAGGGGAGGTAAGCCTGGCCAGCAGTTGGTAAATCTATTGCATTCTTCCATGAGGGAGCCTAAAGGGCAGATACTAGTGCTTACTGAAAGCCACATACCATTACCACATTCTTACCTGGTAGACACTGTTAGGATTGCTGACAGTAGGGATAGCTTTCGGCTCCTTGTTGAAGCTCTCCTCATCTGAGGAAATGCCAGAATGATAGTCTAGGGCTGCTCTGTCAACAGCATAGCTGATCTGCTGAGGAAGTTCTGGGTTCTCCTCTCCTTCAAAGTGCGCAATTGTGAAAGGCCTGTTCTTCTCACCATACCTGAAAGTGACCGTATTCATATAATGCGGCTCTGCAGTAACAGCATGGATATCTGTTAATAGCTAAGAGCCCTAAGTACACCCTCAAACACTAAGACTCTAGTAACAGGCTTGGAGTTGATCAAGGTTATACAGGGCACTTGACATGCGTTAGTCACAGCTTCTCAACTCACCTGCAACACACCTCAAATGGATCAACCCATAGTGTCATCTCTTTTGGCAGACCAAGCTTATTGAAGTCCACATTACTCTCCACACAAGCTTGCTCCAGTAGTGGATCTCTTCTCTGATGTTTGTTTATCCTTATACATCTAGGTAAGAACAAAGTGTAGGTGAATTTAAGATTTCATGGCAGCTCTGCAAGTTTTGCTCATACAGAAACACACTTTAGTTCACTACTAATTTTCTAAGTACATTTAGCCTGTTGATGCAAGTTCTTACTTATAGCCCCAACCAGCAAGTTACCCTAACAAGCTGATTTATAAACCCAAAGAAGGTTTTGGGTTTTTTAAACACGTAATGCAGCAACTTACTTAATCAGTAATTTTTAAGACTATTAAAAGCTCTTACAAACAACTCCACAAGTCAGTTTAAGACCACTTGAATTCTGCACTGAAGAAGTCAAGACACTTCGTGCATACTGTCTGAAGATTTCCACCTCAGCTCTCCAGCCACACCTACATAGGCACACACTGTGAAACCACTTTCAAAGTAAGTGCCTCTTCACTGGTTAATAACGCTTCTTCCCTAGCGCTTAAGGGATAGGTAAGTGGTTCTCTTTCAGTTTTGTGTTGCTTACTTCCAGTTTGAGGGTTCCAGGCACTGAGAGGGTACTCACTGCATTCTGAATGTCATGCAAAGGCTCTGTTCCCCCTCCTTTTCTACTAAGGGTCCTCTTACCTGAAGGCTTGTCCTCTCGATGGATTGTCTAAGTACCAGTGATTCTTATACTTTTCAAACAGTATTGTCGTCAGCTTAGCTGCAAATTTCTCCATTTTAGGCTTGCTCAGCTTGTCTTCCCTTTTCACTAGCCTTGTGATGAAAAAGACTGTGGCAGCAATTTCATCTTTCATTTTAAATTGAAGTGCACAAGCTGTTGAATAGTCATCAGTAGAGATGAGACACTACACTAGAGAGATTTAATAACATTAAGGTACTACAAGTTCCAAGGACAGATATTGCAAAACCTGTATAACATGTGACAGATAGAGCCTAAGTAAGCCAAATCACCAAATAACTGATAGATTTAGTTCTGAGTAGTAAAACCTATTTAATGCATTATTAGAAATCACTCACACTAAACAAGTTAACAGTATTAAAAAAAAAAGCTTAAGAGACTGCTCCTTGTTATATATCACATAGATCACAGTCAACAACCAGCAGTCCTTACAATTACATAGCTCTTGTATATACAAGAAAAACAACAAACATTACCTTCTCAGACCAAAGCTGTTGAAAACCTGAGATATGCTGTCTAAACAGCTTCAGCTAATCACCAAGGAAACAAACCTAATGCTACAACAGCCTACGTCACTTATATAGAAAAAGAGGGAGGAAAAACCAACACCCAAACTTTCCCTCACTCTTCCTCTAGTGTAGCTTGCTTAGGGCCTATATAGAACAGGAGATCATGTGGCTCTGAGGAATGTAACAGTATTCAGGTGTTTGCCATTAGACTAACTAACATAATGGTTTCAAAGCTATTTCCAGTCTACTTGGTCTAATTCCAATATCAGCTCCCATTTTTGGGGTATATTTGATTCAGTACTGTATTCTGTTGTGTCCATCAGTCTATCTTATAAACATCTGTGTAATATTTAAGTGGAACACTCACCATGAGAAAAATAATACCAGGCTTATTCATTATTAAAATTGCACTTCACTGTTTCAAGCAGATTCTACATAACACTTGCCTTATGAGGCCCTCACATTTGGTATTCTTTATTTTGGAAATCGCATGACTCTGTATTTATCATTACATTAATCTTCCTAATGATCTATACAAATGTTCACCTTATTAGAATAGCTTTATTTTATTTTGAGGTATTTCATACGGAGTGTGAATGGCTCTGTTTAAGAGTCTCTGTTTAACAGCTCATACACAAGCAGTATCTCAAATATGAGTGCTTCATTATTTAAAACTTAAGGCAATAATTAGCTGGGGTTCATTCAGAGAATATCTGATGTGTTCTTTTTTTCCTGAGACACGAGGAAGTTGTGCCTCCAGTGTCAGACATCAGGAACCATCAAGATATAAGAACAAATTAAGGTAAAAAGAGCTGAGTATTTAAACTGACCTTAATTTGACTGTAGATGTTGCAGTCAAGCAATTCAAGTACTTATATTTCAGTCTTCTGAATAGATTGTGATACAAGACGGGGTAAGAAAAATAAAGCATGACTGCACAAATTTACAAAAGTACACATCTTTGCAGAAGTATACCCTAATCCATTAATTTCTGGCTATTTCTGGATTTCTTTTCTCCTCCGCTCACATGTTAGTTCCTTGCTCTTGAGGGTTTCTTTCTTCAGCACAAAAAAAACCAAAAAAGAAAAAAAAAGAACTTACCCACGCTTTTAGTGGAAACTCTGTGTTTAAGGAATGAGTAACAATTTGCCAAAAAAAAAAGTCTTCTCTTTCTTTTTCTCACACATCAAAATACTTCCTTAACCAATGGGGACCTTTCAATAACCACTCAAATGAAAGAGAAATCAAAGTCTGAGATACATAATGAATCTTCAGAAAAAGCATTCAGCAGTTCCAGGAGTTGAGCTTTAATACAGTACACCAGTGATTTGACCACAACAGTATCTTTATCAAGTGCTCTGCACTGCACTTTGTTGCTTGTAATAATACATAAGGATTTTGTTCCATACATAAGCCATGAGTCATCTTCCCTTTCTCATATAGCATAAAAGGGCAGCGGTAGTCTGTTCTATGCTTTTTGGAGAATGATGTAGGACAACAGGAAACCACTGCTATGCACTTCTGGGAAGAATTTCCACACAACATTTTTTAGGAATTGGTTAGCTTCTTTCTATGCAGCCTGTGAAGATTTTTACTTGCTGTTGACTGTCTACATCAAGCACACCAAAATTAACTCTCGGCATTGTTGAACAGGCAAGGTAGATTTTCATTCTAGAGGCCTGATTTTTATTCTACAGATTAAACTTGTTTTAAAATTGTTAGGCAAATGATAGGTCATCTTCTGATCTGAATGGATTCCCTTGTAAACAGTGAAGACCATGTTTACAGCCACATCAATTTTACTTTGTTTTTAAACATCTGTTGCATGGTGACATGTCAAAAGAACAACAACAAAAAAGTTCTCCTCTGACTTGAAACTTTTGATCACAGATTTTGCTCCAGAGTGTAGCTGAGTGTGCATTATGAAAAATGCGGCTTTGTCTCTCATTTTAAGAGTGAATCCGTCGATGAGGGGGGTTAGACCAACAGATACAGCTAGATACATATCTCCTGTAGGTAGGTCTTTACAGACTCACTCTTGACTTATGGTGGTATGCCTTATGGTGGCTTGTCAGCTCTCTGAACAGCACTGGAGCTGTTCTTGTAACATTCTAATCTGCAGGATTTGTTTATTGCTCTGCCAGAGCTATACGTTCCTGAAAAGCATTCCAGCATTCTCATCTAGCTACCCCTGAGGTTCCCACATATTATTTCCCCAAGAAAAACACTTGCTTCATGAAATATCTTAAATGTCTAAGAATTTTCTACTGAAGTTATAAACACGTATCCCAAAGCTTTGCAGAGGAAAAAGCTAGGATACATGCAAAGTATGAGGCAAATACAATGAACTGATCCCTTTTCTAGTGTCTTTACTTCAAAGAAAATGGAGCTGGGAGCAACTACCAATGATCTGGTAGTTTTTTAACTCTGCTGACACAATCGGTATCAGGAAAATATCAAATGAGAGCAAGATTTGCCACCTAAAAATGTCAGATAATGAACATAATTATAGTTTTTGAAGTTCTTCTCAATAACAGTTTAGTCCACTCAGGGTTTCATACACAATCACACACAGGAGACTGTCTCTCCTCTGGGGATGATGCTGTCTTTCTTGCCAAAGCTTAGGAAGTTGCTCTTTAGTTTGGTTTCTTTGCCTTCATGTCATTTTTCACACTATCATACTATAATCCAATAAAAGATATTACTTCCTCCTATAAACGTTGTTTTCCTTTTATTCTTGAACTATCAAGGCTAAAATAACATTCTTGCTGCAAAATAGCAGCAGGCATCATAGGCAGTCCAATCCCCTGCCCTGGTGTCCACAATTTGATCACAGTTTACATGTGGGATCTGACTCTGACACAGCTGAGTCTCAGGAATTATCCAGTTACCGTCTTTTCCTCAAAAAATGTCAAGCTGGTTTGGATCAGTGGGACATATCAGTTGATAGGACTTTGACCTGTCTCCTGCCTTCCTACTTTCCCCAACTTGTCCAGGCAGGCCCTGTGAGTTAGGAATTTCTATGACAAAAGAGTGAAGTGACTAGATTCCACAAAGGACAATCAAAGAGAAGTCTGAATCCCTACACACCTCCTTTTGTTGAGTTACTTGTTCCCATAGTTAACACATAAACTGCAAGTGAGCAATAAACAAACTCTTCACCTGAGAAACCAGATTAGAGCAGTGCAATCAGTCATGTAATAAGGTGCTATTTCTTGGATGTTAGGAGGAAAAACCCAGGCCAAACTGCACATGTTCATCACAACAAACACAGGAAAATTTAGGCAAAGTTCTTGGTGATTCCTCCTGTTGGCTCTAATTACTAAGGTTGTCACTGATACAGAAGTAAGGTTCTGAGAACTTTTAAACTTTGTATTTTTAATATCATGCAGGAGTTCAAAAGTATTTCTGTTAATGGCACAAGAATAGCAGAGAGAATGTCTGGTTTCCCATTTCAGTGACAAGAAAAACTGGCTCTTTTAATTGGGTTGATTCAATGAACTCAAATCTTTCATAATGCTGTCAGTTGTCACTGACTTGAAGAAAACATAGCCCTGGGTACTCTGTTTGGATAACAAGCAGCTAAGAAATAAAATGCCAAAACCAAAATGTGAGATCTGTTAAGTAACAGTCAACAAATTGTGCTCCCACTCATTCCCAGTTACATCCAAACAGAAACTGTTAGCATCCCAGCAGATTTTGCAAAAAGCATGATGAATAGCCAAGTGTTCTGACTGACATGATGCATGGGATAAATGAGTAGACATTTGCACCTTTTGTTAAATGGTGCTGTTGTTTTTTAATCCTTATTAGGAAGAGAAAAAAACCAAACCATTTGAAAACACTACGTTACAGTGCCTGGACATTCATGGGACTGATCCAGAGCTCACTGAAATCAATGGACATCTGTCCAAAGACTTCAGTGGGATTCAGATCAGGCCCCTAACTCAGCACAAGCATTCTTAGCCAGATTAAATTATGGGTATCCTGGGTCACCAGGCAAGCCTAGGCATGAACTACAAAGGGAAAGAGTCAGACACAGTTTCTCTAGTAACTGCAGGCCAAACCAAGAGCAAACAGTTTCCCTAAACACACTACTGGCAAGAGTCACCACTGTAGAATGTTTTGCAGTTTTCTTGCTTTAAAGGATTGAGTACATGGATCTAACAAATCAAAGTGCAGCTTGGTAGTAGCAATCTTCCTTCTACAAGGCATTTGATTTTTGTGGATGATGGATGACAGGCAATTTCTCCAGGTAAGCAGCTGAAGTTCATAACTACTGATATAAAAATCAATAAGCCTGAGTTATTTCCATATGGGAAAACATCCTAGGTGGCAATCTTCTTAGAGAAAAGCACTTTGCATTTGCTTTGTCAGGCTATATACTGCCCTGATCACTTTCAGAAGTATCATGTAACAGCAATGTACGAACAATAGTAGTGCCGCACAAATGCAGCACCAATTCAATTGACTATGTCATTACATCAGAGGGCAGAAGAAACCTTGTATCTGGATATTAAAAAGTTACACCTTTATTCAAATCATGCTGTCTCTGTGCAAAGAATTATTTTTTTACTGAAACAAGACAGAAACTGATTCCAAGCAAAGCCACAAAGTAAAATTTTAATATGTTAATTGCTCACAAATTTTTCCCTTTCATCGTATGTAAGTAGATGCTTTCTGGGCCTGAGGAAAGGGCTTAATAATAAGTATTTCAGAAATGAACTATGTTCCGATTAAGGTTTTCATCTTTACTTGATTACTTAGTTATTCAGTGGGTGTTCTGTAAAAACTTAAGTGGCAGATAATTTTTCTGGTTAAAGATTTTACTATGAGTACTGTATGTTATTATGCAAAGCACTCAAGACAGTATGACCATGCTAATTACACTGTTCAGGAGGAACCTCCTTTTCAAGGAAAACACTCACTGGTGTAAAAGGTCTTTGAAACAAGGTCTGTGAGAACACCCATATTGTGCAGGTAAGTAGGAAAAGCCGAACGGTATGACAAAACGGTGTCATACAGGGCAGATGCAAGAGGTAGGATGTAACTGCTAAGGAGGTATATTCCACAGCTATAGATGTCCTGGCTTGCAACTCCATCTGTAACAGTTGACTTCAGGACCTGCTTTTACCCTCATTCTGTGAACTGTCATCTTCCTTTGCAGAAGAGAAAAACTGGTTCATAAGGCTATGTAGCAATGTTTAGCACCTTCTAATACATTTAATTAAATTCATATTACAATATAGGAATTGTGAAAAGCTGAAATTTGCTTGAAGAGGATCTTAACTGTTTGAGTACCACATATTGCCAGAATTTTATTTCAGATGATCACTCTTCAGTGACTAAAACAATAAAATAAACTTTAAAAAAATCCCTCTGCTGGTCTAGCATGTTCTAAAATTAAATAGCAAAGGAAAGACTGTAAACTGCCTGGGCTTATTTTATGCAGTCTAAGAGCTATAGCTATAGCCTTGTAAATTTTTCCGGTAATGTAATGAAGTGTTGATTACTTTTGTCAGTTCTTTCTTCCACCCTATTTGCATGCCATGATTTTCAGAAATGACAAGAGATTTGAGCCATCCAGCTGGACATATTTTACATGGGCCTTACAGAGTTACACAGTTCTCAAAGAAGGTGGGATGCCCAGAAATTTCTAAAGGACAAGCTCTTCAAAGCATCTCAGGTCAGTTAGATACCCCAAATCACTAGACACTCTTGAAAGTCTAATTCTTACAGTGCTTGTGGATCACATCACCAGCTAAGAATCACATCTTGCCACTGTTGTTAACATAGCAGGGAGGAGCATGTTGTTTTTCTCTTGCTGTTCCTACACACACACAAAAAGAGGCAATGCAGAGCACAAAACACCTTTTCTCCTGCTCTGCCTTGGTTGCCAGTGTAGCTCGCATGGAGCAAAGGACAGTTGGCATTGTACCAATCCACATGATCTTATCTCATGTGAGGTGGTGTGGGTCACCATTAGGTGAAGATGTGCAGCATGTGCCTCCCACTGCAGCCCAGTGCCAGGAGCCCAAGACATGCATTCTTCTGAGCTGTTAGTCTGTCTTATTTGGGGCCTCCTTCTATGGCAGCTAGACTCCTGGTATGAATAAAACCAGGCTGAAATCCCAGTGTCCAGATGTCAGCCTAGTGGCGTGTGCCTGGACTGACAGGTGACATCAAAGCCTGGATCACCTTTGGCACCTGTGACACAACCTGAGGCCATTTGTCCACAGGAGCAGGGCGGAAGCTCCGTGTGTGAACTGTATTGACTTTGCTCATAGAAACCTCTTTTGCAACAAAGCTTCCTATGGCAAGCGCCATCTGCATGTTTCAAAGCAACGGTCCAGTCTCCATACACAAGCCCCAGCTGAGTGACCATGACAACAGAGTGTACACAAAGGTTACAGACATGGGGCTGACCCACAGCCCAGACTGGGGACACTCCAACCCAGGAGTTCCAGAGGAAGAGATGGGGCCATGGGGGCCACCTAAGGAACCATCCCCCAAGGCATGTCAGCCAGTGGAAGACTGCTGGTTGCTCAGTGAATAAGTTGCAGTGCTAGCCATGGAAAAGGGAAAGAAATGAAGAGTAAAGCAGCTAGTCATTTTCCCCTTTGCATTAAATATTTTGAAGCATTTTATTATAAATGCAGTCCTTATCAGGATTATTACAAGGTAAGTTCCTTGAGGGTAAGTCCTGAATTCTTTTTATGCTTTTTAATAATAAGGCATTTATGGGTGAAAGCTAGCAAATTGTTTAATCTGCAGAAAAACTCATCCTTGTAACCTCACAGACTCTATCTTATTCCTGATTTAGGAATAGCCTGATAAATCTATATAAAATAGTTTTATCACATTATTAAGAGCATACATAGGTATTAGACACAAGGCGTAACTGATTATAACTACTTACACATATCCAGTTTTGTTTTGCAGAACAGATTTGCTAATTTCTTTAGCTACCACAAATTAATGTAAAAGGTTTGAGCAGCCTGACATCTGAGTACCAGCACATTTTGTGTTCCTATATCTTTCTCGAAGAAAAGCTTTCAGAAGTTCAGGGAACTAGTGAAATTCTACCATTCTTACTGCTGCTGTAGGTACATGCAGTTTCTTCTGAAAACCTTTAAATGGAAATTGCACAAAACCCATGTTGTATGACATGAACTCAAATGACCCAACTAGAGAACAAGGGTAAGTAGGATCACTGTGACATAAACACTAACAGCTGACATGCTGTAAACCAGGTAGAATGTTATTCATGTTGAACATTTTGTCTTTGCCCAGATTTGCACTTCCAGATCTGAATACAGCTACCACTTAGTCCACACTCATGCAGCAAGGACTGCATGCCAAGGTTTTTCTCTTTTCCCATTTCCACTGTGGTGCGTTATAATAATTTAAATTTTAGTATTTCATTGCTTTGTCTTTGCACCCCTGAAATGATCTTTGTGTTGCATCCACTGCAGTTTTTAATTATTAAGAACAATTAATTTGGAGCATAAAGACTTTGGGTTTAACAGAATAACAATAAGGGTGATATGGCCAATGTTTTCCATTGTTGTCAATTGCTTGTTGTTATAAGAGCATTTCAGGAGATAGAGTATGTTAATATAATTATTGGAAGTGCTTTCTTTTTTTCTAGGTTTGAATGCCATGACCCCATCACAAGAGTAGTGCTTGGTTTGTAGGCAGTGTAGTTAGATGATTGTATCCATTGTTTCACAATCACTAACTTCACTGCCATCAAAACAAGGCACAGGATTCCCTGCTACAACCTCAGTACAGAAAACAGTACTACAAAACTTCCTTACAACATCTTTATTCCTAGTGCAAAATTATTAGTAATGTTTATTCATTTACAGCTTTGTTTCCAGAATTTTACCTGTTCAACAGAAGCATATGGTATATATTGACAATATGAAGTGAAATCTTAGATCTCTTGAAATAGGTGCTAAAATGCTTAGGAAGTTTCCTGGAGCGAGAATGCTGTCTGTTGTGTTTAAGTTGTTTAGCCACATGAAGATTTGTATAGCTAATTGCTTATGCACCAAGTTTGGACTAAGAATTTTTTTTGTTGTACCCTTCAGTTTATCTGACAGGTATTGGGAAAATAGTTTTTATTTAGCTTTCATGTCTTATTTAACAAGCTAGTAAGTAAAGGGGGTTTTGAGCAATGATTAAATATTAAACCCACCATATGCTATAAATGTTTTTTTACTATGACCACTTTGCTTAACATTCAAGAATTTTAATAATGCAGAAAATACTTAGTAGTGCTAGAACTGCTCTAAGAGCTTTTTTAAAAAAAACCCAGCCTTAATCAAAGCAGGAATTGAAAGGGAACTGTGTCTTACATCAGCCTAGTTACTAGGCAGTGTAGTTAGCTGATTGCCAAAAGTAACAATCACTAGCCACACAGCCAGGTAAAAAGGTTTGGAATGTATCTCAATGGAAATCAGATGCATGGGAATTTTGACAACAGAAGACAGACTAACAGATAGACTAACCTTTTTGCAGAAGCAGCTAATAGGCAGGACAGTGAAACAAAGCAAGTGAAAAGTACTGGATTGCTTGTCACGAGACATCACTGCATTTGTCAAGCCAATTTAACTGCACCTTACTGTGTGATACACTTCATTCACAAGTGTTTTGCATACAGGACACTAAAAAACATGAGAACAAACCGAAAGGTTTTTTCTTCCCAAAATTTGCAGACATCAGCTCCCGTTCTGATAGTGCTCGTCTCAGCCTTACACTAAGGCCACTGTTTTCACATTTACCTCTGTTTACTCTTGTTGAATAAATAAAATTGTGGCCTGTGGTGGCAGCCATTTCCTGTTCATAGAGAGGCCCAAGGCTAGACTTGAGTGAAAATGGCCTGAAGACACTTGAAGTGAGATGTACAACGTGGTCAGTCTTCTGGTCTTCCATGTTTACTGTGGCAGGCATTGTGTCCCTTACTGTGCAGCTGGGTCCAGGCTCCCCCCTCATGTCTGTGCTGCTGTGTCCCCTCTGAGGTGGCTTCACACCTTCACTACCGTCTTCCCTCCTGGCACCCAGATGCCAGTGATGGCAGGGAAAAGGGAAGGGCCCCAGCAGAGAGGTCACAGGTACCTACCGCAGCTGGTGGCAGTGACAGGGATGTGTCAGTCAGTGGCACGGGCAGCACCAGGGTCCTGCCATCCTCTTGCTTCCTCACAGCCACAGAGCAGGAGCAGACAGGCTGAGTTGGGCAGGCCCACCTCATGGAAGGGGACACCAGGATGCAGCCCCACATGGCACTGTGGGGACAGAGCCAGGACAGCATCCAATGGTGCCTGATGGGCCCCCTGCCATTGCTGGCACAAGCCCAGCCAACGCGGTCTTCACCCGCATATTCTGGACCCCAGCCGTGCTCCCACCGCCACTTGAGTCCTGTCTAGGCCCTGCCACGCTGCGACGTGAGGGGACCCTGCTGGGGAAGGGACCCTGCCCTATGGCGAGACCCTCCCTTGTGACACACCCTGCCCCATGAGGGGACCCTACACCATGAGGAGACCCTGCCTGCAGCCCTCCATCATCTCTGGGGCTGCACAACTCTCTGCAGGGTCCTGCACCTTAGCTGGGGCCTCACATTCCTCCCGGGGCCCCTCTCCAGAGCTTCACACTTCTCCTGACATCCCCACAACTTCCCTGGGGCCTCACGCATCCTCCCAAAGTACTGTGCTCTCCCAGGCACCCCTCACCTTTTTCCTGAGCTCTGCACCCTCTCCAGAAACCCCATACCTTTCCAGAGCCTCATGCCCTCCCTGTACCACCAGCCCCCACCTTCCCAGGCACCCTTAATGTGATTTTACTTCCTAGAGAGAAGTACTGCTCTCCAGGGCCCACAGCTTTCTAGAAGTAAGTATGAAGTACTGCATGCCCCCAGTTTGCTAAACCTTTGTTGCCTAGGTTTCTAGGAGGAATTAATTCTCAGGAATGAATAATGATTCCTGCCAATAAGCTCTGGCTGACAGAAAAGCCACAGGCCCTAGTGTGCACAACTGAGATATTTCAGCTGATGCTGTCTTGGGATCTAGACGCTGGGATCACTAACTTTCTAAATGTCCCCAAAGTACACTATGGTTCAGTTACCCTCTGTGAATTACAGTGATAGTAGGAGCACTTGCTTATTTGCCTCGTATTTGTCTTATTTAGAAAGTGAGAAAAACAGCGAGAAAGTAAAAACTAAAACTAAAAGAAAAAAAACTAAAGTAAAAGAAAAATATCTTCAGCAGGTAAGAACCACTGTTCCTGACACCTTTTCCATAAATATTTCCATTCACCATGTGTCATTTGTTGGAATACTGGAACTTTGGAAATGATGACATGATGAACAGTAATGAAAACTGCCTAGACCTGGCCCACTGTGTGGTTTGCATGATGCAGCCCATTTCCTGTTCCTTAGCTTAAACTTATTCCCAGTTGGGCCATGCTGGCTTGGGGCAGGGCTGAAAGTAGTAGGCTGTGTATTTAATTTCTTCATAGTAAGCACATAATGTCTGTTCTGATTTAGTATCTAGAAGTAGCCAACTGAGAGTGCATAGATTCAAAAGTGGATAACTGGGGAGGGGGACACGACACACCACCAGTGCTTCCTGCACTTTCACACACAAAATCCTGGCATAGAGACATTGAAGCACAGCTGAAAGTGTAAGTTTATTTCTTAGTTGTCTTAGTTATTAATAGATCTTCTCCATTAGCCTGTGCCCAGCAACAGCTAGTGCCAAGAGTTCATTGAGTGAGAGATGCGGGAAATTTGGTAGTGGGCAGTTATTAAATCAGCTTCCATAGAAATGATTTTGCCTTAGCCTGTCACTCAGGAACAGGTTTAGGTGATATTTTTAGAGAGGTATAATTCAAGAAATGCTAGACCAAGCCACTTCAAGTCTTGTAGAAACTACTTAGCTGCAGAACAAACTGTAGATTTTAGCAAACAACATCAAAACTGAGTTTATAGATTATGCTGTCTTTCCAAAGGAAGGTATAACTGGGATATTGTAGCGCCTTTCAGGTTGGATCCTTCTGGACTATGCAGAGCCTTCTGACTTAAAACTCCCGTTTTACAAAAGCTAACATCAATCTGGCATGCAACCGCCCACTCAGCACTTTAGTTAATGGTTCCTGTAGTCTATAATTGGTGGATATGATCGATAAGATTTAGCATGCTATGAGGTATATATACTCATTTTTATGCAGTGACTGAAGTATTAAACTGGCCATGAAAAGAAGCAAAATAAGTGACATGGTATCCAGACCACTGAGGATCATCTCCTGCAAAACAGTGGGATTGGACCAAGTATATCGAGATTGGGGTTTCTCCTACTACTTTGCTAAGAAAAAGATGCAAACAGCAGTTGTGCTTGCTATTGAGACACTGATGTAAACTTCTACTGAAGCCCCTATTAATCTAACCGGTGACTTAGTGTTCCACATACATACCACAAATATAATTCACACAAGTAACGGAAACTATGACAACTACTATTAAATATTGTAATAACACTTTCAGCCTGACTCTGTAATTATACTATTTTTTTCTTCTTTTAGTAAAATGTTCCACATTTTTACTGAAAAGCATCTAGCCTACATTTGGGAAGCAGGCCAGATGAGAGCAATCTGCAAGAGGTACAGAAAGCTGCTGAGGTCTGCAAGTCTTTCCTGCAAGTCAGCAATTCTCCTTTTCCAATTAATAATTCCAAAATGCATCTCATCCATTATTATCAATTAGCCTTCTTTCTGAGTTCTGGCTGAAGCTAGCAACAGTTCCCTGAATCTTCCATTTATTTTTTTAAAAAATCAGTAACAATAGATGATAACAAGGTTTTGCAGCTTTGGGCGTCTGTCAGCCAGAAAGATAACAGATTAATTTCAATGAGTAAATTACTTCATACAACTACAGCACATGCTATAAGCCTCACATAAGTCTAAGAAAATAAAAATTAATGCACTGAATGAAATAAGAATAATGTCACATTATTATCAGTCATAGGTGTCATTTACTGCTCAAATGCAGACTTGATTCAGACATGCTCTTCCTGCACCATGTCCCCTGGGAGAGCAAAACCTGGAAGCTCTGTTGTGTAGGAGTGGGAAGTGAATGTTGTCCTCACAGTGGTACAGGGACAGGGTTTTTTAGAAAAAAGCGTAGCTGCATTAACACTGTTGTTTCACAAACTGACAGTCAATTAATTTATTAGAAATGGTTATTTTAATTAGTTAGCTCATTTCATACTAAATAGTAGTGAGGCACATGGCAAAAAAGCTGTTGTCTTTTGGATGTTTATTTCACTGGACTATTCTGTAATTTATTAATTCCCACAGGCTCTACAGGATAGCTTGTGATTAAAAAAGAAATTTCAAAATCATAAGCACTGCAAATCTGAGTAATCAGTTTAATGCTTCTAAAATAGGATGCTTAGCTTGTCTGAATAAATCTTTGTATTGCTAGACATTTTTCCAACCTGGCAGCTTTCTCTTTTGATCTTGGTCTTATTTGGCTGCCTTTAGTTAGTAAGTTCTAAGGTACCATCACTGAACCTGACCTGTGGACTGCCTTCCTGATTTGTATGGCCTCATCACCATGAACTTCCCTGATGATCCGGTCTCTTAGTTGAACTTGGTTTCCACTCCCAGGCAAGCACTGCTTGCCTCACTTGGGTATTGTGTTTACATTAACTCCCCATACTAGTGAATAAAAATACGGCTTCCTATTGTGATCCAAGATGTGACTCAATTTTGCTTTTCTTTGTATTAGCTCAGGTATTTCACTTCCATTTTGTGAAAGAGGAATAACAGTAAATGATAAGAATTTGAATTCTAGAATATTGGGTGGATGTTACTTTTTAATATCAGGACTGCCAAACATCTAGAGCTTGGGCTTTGTCTTTTATGCTGTCATTTACATTAATCTGTTGAGGGAAAAAAAGTTGGCAATTTTTTTTTTAATTAAGTTTAAAGCTGATTAAAACTTGGAAAGTGTTGTTGAAGAAACCACTTTAGCTGATGAAGATTGCTTAATTTCTAAAATCAAATTTCATTAAAGAAATTGTCATCAGACAAAAGAAACCACTGCTCTATAAAACAGGGTGTTTCCCCATCAATTTAACATCATCTTTTCTGAACTCCTTCTGGATGGAAAAGAACAAATAAGAAATTCTTTCTCTTTTTTTATTAGTCATATGCTGAGTGAGATGTTCTCCTTTCTGGCATTGGTTGAGGATTTTCCCAAAATACTTCTTGGAATGGCTGTTTCATAACAAATATCTAAGACTTTATGAAAACAATTTAGGATGCTTTTACTCAGCTTAAACAGTGACATCTCAGTGTAGCTGAAAGTTATTCATTTCCATAAGACAAAAATACACAGATGTGCTCAGATATCTGGGAATCAGAATACTAAAAAATTCTCAGTAGGAATTTATTGTCCCTAGGAAATAATTTTTTTCTTCCAATGGTATAATGAGAGGAGCTTTAACAAGTTCTAGGAAGTTTACTTCTCTTCTTATAGAGAGAATAACCCGGACAATTGATTGAAGAGTCATTAAATGTTCCATAGTTCAAAACTAGACTAAATTCTATCACCTTTGAAATTATCACAGTTTTAAATCACTTCTACAGAGTAGCACAGACTGTCTTAATCCAAAGATGCATACTGAAGACAAAAGTTATCTCTGGTTGCACCTCTCAGATGAGAAGGTTTCTGTAATGAGTCATTATGCGTATGTGAGTCCTGAATTACCCCGATTTTATAACCTCAAGATGCTACAGAATAGTATTTGCTAACTTTAGTATATATATTCGTCTTGACATTTGGAGTGATTCCTTCTGATCTGAGGAAAGAGTGATTATTTCAAACCTCATGTAAATCTAGGGAGAGAAGATTGCTCTCCCAAGTGGTGTGTTTTCAGGACCTCAGGAAAAGAGAAATCAAAGCACTTATCCAGTAACTTCTTATGCCTGTTTCTGCTGTATATTGACTCTAGTTTTCAGCTTCAATGACGAATTTAAAGTTTACAATCAAGCTAAGTATTACATGCTTTTAAATAATTTTTCTGAGCTTATTGTGGTAAATGTATTTCTTTTTAGGCCAGGAGAGGAGAAGAAATACTAGCTTTCCTGAGGAAACAGAGAGAAGAAAGGGTTGCAGTAAGTCTGATTTCTTTTTATTATGGATACATGTCAAGGTTTGTGCATGCTGACAATACAGGCAGGATTCAAAGAACCATAGTCCAGTGCATGAGGGCTTATGGGGTGCTGCAAACTAGACCATGGTATCAGTGTTGCATAGCAAAAGTGCCTCAGTTTGGACTAAGTAAGCATGCAGAAAAGTTGGCTTTATTCAACAAATTCCCTAAGGAAAGAGGATCCTGCAGGCTGTGTGATTCTGAAAGTCTCAGGCCACACAATAGGAAGCAATAAGCACAGAAGCTAAATGAAGTATAAATGCGGTAAATATGGTTATTGGCTAATTTCCAATCTGAAAACCACAAGGAGTAAGACAGTGGTATTATAAATAAGCTAAAGTGTGTGAAAGTATAACTGACTGTGTCTTGATGCTACATTTTGGTTTTGTATGGGTATTTCTATAATTTTGTCTGCTACAACACGCTGGCCTTGATTACTTTCTCCAAGACAACAGAACAGAAGAGTTGTTGAGAATGGATTGCATGTCTTCTTGCAAACTATCTCAAATGGATGACCTAGTACATCAAAATTCTCACAGAAAACATGGAGATGCTTGTTAGAGGAGCAGACAGGAACTGAAGCTGACCTCACTGGTGGAGGCAGACGGGCAACAGGGCAAATATGAAAAAGCATAGGATCCTGAAAACTAGAAGAACTTGGGACTGAGAAGGGAAATACAGTAGAAGCAGTGACTATAGTGCTGTCAGAATGTCAGTGAGGACCATGGCAGTGCTCTGCTGAATGCCCTGAATTCTATATAGAGATTCATAATGAAAGGACCTCAGTTATTTAAATTAAACCAATTTTAATACAACTATGTGTGTCTAAATTTTTCAGTATAATATGCCAAAGGAATTTTTACAGCCTGTCCATTGTTAGTTGCTTTGATTTTTTTTCATTGTTGTCTCTGGGTTTTTTCCCACTGAAACACTAAAATTTAGTTTATAACAAAGTTATTAAACTGGCTGCAGGTTTCATATGCTCTGCTCCCTAAAAAGCTCTCCTAAACTAAATTTGAGCAATAAAAGGAAGAAGTCCATTTACAGATTTTTATTATTATCCGCAGTAAACTCTAGATTTAGTGATTTATAATGGTTTTGCTTGCCCTAGCCGGATGTTTATCGGGAGAAGAAAACTCAGGGATAAGAGGTCTGTATTATATTAAGGCACTTATTTCCTTCAGTTGTAATTCACAAGATACAAAGCAGAGATAGATGAGTTTTTACCCCATGGAAGGTTAAACATCTCTCCTTCTGAAGAACTACATATCCTAATTAATACAATTTCATTACTCAATAGTAGAGAGTAGAACTGAAATTTTAAAGCTGATAAGTGTAGTGATTTTAGAAGTAACTTGGAAAACAAGATTTCAAAGGATACTTTCAGAAATGATGTATTCACTTTAGACATAAAAGCTTCCTTTGTTCTTCCTCTGTATTTAAGCTTTTAAGTTGATTCATATTAAGTACTTTCTTTTCTCTAAGTTTATTAAAATACTGAACCAAGTATATCTGCTTTGTCCAAATTCTATGCATTAAAGCTAGGCCTGAAAGAAAACATGAGTCTCCTTCTGACACAGTAACTCGTATGAGTTTTATACTCTGGACTACTCAGGTATCATATTAGCACATTAAAAAACCCAAACCCTTTACTGTTACTAGTGTGGTCTTTTGCTTCAGTGTTTGTGTAAAGCCGTCTTCCAGGATAAACAGTAAGTTTAGAATAATTAGTGATAATTAATGTCTCCTCTCTTTTTAGAAAGAGCTGATTTCTCATCCACATAAAGCAAAGATCAAAACTGATCAAGTAAGGTAAAGAAAATACTTAAAATAAGTTTGGGTTGGGTTTTTTTTCCCCGCCTTCTACATAGTCAGGCCCTATTTTGAGAGGAAAGATGTTCTGGTATAAGTATTATTATTATTTTGAAAATAACTACTCAGTTTTAACCTATAGTAATACCTATTATTAAATTTAGACATTAAAAGGCCAAAAGTCTGCTGCTATTGTTCTGTACTTTACTCCTTTACTTTCTATATATGTTCCATTTATTTCTAAATAGTGGTTAACGGAAAGAAGTGGAAGCTAAGACATTTTTTAAAAGTTATGAAGACTTTAATTTTACTATTCTGATTGGAATTCAGAAAGTCAGGAGAAAGACCAGTTGTCAAAGTGTTTCCATATTTCTGAAAGGCCAGGAAATATTAGAAAGCCTGTCCCTTTCCAATGCATGTCTTGGCTGAACGAGGGAAGAAGCACCAGTGTGACCTTATCAGTAGTATCACACTGTGTGCATGCTTTCTTTAGTTATATTTTTCCAAATTTTAATAAGTTTACATGTTCATTGCCCTGCTATAAATCCAAAAATATATCACCAAAATAGCATATTATGTCACCATGTCATATTGCATGAGATGACTCATTCAAATTCTTTGGAAAGTCAGCCTTACAAATACTGACACACACATGCAGAGCAAAGGTTTGATCCTGAAAATTAGTCTGCCTGGATGCACTGCAGCATTCTTGTGGGGCCATGTTGAAATTGTCTGTCATCACACACGTCTGTAAGATACAGCTGGTAAATGAAGCCTTTAGGAATACCTGAAGACTTTGGAAATATGGGGGACCGAATGACCTGAAGTATATTTCTCTTAAGTCTAGGCCAGCGACATAGGCACAACTGTTGCTAAACCAGGCAGTGAAGGATTCCTTAATTTGTAACAAACATTAGGCCAGAGAATGCTGACAATCTGGTTATGTTATGTCCAACAGTTTCCTTTCTGGCATTTGGCTGTGACCTCCTGAATTATGCAAATGCTGTTATTTTCCAGTGTCAATAAGTATCTATTAAAATAAACAGGATCTCCATAGCTGTCAGGTAGGGACTAGGCAAGCAGAAACACAAGCTTACAGTCATCTGCTGTTACTGTTATTCTAGGACTGAGAAGAATTGGAAAACTGCCCCGCTAGAACTACAACAGCATGGTTTGGCTACACACGGTGTTGCACTTGCTTTCCCTTTATGCTGTCTTTGCCAAAGGAGTTATCTCTTTTTTTAGATTAAAAGGCAATTTATCTAACTGGCCTGGTGTATGCAAGTCATTTCTCAATTCAGGATGGACAGGATTATTATTTTTATCTAGTTGCTAGCTGAGTCTTTTCACATGTACTGCTAATACTTTCCACTCTGTACTGTGAAGTTGAGGCAGTTGCTTTTGCCCTAAAAGTACATCAGCACTGCCCTGCCTATCCCAAAATCTTAATCTCCTTCCTCAAACAGTTTTGTCAGTCAGATGGGAGCTACAAGGGCAGCCCTAAAGGTGAATTTGGGCCATGGGCTAAGCTACAGTGTGAAGAGTTAAAGAGAATAGCTACACTTATTTTGAAGCTGTTCATTACTCTTAAAAACCAAGTCATCTTTGAAAATGCTGACAAGGTACCTCACAGCCCTTGATTCAGCAATTTCTTCCTTTTAATAAATGCCATTTAAATAATTTAAGTGAGGCTATTTTTCTCAATCTGGCACTAGTTTAAGCAAGATGGTGTCATTGAATAGCCACAACTTAAAGACTAAGCAATGAATCTGCAGCTTACATCTTCCTTCCAACTCAACATTTGGATATGAAAGCTGAGAACAACTCATTCTGAAAGCAAATATCTCAGGAAAATACTGGGCATTATGTGGAATTAATTTCTAGTATGACTATTACCTCCAAAGTTAACTAGTGAAGAAAAATAGAAGTACCTGGAACAAATGAAAAGGCTGAAGGTGTAATGTCTGCTGAGGTGACCAGCTGCAGGAGTAGGTATAAGGGAACAATCTACAGAATCCTTCTTTCCATCATCAGATACTTAGAGAAGGAAAGCTTAAGCTGTCTTGAAGCTGTGCCAAGGAAAACTGGTGGAGCTCTTCACCTGGAATGATAGTTATTTGCACGGGGAGAGTTAAGATTCATTCTTTATGTAGCAGCTTACGGCCTGTGAAGAAAACTGTAGCACAAATTATTAAACTATTACGTTTTTTTCTTTTAAACGTCTGAAAAATATGCATCACTGTATTTACTGAAGCAAACTCACCCACAGAGAACAGGGTATTGATTACTGCTGTATTTGATTAGAATAATTGTATTTTTGTAATGGTGTCTTAGCACTCATTACTAGGAAATATGATTATACCAATTTTACTAATGTGTCATAAAATATTTATAGTCGGTATTGACCAAGATGATCCCTGTTTCCAGTGGCAACTCAGGTGAATGGCTGAGAAACTATTTCAGATTTTGAGAAGAGCTATGTTTGTCAAAATATTTTCCATGGACAGAATATACTCTTTTCCTGTTTCTTTTTCCTTCAGTGGCTCCTCTTTTTTCTTGTTGCTCATCTTTTTTCCTGATTTCAGCAGACTTATGATTTGTGTATGTATTTTCATAGGCCTTCTCCTGGTTTCAGCTGGCATAGAGTTAATTTTCTTCCTAGTAGCTGGTATGGTGCTACTAGGAGATTTAGCATGGGAATAACGTGATAACACACTGATGTTTTAGTTGTTGCTAAGCAGTATTTATATGAAGTCAAGGACTTTTTAAGTGTTTAAAAATAGAAATAATGATTTCTTCCGTATTCAGGGGAAATAGCTTAAAGAGTTCAGTGCTTTAGGTTTTTCAGCTTTGTTTAACTAGCAGCTTTTTTTTTCTTATGAATTTGTGTTTCTTTAAATCTACAAATCAATACAGATCTATCAATGTAAAGTTGTGTGTACTGATAAAAAGAAGAAAACCATTTCCTCAGACAAAGGCTTTAAGCTAGTATAAAGCACTTCTATACCAATATATAATTACATCCCTGTTGGGAATTATACTGGAATAGGTTTCCAAAAAATCTCCCAATAAGCTACGTACCTTTAGCAATATAATTACATGAATGCAATATATGCATGTTGAAGGGGTTTCATCCAACTGCTTTGTGTCTGTGTGTAGAACTTACTGAGAAATTTGGAATATGGATACTGTGCAGCACTTCACCTAATGAAATGTGATTTTCCTGTTAGCTTGTATGTTGCCTTTGAAGTTTTTCTCAGTGAACTTTTCTGTAAGTTTTGGTACTTCTATAGGCATTCTTTCGTGTGGATTCTCTGAACTAGTGTTCTGTGATTTTTGCTTTCTGCACATAGCTAGGCATTTACAAGGCATCTCTGTGTTCAGATACATGTAGAAATACCTGACATGATGACACAGACTGGACTAAAGAACTCTGCACCCTAGCAGCTATTTCACACTGACCTTTCTCTGTAGAACTGGCCAAAAAGTCAAACCCCACACCATTTGTAGGACATTAGTGTGCCTGTGACCAGCTGATGTTTCATGTAGGTTATCTGCAGATGCCCCATCAACAATTTATTTTATCTGGTATAGGTGTGTTATTTCCAGCAAGTGGCAGGTTTATGAAGCTGACCTTATGGATCAAGAAGCAGTAAAGGTCCTTATGTAGTTCAGCTAAATTGTCTGATGGAGAGAATAGAGTGTTTCTTTGGCCCAGAAAAAGTATTCTCCGATCAGAACTAAGTTTTTTATTGTCCTTTTGCTTTCCTGTTGTCTTGGCACTACAGCAGTGAAACATGTACACCAATAGCTCATTATCAAGGCTCAAAATCACTCTGAATTCTGTTCTTTATTGGCATTTTACACCAATGTACTGTGAGACAAAGCAGAGGGCTCAGTTTACTGCCTTCTCAGTGTGCAGGAAGTAAAAATGATTGTTTCATTTATGGGTTTTTTGAAGTTGTCAGCATGAAAGGAAAAGGGTAATAAAATGCAAAAAAGTGTCACTGAAGCATTTGGGATGCTAGGAATTCTAGAACAGGAGAGACATGCTTACATCATTCTACAAGAAGATAGACTATGTATTTTCTTCAGGTTTGTGTCAGATATAATCTATTGATATAACTTGCTTCGGGAAAACACATTTTCTATTCTGGTGCTCTCATGTGCTCTCACACATGCGCACCCCTCTGCCTCAGTTAAAGTACCAGTTTTGCCTGGCTAAGATGGACATAAATCTTTATTATCAAAGTTGGCTTTTGAAATATTCATGCTAAAAAATTTGGGAGCCAAAATAAATGCCTGGACAGTTGTAGACTTGTATTCCATGGACATCTGTGGCCCTGGGGTTTTTGCTTGCAGGATTTGAAATCTTCTGACCTTACTAGACAGCTTTCAAATGGCACATTTCTGTGATCTGAAGGGGCTGTTAAATTGAATATATGCATTTCATGTGTGCTAAATTTAATGAAATTATAAATGGAAAGCAATTGCTTTGGCTGTGTTAGGAAATTTCTTTACAAAAGTAGAAACCAGGTCAAACAGGAGAGTCTGGCTAGTAGTATTAAGATTGCACAATAAACTAAGTTTTGTTATCAAGTGTTATACATAGTATTTGAATGCTATATACTTTTGTGAAAAATAAATCAACAAAGGCTTCTGTCAGCTACTGCCACTTTCCTACTGAAGTTAGCAAAATCTTTGGTAATCATTCTGCTGCTGTCATATGACAATGTATTCCTCAGCTGCGCTTTTGATACGGGAGAGGCTGTAAAATGCAAGTGGCAGAATATTTATTCACCAGTAATTCAAGAAACCATGTTGACAATGCTGTTACTACTTGTCATGCATATATTCAAATATTTTTTTTCTTCAAAGCCATTACAGAAATGCTTTCCAATGGATTTAGAATACAAAAACATGGTGAAAAAAAAGGATAGACTGCTAAAATGATTAGCAGGGAGGTTTAAGCTGTGTTACAAAAACACCTACACCTGTATAAAAGGTGAGTTTTGGTTACTTGGGTCTGCAAAACAAGAATAACCCTTCGTAAACTGGATTTCTTTTATCAAAAGTTCTCCAAAGAATGAATGTACTAGTGGAGCTTCAAGATAATAAAGATTAGCTGTTTAAAGGCTTGACTTCAGTCTTACAACTCAGCCTAGCTAGTTCAGATCCGCAGTTCTTCCCTATACTTGAGGCATTTCCAACTATATTTGGAAAATGTTAAATAAATGCATATGTCACTTTCATGAACATACCTCATTTTGAGCTGTTCTGCCCTCTAAAATACATGAAAGTAAATGCGAAGCTGTCTCACCAAAATATTAGTCCTCACTGAAGTTCATGAAATCAGTTAAATTGCTTATGTCTGTACAAGTTGCTCAAGTGCCTAGTTATTTACTAAACCCAAACCTCAATCACCAAGGACTTAGGAGATGCAAAAGTTCAGTTCTAGAATACCATTGACATGTGCGTTTCACAGACAGAACACATGCTACAAAACCACAGCCTTACTTAAGCTCCAACACCTACCTCTGAGATTCCTGATGTCTGGTGACCTGGCCTGGAATGTCTTTAAGATACTGATTTCAGAAATAGTTTCTCCAACTGGACTCCCAAGAGTTGGTCTACGGTATAAGCCTCCCATAAATTCATTAATCTCCTATTTTAAAACACTGACCCCAACTAGTATCTGTCTGATCAGAAACTGTAGCTTTTAAAGCTCCTATATTTGTTCCTTTTGATGCTTTGCCCCACTTTCCCAACCTGCAAAAAGCTCTTAGAGGCTGAGCCGTTAAAATCTCAGCTGCAGGGCTAGTGCTCCCGGAAACAGCTGCGCACCAGCTTCCTAGCCACCAGGAAGCAGGCTCAGCATTTATTAATGTTTGAAACAAATTTTCCGTGCTCCGTTGTCAGTCTTGAAGCAGTTTCTTAAAAGCAGCTGCACATCAGGATGGGGAGGATCAGGCTTTGGTTTCAGGGACTGCGGGTGTGGCTTCTATCGCTCATACGTTGCGGCAATCGGAGACCTCTCCTGTGCCTAGGCCCTGTCGTTTTTGTGTGGGACAGGGAAGTTATAAAGCTGGAGCGCGCGGGAGGAACATGCAGAAGTGATGGGGGTCTGAAGCGCGGCACAGGGGGTAGCTGCGGGCCGGGCAGCAGGAAGAGGTGCGGGCTCAGCGTGCGCCCCGCAGCGGGAGAGGCTAAAGCCTCCGGAGAGCAATGGGCGGGAGGCAGGTCCCCGGGCTTTGGCGGGGAGGGGGGTGGCGGGGGTGGTCTTTGCCGCTGCCGCCTGTCGCCCGCCAAGCAGCCGAGGCGGGCCCGGCCCGCTGGCCCAGAGCCCGCGGAGGGAGGAGGCGACGGCTCCTCCCCGCGCCCTCCCCTCCCCTCCCGCCCGGCAGCCGGTGCGGGCAGCTCATGGGGCCGGGCGGCGCGGTGAGCTGGGCGCCCAGCGCACGCCGAGGCAGCCGGGCGGGATGCTGGCGGCCGCGGCCCTGTGCGCCGCGGCGCTGGGCTGGGCGGCGGCGGCACGGCTGCGCAGCGGTAAGGCGGGGCGGCGGCGGACGCTCCGCGGGGCGCCGGGCGGGCACGACGGCTCCTCCGGCCGCTCCGCTCTGGCGCCGGGAGCGTTTTAGGCGAGGGTGGGTGCCCCGTGCAGCGGTTTGGTTTTCCCTTCTCGCTCCCCGGCGGGAGTTAGCCCGGGGCGTCGCCCGCGTTGGGTGGGAGCACCCCAGCCTTCGTGGTCGTGGAGGGGGCACGCCTTAGAAGAAACCTTTATGCTGTCTCCGCTGCATTTCTGCCTCAGTTCTAGGAATTTTTAACGCTGTCGTTGCTAACAGAGCTACTTCTGTCATCCGAGCCTCGCTGGCAATTAGCAGCCTGGCTGAGTTTCCAGCCAGCGCTAGGTTGTCTTACTCTTCCTCTACAAAGTCTCTTCTAATTATCAGTCTGTCCTGGTTTTGTGCAAAGGAATATCACCTATTTAGACGCCTTTCATAGGAATAGATATCTGGCAGCTCGAGGTTGGGCCAGTAGTGTTTTGGATGTAATACCCAAACTAGGTAGTCTAGTCTGCTTTGGGGACACAGGATAGCCAGTCTGGGGGAAGTTTCTGTCTGACTTGGTAGGTTGGTATATTTAGCAGAAAGCTTGAACCTGTGGAATGTTCATGTTATTCCAACAGAAGGCAAATAGTTTTATTTATCTATAAATACTTTTTTAAATTCTGCTGTGCTCTCATCTGCGGTAGGACTTTTGTGGGAGTTAGAGGGCTCAGCTGCGGGGTTGAAGACTTACTTCTTTTCATGAATTTTTAACTTTTCAGTATAACTGACTTGCCCCTAGTCTTGGAACAGTAAGCCTTCCGGAAGTCAGCAGACTTTGAGGCAGATCCTGTGCAGGCAATTAGGAGATAAGGGGGAAATACGAGGAACCCTTTCAGTATTGGTTAGAGCTACATATCTAATTGTCCTCTGTTAACTATATTTGGAAACATAGACAGTAATCAACTGCAAAAAAAATTTCCTTAGTTGAAAGAAATGGCAAGTTTGGCTGATAAGACAGAGTTTTTCTGTCAGTTAATGGGGGGGGAAGAAGTGTTTATGTACCAGAAAAGAACCTGAGTGCAGTTTGTGACGCTATTTCTAGACAGTTGCAGTTTTTGAATAACAATGTGCCATCTATGTTTTTTTTACGTCTTTCACAATAGCAGTGGACATATCCCTCAGAAGAGGTAAGGTTTTTTGTCTTTTTCACCAGGGCTGCATGAGTCTTAAGTCACCAAAAGAAACACAGGTTAAGCCTCAAGATGTATTTTTAAATACTGCTTTTACAGTACAACCAGTTTTAATTTCTGTGTAAAATGTTACCAGTCTCTGTGATTCTAAGTAACTATTAAATACTGTTCAAAAATTCCAGTATGAAAGGCATTTAAATTCCCACTCTTAGAGTGGTCATGCAGGAACATATAAGAACAAAGAAAAGCCAGTATATTTCCCATAGAGATGTTTATGATGACCTGTCCTCACATCCCATTTGTTCTGAGTACATTACAAATGTTGCTAAATGTTTTTCTTCCATTAAAAAAAAAAAAAGTAGGATAGCAGATTGTGTCTGCCCTGTGTTTTGAAAAGAAATATTTACTGATAAAACAAAACTGTTTGTTTCCACAGTCTAAATATTGGGACTCTTCTGCTGAGAAACATACAAGTGCATAATTTTAGATTAGGTATCTTTTCCCTTTGATCTTTACTTTCCTTGTAATCAAAATAAGCCATGCTGCTTCATGCATGAGAAAGTCCTTGGCTTATGACAATCTGAAAGCAGAAATTGTTCACTTCCTGGGCAGTCAGTAACATTACGGCACAAAGCAATGCTTACAATTGGACTGTGTGAACACATCTTGATACATAGCAGTACATGCTCCATGAAACTATTACATATACCCCAGAAGATAAATTATTGTTATCGCTGTTTGTATAAGGGGATCTCTAATTTTAGTCATCCAAATTCCTTAATAATTTTTAAAAGCCTCCTTGAATCCTTGTAAAGGAACTGTCTTTATAAAAGGTTGCATGTCAGTTAGCTCTCTGGCACAGCATTGCTTCTTTGTAAGGAACTCCTAGGGTCTTCAAATCACAGAAAATTCATGAGGGAGCTGAGAAGTGCAGAACATGAAAGAACAGTACTCTGCAGATCAGCCTAAACTGTTACATGCAGCAAGAAAAGTTTGGAGATGCTATTTGCCAGTCCAGTAATACAAGAGGCTTTTTACCTGTGTTGTGTTTCCCATATAAACTATTGTACAGTGCCAAACTCAACCAAATGGAAGTATTAGCATTCGCTTTTGGTACTAACAGGCATAGTTTCTGTAACAGGTTTCTCTCCATTTCTGCAGGACAGACAGTTTGCCGGGGTGGAACACAGCAACCATGCTACAAAACAGTTTATTTTCATGATGCTTCACGCAGGATCAGCTATGAAGAAGCAGACCGTGCCTGCAGAGCTGATGGCGGACATCTAGTCAGTATTGAAACAGAAGCAGAGCAAAGACTGATTGAAAAATTTGTTGAGAGTCTCTTAGCTTCTGATGGAGATTTTTGGATAGGACTTAGGAGGAAAAAGGAGGAGGTAGACAACAGTACACAGTGTCAGAACCTCTACTCCTGGTCAGATGGCAGCTCATCCAAGTTCCGGTAGGTACCTGTGAGTGAGACTGGGAAGCAACCTGGTCAGGGACTGTCACCTGCCTTTAGCAATCAGAAAGGATTTTTTTCAAAAGAATCAAGCAGTGTTGTCCCAGCTGTCATGTGTGTTCCTTCTGCAGTCACTCAAGAGGGGTAGTATCTCTAGAGAGCGATTCACCCCATCCAGGTGTAAGGGGTAGACAAATTACCCCTTGGAGACCCCACTCTTTCTTTGTTACTCTATATAAGACACCTAGAGAGTCTAGCTTGGTCTAGATGGACAATTTTTGATTGCTAAAAGAGGTGGAAGAAGTAGTGATCTGGTATTAAAAACCTCCAAATAGGCATGTCAAAATATGTGCTTTGACCCGAAGGTTCTTGCACTTCAGATCCCTTTAAGTTTTGTCCCTGATATCCTGACTGATGGGCCCTTCTCCTTCTACTTGCTGAAGGAACAGTAATTTTTCCCTGTGAGACAGTAAATTTGGAGAGCTGAAGTGTTTACTATAGACATGAAAAGTTAAAATTTTCACAACGCTTGTTAAGTTTCTGCCTCCTCGTCTTAAGACAAGTGTAACAACAGCATTTGCTATCATTAAAATATAAAGGCAACAACATTTACAACAAATACGAGTTTGCTGCAGTTGTTCTCACTACGTTCACATTTCTGTTCAGCATAGAACGAAACTGTGTGTAGCTTCAAAAGTTCTGTTAAATTATGATTTGATTTCGATCATGAGTCACAGTTTTCTAGACAAAAGATATTCTTAGATCCAGTCTTACAAGGTCTGCTTTTCTGTAGTACAGAAGTAGAAAATCTGCTGTAAACATTGCCAGGTTGATGAAAGCCTTGCAACAAGGTGCCAGCTCTACAGTGAACTTCAGGTTCAAGAGTTTTGCCTGGTAGATATTTACTATTGACCCTGTGATTAAAGTAATTTTAAAATATCAAACTATAAAAGGTTCACTCATTATCCTGAACTTCTTGCTGCATTTACAGTGATTGAACTGCAAATTTGATTAAATAACCCAAATGTTCTTAAATATTTTATTGCAATATGTCAAATGTATGACAAGTCTACCTTTGCATTCTTCTTTATATTGGGCATGTGTAAAAAATACGTTGTTACTGTGAACTTCATGCTTTGGGAAGTTGTAAGAAATTTTAGTTGCTCTTAGCAGGAATGAATAAAACAGAACTGCTTTTAGTACTGTTCAATATATTAAAGTTTCTCCTGTGGTTCAGATATTGGGGGTAGATAATAGGAAGCCAGAACCAGATCTGCTGCTGCTATGAAACAGACATAGCTTTATTGCCTTTCATTGGCGAGACACAGCTTATTGGTGCTAAACGATAAAGCCAAGGAAGAGATGAGGGGTGTGGCAGGGGAGGGCAATAGGGGAGGAAGGAAGGGAGTGAGAAATACATTGTCATGGTTGAAAAAATACTGCTTTAATGTGTGGGTTTTTTTCCCATGTTGAATACCTTGATATATCTGGAATTATTTTTATTGTATGGATCAGCTTTCATAAAGTGCTTGGCATGCAGAACGTTGGTCGCACCAAAATTAGTGGGTATTGAACATTTTTGAAAATCGCAACACAGTCTTAGAAGTGTTTCTCTGAGATGCATAAAATGCCTCTTCAGTAACAATTATATTGCAAGAGTGCTAAGTAGTGAAGCCTCATTCCTGTGCAGTACTTGGAAAGGCCTACACAGTTTTCCGGTGGTGAAGTTTATTACTACGAAAAAAAAAATTATCCATAAGACAGGGTTTTTTTTCACGTTAGTGTTTTCCTAGACAGAGCAAAACAGATCCTGCTTTAGCTTTTTTTATTTTCATATTAAATAGGTGTTAAAATTTTGCAGGCATGGGGCACTGAGGCCAGAGAGCAAAAGTCTTTTTGATAGATGATTTTGCATAGGTCTAAAGTTGTGTAGAGAGAGTCAAAGTTCCCCTTAGCTTTTATTCAGCCTCACAGAGGCGTCTCAGGCAGTGAGGTACTCAGCCCTTCGCTCCCTAAGATTTGCTGAACACCTTGCTTGCCTGGTTTTCTTTGAAGATTAAGAATTCCAAAATGAGAAGATAGACTGTAAAAATTGTATTGTTATTGTTCCTACTTCTACACAGTGCAAGGAGGGGGTGAGGGTGCGGTGGGGTGTGCTGAGCTGTAATCCTCTTTGATTCTGCCTTCTGTGGTGCCCTGTATGCTGTATTCCTGTCTGACCTAGAGTACCATGGAAAGTGACGTGAAGTCTTACTTGACATGTTTGTTGTATTTTCTTAGGAACTGGTATGTAGATGAGCCATCCTGTGGGAGTGAAATCTGTGTTGTGATGTACCACCAGCCATCTGCCCCACCAGGAGTTGGAGGTCCTTACTTGTTTCAATGGAACGATGACAGATGCAACATGAAAAATAACTTCATTTGCAAATATTCTCTTGGTAATGAGTCATTCTATAGCTTTAAAAACCAACTTGCTCCCAGTCCCCAAGAGGATGTATGAAGAGATTGCTGTTACAGACAGGAAAACCCTTTCCTAGCTTCACTGGAAAGATCTGGCAGGAGGCAGATATCTTAAATTTATGCAAGTTCTAGGGAAAACAATCTCAGTATTGAATAACTGTAGCTACTTGCCTTGTGATTATGAATTTTCAGAGGATTTTGATAAAGTATTTGAGATCTCAAATAGGATCTGAGAGAGAACACTAAAGAAGGGTGCTCGTGTTATTAGACTATATTCAGTATACTTGGTCTCCCTACTGAAGCTTATGAGGAAATTATGCATATCTTTTTTCTTTTAGAGAAGCCAACAAATGCTCCAATAGAGAATTCTCGAAAAGGTAAGTTACAGATATTCGTTTGGTGCTTTCTTTAATTATATGTTAACTTTAGTTAAGTAGAAATTAAGTAGAAGTACTCTGTTCCATTCATTGTCAAGGATGCTCACAGACTGAAAACTTACTGAGCAAGAAGCTTCCCTGCTGTTTGTGCTTTCATTGTGCTATTCTGTAATCCAGTCTGCAGGAACACAGTCTTGCTGTTGTTGATGCAGTATTTGGGACGGCTAGTCATGCTGCAGAAATCTAAGCAAGAGAGTGCCAATACATCTTACGTATGTTTGCAGCTGGCAGTCTCTTCCATATCCTCTCACCCTCACTTTTTATGATTCTTAAACTCTTTCAAATAACATCTGCAATATTAAGCTGTTTCTTTCCAGATGTTGCAACAGAGCCCTTCAACCCAGTATTCCCAGTAAAACACCATAAGAAAGATGCTAATGTAACAGTTGTAGAAGCCAAAGGTATGTTGTGCATACAACAGCTGTCCTGTTCTCTCTCTAACTGCAGGCCCGCATCTCTCACCTGTGGCTGCCAACAGTCATTTCAGTTTGAAGTGTTTGACCCTAAATGTAGAAGACTGAATTTAGGCAACTGCATCTATCTTTAAAAAACCCTCCTTCAAATCTTTTCCTATACAAACCTACACTGATTGCTTTGGCTACCAAAATGTTCTAAATCTAAAGCTATGAAAAGTATTTTGGGTCTGAAATTTGTTGAATCACTTCTGAGTGTCTAAATTGTTAATGTTTTGTTTAAGTCTATTAACTATGAAAAACTTCCAGTTTCTTCTTACTGCACTGACTTTGCCCCTATGAATTCACACACCATAAAAGACATTTTGCTCTCTTAAATCTTTTGGCCGGGGCTTCCCAAGATTTTAAGATAGCGTATCTCATTAACTTGCACTATCATTGCCTTCTTACAGTGAGACAGGCTTGTTGGTTCCTCATTGTGAAGATTCCAGTTTATTTTACTTTAACCTGATAATCAGTCTCTGTTAGACTTGCTGCCTTTGAGAAGTGGTAGATAATGCTAGATTATGAACAAGACTAGAAGCCCATTGAGGTGTGATGATGCTGCCTTTTGCAGCTGTCAGTTTTTCTATCAAGTTCTGTGCATGTCAAATGCAACTGGAAGTGAATAAAAGCCGGAATCTCATTTTTACCCCTAGAACCTGTTCAGAGTCTTGCCTACATCCTTATTCCTGGTGTTCCTGTGCTGCTTCTCCTGGTGGTCATTACAGCCATCTTCTGGCTTTGGCTTTGTGCAAAGAGGTAAGTGACATTTTTGTGTAATAAGTGAACCTGTGATATCTTGTCCTGGCAATCATTTTGGAGTGAGCTTCAGGATCCTGTAAGATGCTCTGCAGAGGACTGGTTTGAGCCAAATAAATGTTTAAAAAGTGGCATGGGTGCTCCAGGCTGAGTTACTTGGGAAGTAAAATGTTGAGTGAATTACAGTGTGCCATTTTATTATGTTCACAGACGTATAGTAGTTAGGGAACAGTGCAAAACAAGATGATGATTTTGAAGTGTTAACACTTAGGTTTTCTTAATAAAGATCTGAATTATCAGAAGATCCTCTTCACCAGTGAAAACCATAGTAATAGAAATAAAGGGATACATGTTTGGAGGAAATAACATTTACCAATTTAGTCACCTTGCTTTTCCTTTGTGTACCATACCTCTGGTGGGGATGCTGGCTGTGATTTTGGGAGTGTCAGTGTCGAGTTTTGCTGCCTCAGCATCTCAGCTGGCAGCAGAGTGCAAGGGGTACCTCAGCAGGTCTTGCTGTGGGACTACGCCAGGTGCAGCCTGCTGCCACACAACCGGAATGGCAAGTAGTAACAAATGTCATCCTGAGTCCAGTCCCTGAGTATTAGCTTTCCTCAAGGGTCATCATTAAATTACTTTGAGAGGTGTGGTATTGTTTTATATATGCCTCTGTAAAAAAAACATACTATGACTTGTCCTCTTTCCTCCATCCCTAAGGAGACGGCAGCCAACAGATGCAAGCCCGAAGGAGGAAGATGCATGGCTGTCTAACCCCAGGAGGAACAGTCCAAACCTGGATATTTACAAAGTAATCAAGAAGCAATCAGAAGCAGATCTGGCTGGAACCAGGCCTGACACTAAGAATTCTTCCTTCCGTACACAGGAAGATAAGGTGCTTGACAGCTTCTCCAGGGATTATGATGATGTGGCAATGAATACATCAACAAGTGGCTTTGTGACATTGGCCAGTACTGAAAGTGGCTTTGTGACCAATGATATCTATGAGCTGTGTGGAGATCATGTGGGGAGGAGCAAGGAATCAGCCTGGGTGGAGAATGAGATTTATGGATATTAAGGAAATGGACAAAAAAAGCCTGGAGTATGGATGACGAAGTGAATATCAATACAAGTTAACTTGCCCTCCCTATGCACTTGTTTTAATAATAGTATACGTGCTATTTATCCTGGGTGTGCATTGTCCCTATATTCTTCTCTTTTTTTGAAAGAATATGGGGTTTTAAAGATCTAAACTGAAAAGAATGTATGTATTTTGCTTCGCATCAAGACCACTTCTGTCCCAGGAATGACTTGTTAATACTCTTGATTCTTTTTTGTACTCCAAAGATATGCCTTTGAAATTGAAGTACAATCCAAAATCCCCATTTAAGTGACCTACTCGCATTCAAAGGTATTAAAAGTCAATCACTGGTCACACTTGGATTCTCATAGGTGTCCCCAAGAAAGCTGCCATGGTTGCAGGTTGGTCGTTGTTTCCATGTCAGCCCATATCCCAGCTGTGTTGGCCTCCCTCACCATCTGCTTATGACAGTCTCAGACACTTCACAAGACAGATTGTAATGTGGTTTCTGCTTCTTTCCCTCCCTCCTAGTTCTTACTGCCCAAGGCAGTGTATGTGAGTCACATCACATAACTGTGCGTTACTTACGCCATTAGGTTGGTTTTCAAAAAATCCAAGTAAGTGCTCTGGTGTCGTAAGGCTAACTGTTCCTTCACTTAGCGTCTAACAAAAGGAATTGCAAAGCAAGGAGCAAGGGATTTCTCTGCAATGCTAAAGTAAGGGAATGGGGTGCTCCAAAGCGTTCTGATTTGTCTCGGGAATTACAGCAGCCTGGTTAGCTGTCCAGAGATGTACTAATTTGGCCTAAATGACAAATTGAGTACCAATTCCTTTCTTGTAGAAGGAATAGCCAGTTGCAGTTTTATTATAAATCTTTTTCCCCCCTTGGGCTTGTGACTTGTACTGAATTCCATGAAGACTGATATCCTGATGTTAATCTCCATAGAGATGGAATTTATGAAAAGGTAGGTGAACATAAAGAATTTGATTAAGAACAGCATTTTGGCAGGTAAACTAAAGTATCGTGCTAATCAATTGTAATAAATTATCTGTTTTCTATCTGCAGGGACTTCACATATTCCCGTACATATATTAAGTATTAAGTAAGGTACTTAGGATAGCTCACAGAATTTCCTCTCTGACAGTATGAGGGAATGATATCTTACTTTACCACAGTTTTTAAGGCATCATTTTGAAGTCAGTATTAGATAGCTCCCATTTTTCTGCACCTTTGGAGGAGCAGAAATGAATAGCAGTAGGGCATAGCAACTGCCACATGACTAAATATAAAGTCAGGTGAAATGAGAATTTTCCTGTAGATATGGGGAACAAGCAAGAATATGAAGTAACAGCATTTGGACAGAATTCATGGTCTGCAGTTCACTGGTTGACTTCTAAGGGAAAGAGATGATCCTTCACACTAAGGGTTTTTTCAGATCATTATCTCTCTTTCTCTGTTATTTGCAGCACATCTAATAAAGTTGTTAGGGAGATAGAAGAAATCAAGAATATGCATTTGCTATGGAAGTGATATAAAGGACCTGTCCAAATGTCTGCAGAAGCAACTTCAGACTGGAATTTTATCCTCTCTAAGGTGTATAAGGAACCAGAGCAGGTGTTGTGGTTTAACTCCAGCCAGCAACTAAGCACCACACAGCTGTTCATCTCACCCCCAGTGGGATGGGGGAGAGAATTGGAAGGTCAAGAGTAAGAAAACTCATGGGTTGAGATAAGAGCAGTTTAATAATTAAATAAGATAATAATAATTATAATAATAAATTGTAGCGAGAAGGAAAACAAGAAAAAAGAACAAAACCCAGGAAAAACAAGTGATGCAACTGCTCACCACTTGCTGATCAGTGCCCAGCCAGTCCCTGAGCAGTGATTGCTGCCTCCTGGCCAACTCCCCCCGGTTTATATACTGAACATAACACCATATGGTATGGAATATCCCTTTGGCCAGCTTGGGTCAGTTGTCCTGGCTATGCTCCCTCTCAGCTTGTGCACCTGGTAGAGCATGAGAAGCTGAAAAATTCCTTGACTAGTGTAAGCACTAAGACATCAGTGTGTTATCAACGTTATTCTCATACTAAATCTAAAACATAGCGCTATACCAGCTACTAGGAAGAAAACTAACTCTCTCCCAGCCAAAGTCAGGACAGCAGGCTAACAGGATATTCTAAGAGTTGCACTGAATGTAATTTCTCTTTATTGAACAAAGAATATATGGTTATTTTAACCAGTTCTACATACATATGAGATTTCTGCTGTAGGAAGTTAAAAACAGCTGTGATGAACTATTTCAAGATAAACTGAATTTAACTCGGTCATTGGTATAGGTATGTTTTAAGGCCCTTCGAAGCACACTTCAGGAGATGACTTGCATCACAAGAATAAGGAATTTATATTGGAAAAGAGAGAAGGGTGGTCATGTGCATCTTTTTTCACAGCACTGTCTTTCTGCTAGGGAGGATAATGTCATTTATCACTGAGAATGCAGAAGGACAACTAAATGACAAGTTGAGTGCCTAGCATTTTCTTTAAACTGTACTTGCTTATCTGTGGTTTGGTGAAGAGATACCTACAGTTATCCACAGCAAGTTGGATACCACACAACTTTACTTGGAATCAATAAGGTACAGAATTTGCCTATCAGCATGGATGCTTAAATAACTAGATGTCTTTGATTTTGAATTAATCATATGGCCAAGTTTTCATCTTCCATGCATTAGATAGATCACATTCCAGCATCTCCCATATGAGCTTGTAATTTCCTATGCCATGTAGTACAGAGAACATCACTGTATATGTTTGCTGAGAAGCAACAGCAAAGGGGACTCAGGAGCAGTATTGACAACTTGGGATTGTGATTAACTTGGTTTTTGCTAGGACTTTCTGATACATATTTTGTTCATGAGATGTGATCAGATCAATGTTTGTTTCACAGTTATAAGTACTTGACCTTCATAGGAGGTTGGAGCTAACTGCCATGGCAAGGTCTCTGCACTGTTGCATATGTCAGTGCAGCTAAGTGTAACAGGAGTTTGGATAAAAACTGAGATTCACATTGACTTGAATATGCTCAGGGCAAAATCCCATGTGCTGCTGGATATGGGCTTGCTTTAGCTGAATTCCATTGTAAAAGTTTACTGGAAGTTGGAGGTACTTGCAGTTGCTAAGGCTTTTGGAAAGGAATAGGAACGGAATTTGTATTTGTCAAATAAGCACATGATCTGGTTCCATAAAGGACTACTTTCTGTAAAATGTTTGATGTTAATACTGAGATCTGCAAAACTGAAAATAAATTTACAAATATAAGATTCACCCTGCTGAAATGAACAAGCACCATCCATTCCCGTGCTCCTCAGCTGCTTCAGGCTATAGACCGACAACATGGCATTGTTTTGCACTTTCTGCTTTTTAAAGGTGTGTGTCCTTACCTGAACACATTGGTGCTACATGGACATGTAGAGTCCGGAGCCCAAGTTCTGCAGCAAATGGTAGATTCTAAGGCAAAGTCAGTGGCCACGAAGCAATGACAGCATCAGTATGGCCTCCAGCTGTTAATACTGAAGGAATGAATACGCTTTGAGGTTTGCATTCAGAGCTGTACAGCTTCTTGCCAAGGATCTTTGCACATTTGTAGCTGTATAGTAGAAAGCACTGCGAAGGTAGGCCATTAAGATTTATCTGTCCTGTCTGATCTGATATCTCAGCTGTTCCATACATTAGTTTATATATTCTCAAGGCAAACATGTTCAGCTTTGAGTAAACCAGCACATTTTGCTTCTCTGTTTTCAATTATTCCAGCAATGGAGCTGTTCCTTAAAACTGGAGTTTTATTTGGTTGTATCCCATTGAACTGAGAAAGAAGTGGGAGTGCCACACAGAGAACCAAGTATGTTGAACGGTTGAATGTTGGGAAGCTGGACATCTGCACTGAAGACAAGAAAGCATTTAGGACATTAACATGTATCTGGGGCCATTTGAATTCAGCTCTGTACTCTGTCTCAGTCTTATCTTAAATATCGAGTGTCTCAGTCCCACGTGAAAAACAGAAATAACAGCGTTTCACAGGCTTCCAGGGGTGCCTGGAAACTAAAAATGAGTGACTCTTAAGTGATTTTTAAACTACAGTAATGAGGCCTTGTAAATGACAAAATTTTAGTTATATTGTCCAGCAGATCTGTGCAGCAATTTTGAAGCATGTCGAGACTAAGTCATGTACAAAAATTTATTTGATTAAAGATATGGTTTGGTTGAGGAGTTCTGGTACCTGGTCCTCTGTATAGCAAGTAATCTTTTTTACTTATTCTGTCAGATTGTGTTTGACTTTTTCACAAGCCAAATTAAAATAGTAAATGCCTGTTTATTTATCTGTCTATGTATGAAAAAAACCCACAACACCTCAAGTTTTGCCATTCTGTATTGGTTGCAGTTATATCAACTTTTCAACAAAGCTTTTGTCCGTAGCTCTCAGTCCAGCACAGGACTTCTGAACACGGGAGTACCTACTGAGATAAGAACTACTGGTCACTGAAGTTAGTCCTCAGGGTTATGATTTAAACAGCCAGATTTTTCAAACTTTATAGCCCCGCCTAGACTTCTCAAATCCTTAGTTCAGATTTACCTAGTGGAGTCTTCAGCAATCTTGAAGATTGCCATGTAACTCTCAACCCTGTTAACAGCCTGAAGTATTGTGGCAAGGAAAGATTTCTGTTCATTTCCTTTCCCTGGTTGGATGTTTTCATTAAGAGTATTTGCTTTGTTTAGTATACCTTGTGTACACTGTGATGGACAGAAATGTGATGTGGTAGTGAAGTGCCAGTCTTCCGCTGGAAAGGAAAGGTGCCGGTTGAGGCAATCTTGACGCTGTGAAATGCTCATTGAAGCCAGAACTCTTTAAAAGACGTTGTTAAAATCTCAAAGAATTAGATCTGTTTATTCTGGCTTTATTCTAGGGATTTGCTAAACTCCAGATTTTGGATCCATGTGATTTTTTTTTTTGCTTTGTTTTTTCCTTTGATCAGAGACCAGGTAATGGAAGGAGAATGTCCAAGCAAATAAAGCATACCAAGCAGAGGCATAAATACTGCTCACCTATTGCGCTGCAGGTGAGTGTTTCTGGTTCCAGGAGAGCAACATTTTGCTGCCCAATAAGTCTGTCTATGAAGTACCTGAGATGAATTTAGCTCTTGACAGGGTTCCCTAAAAGATTGCATGGAAATAAATAAATAGGAAAATGAAGCAAAACCAATTTGCATAAGTCACCAGGAAACAAAGATGTGCCAAAGGCTTTGGCAGAAGGTGTTTTATGTGGAACTGAAACAACAACAGAAATGAGTGCACGAGGTAGCCATGAGTGAGCTCTGCCAATGAAAAGATGGAGGAAGGCGTTTCTGGATCTGTGTGCTATTGCTGTCCATTGCAAACCTGAAAATATTTTGATCATTTGCCACAGCTGCTTCCCTCACTTCCTGAATGTTATAGGTGAGGTTGATGTGCACAGTGGCTCTGTCCTCCATATATCTGCAGTATCACAGAGTGTCTGCCAACCTCATACTGTTTCTCCACCAGATTGTGGCGCGAGACAAAGCCCTGAAAGAAGTAATCTCTTTAAAAAAAAAAAACAAACCAACCAAAAAAACACTACTACCTGTTTTGAAAATGACACCAGTTAGCAACCATTTCTCCTGAAAAGCAAAATCCTGGTATAGAGGCACACTCATTGCTGGGTGCTTGCAATGTCCAGGGTTTCTAATGCAGTAATTAGCGTTCTTTTATCAAGCAATTGTGCGTCTATCCACTTTTACTCTTGTAACCTTGGTTTCTTCTGGGTTTTGGTGGGGTGTTTTTGGCAGGCACTAAGCATCTTTTAGGCATTGAAAAACAGGAAATGAGAGGAAAAAGCTCAAGCCAGATGTTGGAGCTTAGGTGTGTAAACATGTAAAGCCATAATCTGGCAACTGTGTGCCCTGGTCGTTTGAGGTGCTGGCTTATTGAACTCAGGCAGTCAGCTGCATGTGCTCAGCATCTCTGGAAGTCATTAGAAGGCAAGATAATTTTATAATTTCTTTTCTTTGACATCTCAGTTTAGCAGAGCATCACAGCGGTAGTATTATGTACAGGAATATTGACCACAAGAGGGCATGTGTGCTCTACAGTTTGTGTCATTCAGGTTGTTGAAAATGGCCTGGAAGAGCTCCTCTGTTACCAGTGTTTGTGAGAAGCACTTGCATTAGTTTCTTTGAAGCATAGCGAAAGCCATCAATGGCCGTTAAAGGCTGCTGTACAAAGAACGTTTTGTGACTTCAGTTCCTATGGCTGTGTTACTAAGAAATGTTTTTGTGACCTGAACTTTCAGGCCAAAAATGGCATTGTGGTGTGCCCGACAAGAATGTTTCTGCAAAAGTTCTCTATTGCAAACACAAAATTTGACTTAATAATTGATTTTGCACCAGTCTGGTGAGATTTTGCATGGATGAAAGTGGGCAGGAAGGAAATAAATATTTTACTACAAAAAATAATTTATAATAAAGTGACTCAGAATGAATATTAGGCAATATTTTGCACAATGTAGAAAAAGGTACTTTTAACACGCCAAGCTTGCATCATGCTAGAAATATTGTTTGGTCAGTGTTTCGGATTTCAGAAAAAAATGAAGCATCTTATAGGATGACACCATTTTCTCTTCAAGTAAGATTATGCTATGCTTGCTCATGAACCTATCAATCATTTAAAATGTGGATGGTGGATGTCTGACTAACTCAAGCCATCAGTTAGTCATTGCCAGAAGTTCTTAAGGGGATAAATAGAACAGTAACAGCAGAGTTATTATCCATAGCAGTCTAAGTCAGCAGTGTAATCTCAAAATGTCACTCCTCAGAGGAGTCTCATGAACTGCAAGCGCAGTGAAGGACAAGCATTAAGTTTTCACAGTTCCCTTTGCAGAACAGTCATTGCTGTTTCACACACAACAAATTTAACCAACTTTCCATAAGTATGAGGCAGCTTTACATGTAAGACATACACAAAGGGAAAGCAAGAGACAGAAGTTTGCTTCTTGCATACTTCCACTCACTTTTGGAGGCAGCACTCTGTTCTGAGCTGTGTTTGTGCCCACTGCACTCTGTTTATAAAAGGTCTGTGACTGTTGCTGAACGTGCAGCTGACACAGACATGTGTGCTCTTGTACCATCAGATTTTGGACATGCCTTTTTTAGTCAGTGGACTGAGCAAAGCCTCCAGGTTTGATGCCTGGTATTCAAATGTCAGAAGGTACCAGTCCTCCAGCCAGAGATGGGTCAAGGGAGAGCTAGCAATCAGAGGGGCATAGACATGAATTGGGGGAGGAAGGATTGCTGCAGACCTGAAATGAGCACGGTATTTTTAAAATGAAAGCAAGCTAATGTGTATGTACAAACATAAAGCAGACTAGTACTGAAAAGGAAATTTAGCATAAAAGGCCTTATATTTTTTTTGCACTTACACTGTCACTCTGCAGGGCTTCTAACCATTTTATGTCAAAGGGCTTAATAAAGCTTCCAGATATGTCTTTCCAGATGTGTAGGGAATAAATGAATAGAATAGAATAGTTCTGTTGGAAGGGACCTACAACTATCATCTAGTCCAGCTGCCTGACCACTGCAGGGCTGACCAAAAGTTAAAGCATGTTATTCAGGGCATTGCCCAAATGCCTCTTAAACACTGACAGGCCTGGGACATTAACCACCTTTATAGGAAGCCCGTTCCAGTGCTTGACCACCTTCTTTATAAAGAAAAGCTTCCCCAGGTCAAGTCTGAACCTCCCCTGACGCACCTTTGAGCCGTTCCCACGTGTCCTATCGCTGGATCCAGGGAGAAGAGATCAGCACCTCCCTCTCCATGTCCCCTCCTCTGGAAGCTGTGGAGAGCCATGGGGTCGCCCTTCAGCCTCCTGTTCTTCAAATTAGACAAACCCAAAGTCCTCAGCTGCTCCTCACAAGATGTGCCTTCCAGACCTTTCACCAGCTTTGTTGCCCTCCTCTGGATGTATCCAAGCACTGTAACATCCTTCTTAAATTGTGGGGCCCAGAACTGCACAGAGTACTTGAGGTGAGTGTTGCATAATGCTGATCAGGCTTTTGGGAAGCTGATGTACTCAGAAAAGGCATCTTTCTGATCCAGAGTAACTTGGCCCCCTGCAAACGCTGCTCGCTGCCAGGGAGGGTATTTCTGTCAGGACATTATGTAGAGTCCCCACAGAGTCTCTGCCCCAGGTGCAGCAGCCCAAGCTCTTACAGCACCCTCGGGGCCACGCAGACCCCGAGTCAGGGTTGGAGAGACACCTGGGGCAAAACCCGTTGTTTCTCCTCGTCCTGCTGACGAGGCGCTCCCAGTAGAGTCCCTCGCCCCCCTCTCCGCTCTCCGAGGGGCGACAGAGCTGTGAGCAGGAGGGGGAGCTTCCCCCGGCCCCAGCGGGGTAGGAGATCCCCGCAGGGACGCGGCGGCCTAGGGCAGCGCCAGGAGGGAGGGGAGAGGAGGGAGCCCGCCGCCGCGGTGGCCGCGGTTGCCGCGGTTGCCATGGCGAGGCCCCGCCCCCGCTGACGCGCGCTGTGACGCGCGGTTGGTGGAGGAGGGCGGAGGGGGCGGGGCGGCGCGGCTCCGGGGCGCCGCCGACAGACCCGCGCCGCCGCCGCCGCCGCCCCCCGCGCCCAGCATGGTAATGGCCGAGCCCCGGCGGCCCCCCCCGCTGCTGCCCCGCGGGCTCGGGCCCGTCCGCGTCGGCTTCTACGACATCGAGGGCACGTTGGGCAAAGGCAACTTCGCCGTGGTCAAGCTGGCGCGGCACCGCATCACGCGCAGCGAGGTGAGGCGCGGCGAGACGAGACAAGACGAGAGGCGGCGGCGGGGTCCGCCGTCGCCCCCTGCCCCGGCCTAGCCCGGCCGCGCCGCCGCGCCCCTCCCGTGGCCCCTAGGCCTCGCCCGGCCCGGGCCTGGGGGCAGGGCTCGGGTGCCCGCCGGCGCGGGAGCGCTCGGGGCTCGGGGGGTGGGTTCGGGGGGGGGGGGGCGGCGGCCGGGGGCGCTGCTGCGGGGCTCGGGGGAGGGGGGAGATTGGCCGCAGGGGCTCCGCTCAGCGGGGCGGGGCGGCTGGCGTTGGGGTAACGGGGCCCCGCTCCGGGCTGTGGAGCGGGCAGCTGGCCTCGGGGCTGCGCGGCTCTGCCCGGGAGCTGGGGCATGCTGGGGGTGGCCTGGGTGGCTCGGCCGGGGCGCGCAGCGGCGCCCTCGCAGGCTGCTCGCTCCTTTTGTCCCTCCCAGCACTGGAGCCTCCCCCTGGGGCGCGCGGGGGGCTGGATTTTATTTACCTGAGGTGTTCGGCTGTGGAGCAGGAGCCTTGGCCGCCGTTCTTGTTTGTTTTCTGGCTTTCATCTTCCCGGCAAGGGCAGCGATAATGCCTCCTGGCCTGGCCGTGGCGGGATGCCCTGTGGCTCGGGCCGCAGACGGTGTATTGCTGTCACAGTAAGGATGCTCAGGTGGGGGGCGGGCGGGCGGCTGTTGGCTTAGCTGGTGAGCGTAGCCACCAGATAGCGATAACTTTCTGTTAATAGGGAAGGTTCAAACCGTGTGTTGTGCCTGCTTTCCTGACTTGGCCAGTACTTGCAGATGAGCAGTCCTTCTACCTCTGTAATCTCTTTTAGCGAAGGAACTTGTGTGTGTCCGTCCCCTGAATTCTTCGATACATTACCCTGCCAGTTAACCAAATTCAACCCTTTTTAGTCTCTTTGTTTAACCGCAACCCCCCGGCCCATATGTTACGTGGTGATACCAGCCTGTAGATTGTTAATATCTTATGCTTTACCTAAAACAAAAATGATGGTAAGCCTGTGTGGGTAAGATGTAGTCATGGTCACTTTTTAAAAACAGGCATCTGAGGAGAGTAATGGCTTTGAAAGATCAACCTCCTCCTATATTTTCTTCTTAAGTAGTTCTAGTCGCTACACCTAGAGGTAAGCTTTTAGTAAGGCTTTGTTATGGTTGCTTTCATTGTTTACTGAAGAGAGCTTATTGTGCTGCTCTGTACCAGACAGAAGTAAATAAAATATTGTTTGAAGTACAAGGTAAAAAACAGAAAAAACCTCCAATTATTCAGTCACAGTGGTCTTGTGTGATAAAATCATTCCTTACAGGAATGGAAAATGCCTTTGCTTTGGGCTTCAATTAAGGAAAACAAACCTGCAACACTGACATTGTTCTGGCCATGCAGGGATAGATGAGCTTTGCATCCCAAGTATTAAAAGAAATTTCTCCTAGTGTCTTATTTCTGAAGTTGCATAATAAACTGTTAATTATTTTTAAATGGTTGCTGTAACTGAAGAGCCAAGCAAAGACCTTGAAATGTTAGTGTTCTTTTCCCAAGTTTGATGCCATATGCCAAACTTCTAAATGCTTCACTTGAAGATAGTAAGTTGTGTTTACTTTTTAGTTCTCACTTCTTTGGCAAACTTTGTGATGGGGATGAAAACTTTAATCTTCTTAATTTTTTTTTTTAGAAAGTGTATTTGTTGAGTATCGTTCAAAATAACAAAGGTTATAGAAAACAGAGCTTAACAGCTTCCCAGCTCTGGTAGGATATATTTTTCTATTTGTGTCCTAAGAAATTGCTGAATTCCAGTGCATTCTAATACAGTCTTGAATTTTTTTAAACCAGCTTTCCATTTCTGAGGAGCCTTGTGTCCAGTCTGAAGCCTTTTTATCTTCTGCGTGATTTTTACAGCAGATTTGCCGGTGGAGATTTGTGCCAAAGTCTTTCATTTTTCAGTACAGCTACACTGACTTCCTGCAGTAAGAGATGCAAGAATGTTTATCTGAAACTTAATTGCTGAGTTACTTGGTGGAAGTATTTATGTGGCCTTTGAGGAAGGGGAACCCTATTAAAATCACTTCTAGTGATGTCAGGGGATATTAATTCTAGCCAGGTACTACTTTGAATAAGCACTTCAAGTTTGGACCACATCACTTGACTTGGTGTTAGTTTACTACGCACATAAAGCGGAAGTGCTGCTTATTAATATTTCTAGATGGAAGGCTGTTCATATCTCAAGCTTCTAAACTGTTGCTTAAATTTCTTGAGTTGCTAATCTCTTGCATTTATCTGTGCCTTTATTAAACTTACAGTAGAGGAATATTCAGCTTATTAGGTTCTGAAAAGGCTGTACCTGTGTACCATCAGGTCTGGACTGCAGGAAGATCTGTGCTGTGTTGCTGTTGAGACTTGCTCAGAAAGCCCTTTCAAAAAGAACTGTTTCCTTGCCTGGGTTTCTCCTGAATCTCCCCCTTTGAACCCTTTAAATATGGGACCTGTTTGCTGTTCGGATTTTTTAGCATCAGTACTTTGAAATTGTATTTTATATGACTTTGACCTATAAAAATACTTGCCTAGTTTTTTACATAACTCTGACTAGTCAATAACTGTCCAATTGAAAAAAGTGGGATCTTATTACCTTGAAAGGTCAGCGCTTAGAGATTATGTACAGAATCCATCCTTTTTATGGAAAAACCTGTGTATTGGAATATAAAATTTTAACTTGAACTGAAAATAGTAAATATAGTTGCCAGAAATTGTTAGCAAGGCTTAGGTGAAAATAAATTAAATGAGGCATGAAGCAGAAGTTACACGTAAGTCAGGGTAGTAGATGGTATATGCAAATAAACTCGGAAATTGTCACTTGAATCGTATATTAATGCAACCCTAAAATTTTATTACTAAATAGTCAAACAAAGTAGTACGAAAGGTAAGAAAAATGTGGGGATTAATGTGTGTTTGTAGCAATAGAGGTAGTCAATGACCCTTTTTAATGGACCATCCATACAGGGTGCACCAGGGGGCTAGATGGTTGCATGTGGCCTTTGCTTTGCTTGTTTGTGTGTTTGTTGCCGTTTAGGTTAATGACACATGCTTTCCTGCCATGCTAATTTGTCCTGCTGCCGAGAAAATCTGTGATCTCAGGGTAACTTTTGTTAGTGAGGCATGCACAAATAAACTCAGTTTTTCCTTGGAGAGGAGGAGACTAAGAAAAGAGAACAAAAGTATTGGGAAGTGTAAAGTTCAAGAAGATGGATATTTGCTTCTAGTGAAATAAAATGACGTGTGAAATAATGAGCAGTAGTGAAACACACTCGGAAGAGATGAAGGTACTACTTGGAAAAAAGCAATGCGCTTTATGGATGAAGAAGGTCTTTGTGATTAGTCTTGTGTGAAGGAGTCATGTTTCCCACCCAACCCCAAAATTCTGTAACTAATACCCTGTAAGGATTAGTCATCTGTGGAAGAACACTAGCCAGTGCTCCTCAGATGAAAATGAAACGCTTCCGGCTAGTATGTCCTTACAATTCACAGTTACGCTTTTAGCTGTCTGGCATGTTACGGGTGGTTTGCACTTTTCTCTGAAAATTGCCAGCTCCTGATACAAGGTGTGATACTAGCTTAGATGTGAGTGCCTGATTGAGTGTGCTTAAGTACATGTAAAAGTGAGTGACACGAGCAGAGACAGCAGCTCCCTGTGCTATATAGCACACGGTTTGGGTTAGTGGAGTAATTCAGTCGGAAACTGTAGCAAAAAAATGGACTCGGGGCGCTGATTTAACTCTGCAGCTGTGAGCTTTTTAGATCTGTTGCAAGGGGGAAAGGAGGAACATAGATCTGGAGGTGGAGAGTGGGAGCTCACAGGTAGATCAGGTTGAGCATAATGTGCTGCACCTTAAGGGAGGTTAATCCTTTTATAAATCTGATATCTAAACACTTTGTAAATTGGAGTTGCTCTAGATAGCAGGAAGTTGTTAATTTTAATGCAGTTTCTGTACTTTTAGGTTGTATCAGGTTAACAACTCAAATCTGAATTTCTGTAACCTGCATGAAACCTTAAAGCTTTCACTGACATAGACAAGCCTCTCTTCGTATGTAAATTTGTTAGGTCGAATTGGGGGGGTGTGTGTTGTTTCTTTTTTTTAAAGACTGGTTGGAGAATTAAATGATTAATAGAAAACCAATGAAAAGTGAAAGCTGGAGTAGGTGAAGGATAGAAGAACTTCCATCTTTCTTGACAAGCATTTCATCCTCGCTACTTGACAGTTTCAATTCCCAGATGTCAGATAAGGACTGAGCTAACTCCAGTTCTCTAGGCCTTTAGTAAAATAAGGAAGGTAATGCGTCCTATTCCTAATATTTTTAAATGAAAAAAAAAAGAAAGTTGCAAAGATATTTTTAAATATAAGTTCTAAGCTACAAAAACCCGTGATACAGGAAGGAACAGGATTCCCTTTTTTTGTCATTTGAAGTATGTACTAATATTGATACTAATATTGGTGTTTGGTTAGGATTTTTTGGTTTGTGGTCTTTTAATTTCCTTAGGAGAAGTGATAACTATTAGGAAAAAAGCAAAAACTAGAGTAGTGAAATTTGTATAATTGTCCTTAATTTGGCATGTGCCAAATTAGAGTCAGTTTGTTTGTGTGTGGCAATGGTTGACCATAGTAGAGAAATGAGTGCAGTTAGTCTCTTGGCACTGCCTTAAAAACATTCAAGTGATGTTCCAACATCTCTGCAAGATGCTAGTAGTTGTTAGCAAGCTGTATATTCAGGAACAAACCAGACTTTTCAGATAGGAAACTGCTCCTCATCTTGAAGCAGCTTCCCCACCTCTAAGAATTACTTCCCTTTTTCCTGTCATCGTGACAGAGCTGAGATGAGGGACAAAAGTGAGCTGTTGCTGTTGAATGCACTGTTCCTTCTCACATAGTTATGAAGAAGTTGCTGGATTTTAAGTATTTCCAAGTGGTTTTTCTCTAAATCTTCTATGGCCCTGGCAAGATACATGAAAACTGAAGATTCATAATAGGCGGAAATATCTAATCTGCATTTGACTGTAGAAGCAGTGGTGCCAGCTGCTACTGTGCTGCTTCTCCTATAGAAGCTTGCCACTATGTGCACATATAATACACATATTGAGAGTTGTACAAGGATTGCAAATAGCAAAAGTTTTTCTTTCGAGTAGGCACGTGCTTTTACTCTCTGTGTTCAAAAACAACCACATAATAGTACCAAATAACTCCAGACTCCATATAAGACAAAATATGGATTGAGGTAATGTGGTGTGTTTTTAAACTAAAAGCCTGTTTAAGCTGCAAGTATAGCTTGCTCTTCATTAGTGTGCATCTTTCCGTCTTGCATCTCAAATAAGATAATTAGTGGAGAGCTATGCTTAGACTTACTCAAGATATCTGAGAGACTGAACTAACATGGTACACAACACACACTTTTATGAATATATAGGTGATAGCGGTCAGGTGGATGATATAGGAAAAGAAGTCTGTTAGGTTTTTTTACAGGTCGCATATGTAGCAGCACAAAATGCATCTCTTAACATGACGACAGAGGTAGCAAGTAGCCTGCTGAGACAGTGGCTCATTCTGTAGTGCTCCAAAACAATTAGTTTTCCAACATTTGCTAAGTCACACATAACATAATTTTTTCTAACTCATATTTTCCTGTAGGAGTTCAGTATTAACTGACTTAATAAGGAGCATTTTATTAATGCTGTCATTGTTATCTGGTGATAGCTTCATAAAAACATTTTTGTGGAAGTATTCATCTAAGTCCTTGATGCATGGTTGTACCTGAATGCCTAGTGTGTAAACAAAATGGATATTGCCAGACTCAAAATCTATAAATAAAGAATACTTTCATCAGTGATACATGTTAGTGTTATAATTTTGGGAGTAGATGGGTGATTGTATAGACAATATAGAATGTTACTCTGTGCTTCTGTGGAGCGTTAACCATCTGACTTGTTCTAAACCTATGATCATTTTTTACTTGTGGTATGGGGAGGTGAGGAAATGTTTCTAAACTACTAAAAGATTTTTCTGGGGCCATTCTGCTCTTAAGAAATGTGTGACCTGAAGACTTATTTTTTTGCTCCCACACATTCAGAGGAAGGATTTGGTGCCAGTCTTTCGCTAGTCTTTGGGAATTGTTGTATTTCTAAATGTGTGCAGCAACGAGACAGGGTAGGAAACTGCTGGAAAAAGGAAGAAAGTAGGAAACATTGGAACATGAAGCACTGTTCTTGGCCAGAAAGTGTAGTGAAGGTTATAGCAGGATTTGTAGCCATGCTTCCCAAATTTATATGACCCATTCCTCTTTTATTATTCTTTTTTTAAATGCTGCTTTCCTCTAATGAAATTTTATTGGTTGTTGCTCAGGAAGTAAGATCTGTTCAAGGATTTTAACCGTGTGAAGACAAAAAATGTCTTCTGTGCATTTTTATTTTACATAAAATTACTTTCTTGTTAGTAACTGAAGTGATTATATAGTTGCATAGTCTTGTTGACCTTGGAAAACATAAAACTACAGCAGGCTCTGATTATTAAGACATTGAAGTGGAAATGGAAGTATTTAATCTTTAAAACTGGAGAAGGACAAATGAGTTTCTCTAGGGAAATTGATACTTTTTTATCTAGGAAAACAAAGGTAAAAAATGGTTGGTTTTTTTTTTTGTGTGGAACTCTGGATGTTGGAAGCTAGGAACTGCAGTGTTCAGAATAATGCCTGATATCTCTGGAGAAGGCTGGTAACATAGACACTTGTAGATAGGCTTGGAAGTAGTAACAGGCTGTATTTGAAATATTTGTACTTCCAGTAAGAGGAATACTCAAGGTTTAAGAGCAAATTGTGGAAGTGCCAAACTATATTGGAAAAAACACCAAGAGTCAGTGTACTTGTAAAGCTAGGTTTTTCACAGGGATGAGGTGATGGGTGTCAAGTTTCACTGGAAAAAGTAGCACTAGCAAGCCATACATTTGCAGAATTCTCCCTCTCCCTGCTAAGAGGGGGTGAGAAGTGAGTGTAAAAGAAGGAAATACAAGTATTTGTGCTAATCCAGCTGATGATGGTGTGATGGTAGTTTGAGCCCCAGAGAACAGGCTGCTGTTGGGGTTTTTTGGTTGGTATTGGGGGAAGGTGGTTGGGTGTTTTGTGTGTTTTGGGGTGTTGTTTTTTTTTTTAAATTGTCCACCCTACCCCCTTTATTGTTTTGCTGCAGTTACACTTGGTTGGGTGATTTTTTTTCCTCATATGCTAGACCTAAACTTTTTTCTTTGAAGTCCTGTATAGCTTTGCTTTTATTAGCTTTTCTGTACAACACACGTGTCCTATGTGCAAGGAGAGTAAACGGGAGAAAGTTAGTGTACTTTTTTGCTTGCGTTTGAAGAGAGCTTCATAAAACAGCTGAGTATGGGGAGAAAATGCACAGTGACTGTGAGGTGAAATTAAATGAACCAGAGCCAGGGAAGGAGGCAGTCTTAAAAGTTGCAAGAGATGCAGGTTTTGGTTAAAGCTTCTACACTGTTGTCTCTGTGAAGAAAGAAGCTATTATAAATACCTCAAGTTACTAAGAGGTTAATGCTTTTTGTGTAAATCACTATTCTAATTAGGTTGTTGTTAAATACCCAAAAAATGCAGCAGGATTTTTTTGCATTACTCTAGATTGATGAAGGAGGCATTTAGACTTTCCTGAACACTTGATATATCCAAGATTGGAGATACCTTGTTGCTTGACTGAAAGATACATTACCATTTTATGATAAGAATGCAGGATTGCTGCAGATTAAGCTTTTCATTGATTTGTAAGTAAATGGTGGGCTCCGCTCTCCTTAAATCTGGAGGTCACCCAAATAATGGGTATAAACTGGGATAGATGTGGAGAATGAAAGAGAAACTAGTTTGTGTTGCTGGTTGATTCCAAAGAGACAATATAGAGGAAGGGAGAAATGTGACACACAGTTTGTTTTTAATAAGTGTTTCTTGATGTATAAGAATTTGGTCTGGCTTTAGTGCTTTCATTTGATTACTTGGACATTTTGTAACTTTCTAGTGAAGTGATTTACTCTTAGGCTAATAAATTGTGCCTGCAAAAACCAAACAATAACTAGAGAAATTTTATTAGGTGTGATCTTAAATTAGGCCAGGGAGACTTAAAACTATGGGTTTTGTGTGGTGTTTTTTAAGCTGCATGAGTGATTGTTTGCATCCTCTGCTGCCACATGGCATATAATCAGACCAAATAAGGAAGCAGCTTGCTGTTCTGCCTTTATAAGTGAGTGAAAGGGGACCTGCTGAGAGAATGAGCAATTGCTGTAGGGAGTAGTCAAAGGGAGTACAAATCTGGCAAGACCAAGTGGGAACTATGTATTTGGATAGTCCAGTCCCACGCATGTTACCATTCTTCCTTTGCCTGTCCCTTATTCCTTGCATGTGTAAACCAGGCCTTTATTACCAAACATTATACATATACCAAGTGTAAGACTGCAGATTAATATTGTGGTTGGAAGGAATGGGAATAGGATGGGGGAGTAACACACAGGAGCAGAAGCAGGTGATCCACATTTTATTTGCCTGATTTAGAGACAGTGTCTTCATAGCCAAGACAAATTTTCAAAGGGAGATCTTTTAGGACCTGACATCTTGAGCATCACTGTTCCTGTAGGCTTCTCAGTGTGCAGTGTAGTGTAATGTGAAAGAGGGCAGAGTAGATGCATTATGGGGAGCGCTGTAAACACAAATAGCTAGCAGAAGGCACCAGGGGGAAGCATGTTTTGAAAAGATCAGGCATAAGGATCCCCTAAGTTGCTGTGTGTTATACTAGGATAGAAGAAGGTTGTAGAGAGCTGGGAAGGAGGAGGGCAGTGTGGAGTGGTTGAATGCTATTTTAGGTACTACTTCTTCCAAAGTGTCCACTGTTACATTTTGAAGAACATGATTAATGGTGAAAATGTTGTGGGACGTGAACCTTTTTTTTCTGTCTAATCGCTGTATGTATCGTTATTTTTAGAAATGTGTATTGGTTTTTGGTAAAAGTTTCAGTGAATTCTGCGTTAACTGGACATTGTTTAAAAAAAAGCCACACCTATTTTTTTAAAAAAGTTCTTCAAAATTATTTGTTTGCTTTGGAAAATAGTCTGCTTCTGCTTCAGCTATGTAAGAGTGTATCCTGCATCTCAAAAATTACTTCTAAGCCTAGATCAGTTCATTCACTCATGGCAGAATATCATTTTTCTGGTAGTTGGGAAAGACATGTGACTTTTGAACTGGTTATCAAGCAAAACCATGCTGAAATGAAGTCAATAAATAGTTAATTCTGAATTCAGGTGGGTCCATAATCAGCCTTACTGGAGATAATGAGGTTGGCCTCCTGTGGATTTTTGTCTCCTGCATAGCAGCTGTCTCCTATAGTTCAGTAGTTTGTGAAATGCAGTTATAATTGGAAGCAATTATGTGACTTATATTTTTTTGTTCCTGCTTCAGCATTAATAATGTGATATTCAGGGTGAATAAACACCATTTATGTATTCAATACTCTTTAGTATTGTTATCCTTTGCATGGTTTTTACAGCAGCTATACTTTTCTTCTTGGTTTAAGTAATTTTTTTTAAATGTCTTCTGTTTGAAGTTTTTAGTCTCCTAAGCATGTGTAGTTATCTGCAATTCACTTTGCAGGCACTGGTTAAAAACGAGGTCAATAGGCCCAAGATCTGTTTCCTAAACTAATTGAGATCTGTTTGCAAGATTTGAGTGACAAACAATCTGTACAGAGCTCTTTCCCTGAACAGATGAACTGCAGATGTCCTTATGTAGTAGCTTATTAATTACAGTTAAAATAAGTGTGTGACAGTTGAAACTACAGGAATCCACCATGTTCTGATATTGTTTAGCCAACAGTTTTTCTTTTAAAAATATCGTTTTGCATTTGTGGGATTCAAATTGGCTACCTTGACTCCAGAAATGGACACCATTAGGCTTTTTAAGAAGATATTTGTCTTTACAACACTCCATGAAGGGTCCTCAGTTGTTCCCACCTGCTACTGATATGAGTGTTGTGCATCTGGGCTCATTGGAGCACCGGCCTCCATCACCTGTTCTTTTTCTGACATGTTGTTGTACATGATAGTCATGCAGCCACTTAGTGGGACTATTGACATGTTTGTTGTGCTGCTGTATTTAAGTGTGGGATTTGTGTGTATTTCTGAGCAAGAAGAAAGCCCCCAGTTAACTGGGTTTACGTCATTCCCTTTATAATGAGGATAAACTAATGAGGAAAATGTTGGGGAGTTTTAATCTCACTTTTGCTATTTGTCTGCAGGTGGCAATAAAAATCATTGACAAATCTCAGCTGGATGCTGTGAATCTGGAGAAGATCTACCGAGAAGTGCAGATAATGAAAATGCTTGATCACCCACACATTATAAAGCTCTACCAGGTATGGTTAGTGGTGTCTTTTTTCCCTTCTCCCCCTCTCTTTTGCTTCTGTGTAAAGGGTGCACTCTACACCAGTGACTTCTGGTAGGTCTCCACTCTGACAAATGCAGCTTTTCTGGAATTGATTTGCATTGGATAAGTGTTTAACTTTTTTGTACATGAGTTGTGGTCTTTTTCATTCTCTGGTATCAACTAGGCTGGCTCTGTTAGATATTCAAGTGTACCTGAAATATGCTTGAAATACACAGAAGGTTGTAAATTATATGTTAGTGAAAGAGCCAAGTTGGAAAAACCTGGTGATGAGACTTTGCTGTCTGTTAGACAAGGTACTCTGTAAGCTAGAGCAGGGTAGGAATATTCAGCACGGTGAGTGCTAGCTTCGAGGATCTGTGTGGATATAGTGGTTTTCTTTAGTTGAGTCTTGGCTCACAGTGCAGGTTGAGGACTGCCTGCAGCCTTTTTTTCTTATCCAAAGGTAATAAAATGTGAGGATATGTAACTTCAGATTCTACAGATGTGCTTGTGATGTAAATGCATGCACTAAGCAAGAGCTTCCCAAACACTTTATCTTGAAGTGCATTTACCAGGAGACAAATAACTGTTCTTTGGATTTTTGTCGGAATCTTGCATTTCACTTCTGTTGTGGATATGGACAAATTGATATTTATCCTACAGTGAATTAGGCATGTTGTGGAATTGAATGCATCCCTTTATAATCATAAAATCATTAAGGTTGGAAAAGACCTCTAAGATCATCAAATGCAACCATCAACCCAAAGCTACCATGGCTCCTAAACCATGTCCCAAAGTGCTACGTTTACCTGTTGTTTGAACACCTCCAGGAATGGTGACTCCACCACCTCTCTGGGCAGCCTGTTCCAATGCCTGACCCCTCTTTCAGTAAAGAATTTTTTCCTAATATCCAGTCTAAACCTACCCTGATGCAGCTTGAGGCCGTTTCCTCTAGTCTGTTGCTACTGACCTGGGAGAAGAGACCGATTCCTACCTCACTACCACCTCCTTTCAGGCAGTTGTAGAGAGCAATAAGGTCTCCCCTCAGCCTCCTCTTCTCCAGGCTAAACAACCCCAGTTCCTTCAGGTGCTCTTCATCAGACTTGTTCTCCAGACCCTTCACCAGCTTCATTACCCCTCTCTGGACATGTTACAGCTAACATAAAGGATGAATAATTATGGTACAACAATGTGTATTTACATAAGACAGAAACCTGCCCTTGTGATAACGCATACAATTGCAGACAGTGAAACTTCTGAAGGTTTTTACTTGTGACTTTTTTAGTGTGCATAGTTTGTATAGTAAAATACAGGTTTGTTCTATATTGTTTCTCCTCTGTTTGATTTTCTGTTCCTGCTACTATATGGTAAAATGTTTGAGGCTGCTGGCATTTCTGCTTCAGCTAACTCTTGCTTTTAAGGCTTTCCTGAGAATATTCCCATTGGGATCTGTTTGTTAGTGTTCTGTTCAATAAATCACATAGTGCTTCTGAGATACTCTTGCTTGTTTCATATAAACCTAGCTCAACAAATAAATGAAGATTTGTGCATGCTAAAACCAAAATTTGAATTTAAGTTCATCTGACAATGTCTGTGAAGGCAATGTGAGCACAAGGACTTGGACCTATGGTGTTGGAGTTGTTCTACTGAATAAAGATGAGGATCCTGGTTTAGACTTGTTTAGCTTTAATTTTATCTTATGGGAAACAGACTAGCACTTCCTCTTCAAAATATTGATTCACCAAGTAGAGGTGGACCTCAGGGAGTTGAATTTCTAACTCGCTTGAGTAATATCTACCACAGTTCCTTCTGAATGAATGACAAAACACAAAAATGATAGAGGAGAGCCTGAAAATACTTAAAATAGAATTCAAGAAGAGAATTCAAGTGAACTTGCGGATCTCCAGACTTATTTTAGCAAGTACCTTCTTGGGTACTTGCTAGGTAGTGCTTACCCCTTTACTGTTAAGGGATTGGCTTGTTATAAATGAATTTGGTAGGTAGGTGTTTATTTTTAAAATAGCCTTCAATCAAATTGTGTCACTAGTTTGCTTGTATAATGTGGCCATAGCTGTACTGTGTCCACACTAAAAGTTTCTGAATTGTCTTATGTCAAGGAACTACTGAGGATTGTCAGAGTTAGGTAATGAAGCTAGCAGTCTTGGCTTGATTAAGAATGGTTTCATATATATGTAATCCACAGGCTGTTACAGCTTCCTGTCTCCAACTGTTGGTTTAAAACAGTCTATCCAAACTGTTTTGCCTTCCAGATTCAGACATTTCAGTCATAATATGCTCAGCTGTTGTAGAATTAAACAAGGGTGCAGGAGAGACTGAAGAACTGCCATCTTGTTCTGTCTGCTGGCTTGTCAGTTTTTTGGTAATTCTGCTGCTTATATTTCTTTCAGGACTTGCCTTTTTTATTTTAAAGCATTTGTGAGCAGTCTTCTAGTGCTTTGAAGCTTGTATATTAATAATATGCAGAAATCGACTTCAAGAAGGTCTTGTCCATAGACAGCTCAGGCTGAACTGTTTTCCTGTAGTTATTGAAATAGGCCCAGAATATGTTGGATGCTGAAATTGTTGTATTGTACTGAAGGGAAGTCCTAAATTACTTTCTGATTTTGAAGTAGAGGGTTTTTCACTTTCAGTGTCTCTTGATTGTGCTGTTTGTATAATGCATTCCTGAGTAGCTGTTTAAGAAATTGAGGAGTGGATCATTAGGAAGAAGCTGCAAGATAACTGACCGGGCTACCTTTTCCCAACTTATATCATGGAGGTATGGAACTTCAAATTGTTGGCTGAAATCTAGTTGAAGGTGTCCCTGCTCACTGCAGGGGGTTTGGACTAGATGACCTCTAAAAGTCCTTTCCAACCTAAACCATTCTATGAAATCTTTTTGTTCAATGCCATGAGCAACTGTTCATGGAAAAGGTTTGAAGTCTTCCCTTTACCCTCTTTCATTTTTCCTGTTTATCTCGCTCTCTTCCTTCCAGCCCCCCATGTTTTTGAATTGTGAGTAGTCTCTTCTTAAAATAGAAAGGCTGGAATTTACCAGCAGATAAAGTAGAAGATGCTTAAATTTTGGGGTTCCCCCTGCTCCCAGAGGATATATTGAGGATGTGGTAGTTATGTAGCTGTACTGTCTGATTTGTATAATAGGATCCTGTCATGTGGTGCTTTTCCTTGAACTTTGCCAGGGTTTAAGACTACTGTTCATTTGGTTTTTCTCCCCCCCTTTTCTTTTTTATTTTCATTCTATAACTGGAGAACTATTGGTTACAGAGGTCACTATTATCCCCAGTCTTCTTTCCCAAGCACCAGCCTGATATCAGCATGTTAGAAAAGGTGAACAAGGAGATTAGGCAGATTCCTTAAACAAAAGTCTTTAAACTAGCTGCTGAGGATACGAATGTTTTGTGTTGGTCACTTGTGGCTGAGAAACCTCTTCTCCTCTGTACACTCGCTTTATGAAGAACTTAAAGCTTATCCTTGTGCTTAGCATGCAACTGCTCCCCTTGAAATTGTTGATGTAACTTGAAAAAACAAAGTGAATGACTGTGATAACAGCATGTGCAAGGCAGACTTTCACATCTTTACCAGAAGAGAACATAAAAATAAGTATTCATTTGGGGGTGTGTTTGCTTTTTGCTTTTCCCACACACAATCTCATTTGTGATTTCTTCATCAACAGGTGATGGAGACCAAAAGCATGTTGTACCTTGTGACAGAATTTGCCAAAAATGGAGAAATTTTCGGTAAGTAAGAGAATGTTTTCATGTTCAACATTTCAGTGTTAACTTCTTAAGGTTGTCAATTGTACTCATCTTGCCCAAGGATCCCTTTTACTGTAGTATGTCACTTTATTTGTCAAGAAATGTGTGATAACTGTCAGTGTTTCTCATTTTAGAACTAAAAACTTCAGGGAAAACTGTTATAGTGTACATTAGCATAAGAAAAAAAGCTAAAAATGACTGATGTTCCTTTAGCAGAAGACATAGCTTGTTAAACAGAACCATGCAGGATAAACTCTCATCTCAGCTGACAGAATTACCATGTTTTCAGCGTTGAGATGAAAAGCTACATTTAAACGTTCAACCTGATAATGAACAGTGGCCAAAACAGTATTTCAGGTAAACTGAAGACTGTTTCTTGTGCAGTTGTGTACTGATTTACCAGACATGATTTTTTGTTATGTTTTCAGGAAGAACACGGTGGGCAGGAGAGGGTGTCAGGGTGACTTGGAGTAACACTCATAATAAAAAATTTTACATTCTCTGTGTTGACCTGCATGGTTAAATTCACATTCATTGTTGTTCTCTGGCCCAAACTCATTACTCAGGCAGGCCTTCAGTGTTAGATTTGTGTGAAACATAAAATTTTTTTTTTTTTCAGTTTTAATACTTCATGATGCAACTTCTTTGTTTTGCAGTGCTCAGCTTGGACTGCAATAGAGATCTCATTCTATTTCTTTGGAAAAAGTTGTTACTGAACTCAGTGCAGGATAATTGTAGTATATAAATATTCTGAGCAGATAACACGTCACACTTGCTCAGCCTTCTCTTAGTGTACATGATCACTCAAAGTGCAGAACAGTAGAGAATCCTTCAGTATTTTGAAGGACCAGAAGAATAGAGGAAGCTTACTAAATTCTAAAATTATCTGCTACTGATTAGGTAAAAGGGAATTTGTGAAGTGGCTGTGCATCAGCTTTTACTCTTCCCAAAGACTATGGAGTGAATAGTAAAAATGATTCCACGCTCCTGAGGCTTGTGTTCTAGTATGAAGGTGATCCCTGTACTCACTCTCCCTTCTTGACTGTGGTAACAGGCACAAAAAAAAAAATCTTCTAAATACAAGTAACAGACGTGGTTACGGCAGCCAGATTGTAGCCTTTGAGTTCTCCTTCAGTGTAGCTTGAACAACCGTCATACCTCTGAACAGTCAAGCTTATGGCATCTGTTATGCCATTATTGGTTCTCTCTAGGGCATATTTGTCTTCCATTATTGTACTGTGCATACATGTCCCAAGTTATTGTTTGAGGTTTTTTTAAGCTATTGAGGCCAGGGTAGCAAGCAAAGTTCCCTCAAAGAGGGACAGGCTGAATTTTTTCCCAGAACTAGCTATATACAGCAGTGCTCCTTTTTAGGCCACAAAGAAGAAACATACGAAATGTGACACAAAGTAGTTAAATATATTTCATCTTGATCTGTGTTAGTGCCTTTAACTTCAAAACACACGTTAGTGATCTAAGTAAAAATGCTTTTTTCAGCTCCTGTACACGTGACAACAAATTTGGGTGAGCCTCTGTTCTTCTGACCAAGCACAAGCTTGGTATTCAGAAACTTGTTCGAAATGGCTGGCAACCTGCAGGATAGCAAGAAAATGTTCTAATAGGGCTGAGACTGTTACCCCCATTTCTATATACAGCATGTTAGCATAGGTCTGTTTTGGGGTCTGGGAATCTTTGAATGTTTTGTGTGTTTCTCAGAAATGTGGGTTTGGTTGTTTTGATTTGTTCTTTGTGCTCTGCTTTTCTCTGAAGGAACAGCATGATTTGCTTTACACTGATTACCATCTGGAAACACTGAATAAGAAAGGGGATTCTGTTTTTCTCACCTTCTAAGCTGCTGTTCACAAACCAGTGCTAATCTTGAAGCCCAGCCATGAGTTGCATGCTGGCCTACCAGTCTGGTTACCACACACCCCCCGCCCCAAAATCTTTCCATTCATCTTATGACTTGCCTTGGGAACGACAACATTGGAGGCTGTTTATCTTGCAAGATTGGTATGCAGACTTGCATAAGTGATTAGCATAAGCCAAAAATCTATCTAAAAATTACCTTTGTACGTACATCAGGTTAAGTTAGGGTATTTTGTGTAGTTCTAAGGTTTCATATGTGAAACACTCTCAATACTCGGTCAAGATTCTATAACTATTAAGTTGCATTTACATGACCAGGAGGGCTTTTTTGCTGCTGCTTTATGTGAGAAAGTGAGGTGGTCATAAAGAAAAACAAATTAACAGAAGGCAAAAAAATATAAAACTTTAATCAGCATGGCTAAAGATTCTAGAAGTAACTCAGATGGTGACTCTTTTTTGTCTTGGCTTTAATGTGTATAATTTCCTGTAAAACTTTGACTTAAACTCTTAGCTCATTCTGAAGAAGCAAAGCCTTTTGGGCTCTGAGACTTTCCCTGTTTGCAGATCCTTTAATTTCAGACACAGTTTAGCTAATTCTCTTAGACCTTGTTTTCTCATTAAAATAATTAAGGAATCTTTCAGGGTCCATTATTAGACTTAGTATTTCTGTACAGGTTTTTTTCTAAATTAATTATTTCTTGATTTATTGGAATGATTTCTCAGTGGGTTTTGTAATTAAGGATGGGATACTCTGCTGTTATATGTATTTGTCACTTGTATATGTTTCTGGAGGAGGAAGCAGAAATGAGGTAACGGCAGAAATGTGTTAGAATTTCAGAGGGAGGGAAAAGTCTCTTCTGTGTTTTTTTTGCAGGTTCTCAGCCAGAAAGTACACTACAACTCTAGGTGCCGGGTGAAGAGCAAATGCTCACTGTCCAGCAATATGTAGTAACAATTTTGTTTTAAGTTTGAATGGTACCCAGGACAATGGGTTTATTTTCCATGAATGAATCTAGCATGTCCTAGTAGAGTAACAGAAGAAAGGAATAGAACAATAGCAGAGGAGCAGAAATATTGTGAAAGGTTAAGGAAATCTTCACCTTTCTGGGGGGCATTAAAAGGAGTGTGGCCAGTAGGTTGAGAGATGTTATCCTCCTGCTCTACTCTGCCCTAGTGAGGCCACATCTGGAGAGAGTCCAGTTCTGGGCTCCCCAGTTTAAGAAGGACATGGAACTGCTTGAGCAAATCCAGCAGAGTGCTTTCCTTAATGAGGAAAGGCTGAAACACCTGGGTTTGTTCAGCCTGGAGAAGAGGGGACTGAGGGGGGAACTTATCAATGCTTATAAATAGCTAAAGGGCAGGTGTCAAGAGGATGGGGCCAGACTCTTTTCAGTGGTGCCCAACGACAGGACAAGGGGCAATGGGCACAAGTTGGAACAGAGGAAGTTCCACCTGCATATGAGGAAACAATTCTTCACTTTCAGGGTGCCAGAGCAGTGGCACAGGCTGCGCAGAGAGGCTGTGGAGTCTCTTCCTCTGGAAATATTCAAAACCTGCCTGGACATGGTCCTGTGTGCCTGCTTAAGCAGGGGGGTTGGATGAGATGATCTCCAGAGGTCCCTTCCAACCCCTACCAATCTGTCAAATCTTCCTAGCTGGAGTATTTCATACATAGAAGGTACTGTTGGTTTGTTTGTTTTGGAATTGGATTGAGGTGTTAAAGTAACAGACCTTCCTTAATAAAAGCTAATTTAATGAGAGTTTTCACATGCATTTTAGTTGCAGTAACAGAATTGGGGTTGCTGAGAAAGCCTCTGTGAAACTGTCAGTCAACATCACCAGGCAGAATGAACTCAGAGGGCAAAGGAATAGAGTTCAGCATGTAGAGGGCCCTGGTGATTGGAGTGCCGGAGAGGTGGTGCCTGGCTGATCTTTATTTTTCACACTGAGGGGTGGGGGGGATGGATTTCATGGAAACAGAACTCAAATGTTTGAAGTCCCTTATTGTTGGCTGGGTTATGCTGCCCCCCCGCCTCCCCCAATTCCTTATCATTGGACTGCTTGTGTCATAAGCAGGTTACCATGTCCAGGGCAACTTCGATGTAACTGGAAAGTAGAAAAAAGCAGTGTAGTATTTAAAAAAAAAAAAAAAAAGATGACTCAAACTATATGAGCTTTTCCTCCTTCCTGTCCTGATCTTTTTTTGGGTGTACTGAATATGCCATGTCAAGTCTAACAATGCATGAAATAAAGTCTCCCTTTTATGACATAAGTTTCCAAACAGTCTGGTACCCCACTGCCTTCAAGGTTTCTAACACTTTGCCATGCATGATCCTGCTTTTTGTGGGATATTACGTTCTTTTCTCTTGTAAAGCAAGATGGTTAGAAGCATGTGGAACCTGCTATTTCTTTAACCAGTCTGATGGTATTTCAGTATTGTGCTCTGTTTTGTTCTTTGATTAAACTTTGCACTTGAAGGGGGCTTAACAAACAACTCAAGCAGAAACCAAACACACACACTAGGTTTGTGGCAAGAGCAACTTATTTAAATGGTTACTTGAAAGCTAGTGGGTGGAATTATAATAAGAAAGACAAACTTCAGTCTATTGGGGCTGCTCCTCTTGTACGTTCCCTCCGTAATCGATGAGGAGTGAGCGGCCTCTCAAGGGGCTGGTTCAGAGCTTTGACTCACCCTCCAGAGGAGCCTCCTTTTCTTCTCTGAGTACAGGAGGAGCTGAGAGAGAGATTAGACTCCCTAGGTTGAAGTTAGCCTTTGTGATTGCACTTCTGAGTAACTTTACTACTCAGTGATGTACAGAATTAGTGAGAGTTGATCGAAGTCCCTTTTCTATCCTCTTCTTGAATAAGATACTTTAAAGAACATAGCATGCCCTTCAAGATACAGTGTCAGTAGTTGGTAATGGTAAATGTTCTCTTAATACCACGTCTGGTTTTTAAGTTCACTGTCGGCAACCTGGTATTAAACCTCACTGAGTCTTTTCAGCTCAGCTTAACCATCATGTCATAGTGCTGACTGGTAGTCCATGGACAGGATTATTTTCAGCCCCTGTGCTAACATTCTTCACTGTCTTTATAGCTTCGGTGAAATTTTCTATACTCAACAGCAGTTTTGAATTTGCCTTTTTCCAGTTAATGTCATTGCAGTAAATAATGCGTTTAGCCTAGACGCTCAAATGCTGTTACAGTTTTAGATTTGTTTTTTAAAAAGGTCTTCAGACTTAATAAATTTTAATTAAAAAGGTTTCCTTGTGCTTCATACTTTACAGATCTATGAAGTTTTTAACTACCTGTTTCTGCTGTGTAGTATCTTTACAGCCACCATCTTGTAACCTTCTTTAGCATCTCACCTGAAGGCTCTATAACAGCTGAGATGCAGATTACCTGTTCGCTAAACTAACTACAGTTAACCTGTTCTGAAGGACTAATTCTCTAGCTTCTCATCAGTAATGGTTTGTTTATATTGCAAGAATCCAGGCTGCAGTGGGGGAAGCTAACTATTAAGCCTAAAAAACAATGTCATTGTTTAGCAAGGGGAAAGGGAATGTTCAAGCTTTCGGTTATGGTTGTTTCTATCCCCTCTTGCTGTCTCACATACTACATGCGCATTTTAAAAAGCAATAAACATGACCAAACTACTAGCTTGTGTGATTTATGTCTAGCTTAACAACTGTAACTATTTGAAGGAATGTGCTGCTTTTGGCCGAAGTTTAGGAGCAGTTGTGTCCTTCAGTTTCCTCATGTGGCCTCCTGCTGGGTTTTAGCATGAAACTACCAAACAAGCGGTAATAGCAGAACTTCCTCATCTAGAGCTTCAGTACAGCATTTGACACATGACAGGGTGACTCTATGTATGTAGTTTTCTGGTACTTCCTTTTCCTACTTCATGCAAGAAATGTGAAAGAGAAAAAGACTATGGAATAGTTAAGAGGCAAATATTTAAACGGGTGGACATGGTGCCTGGGAAGAACAGCTTGACTGCATTTGCATACTCACTCTACTATCTGACATGTCATAGTTGACTTTCCTGACTGTTTAGGTGTCCTTACAACCTTCCGTCTGTTTTGCAGTTGGACAGTAGGTTGCGAGGACCTTGCTGCCTTTTAGAGAACCTATTGTGCTAATATTCCTTCTCTTACACAGACATCTCTGCTTTATTGTGAAGTACCATAAGATTATTCTGAGATTTTTTTCCACAGTGTTCACAATGGAAACAATGTTTATTTCTTACTCTTGCCAGATGTCAGCCAGGGCACTCACTACTGCATTTAAAAAAAACTACTTCATGGGATGATAGTAATGCACAGAAATGCAAAATAAGCACCTTGAGTCAGTCCTGTTTATGCTCTGCCTCCCTTGTCCCACAGAGTACCTTGGGATAAAGCCTGCTTTTGCTACAGGCTTTTGTGTATTCACAGACTGCCCAATGGTTGTATGGGAAAATATATCAGCCCAGGCAGTGTAGTGGGTTTCATCTTCTACACACAAACAACCAAAGCTCCCTGAGAAGCAGATCTCAAAGTGAATCTCATTTTGGAATAGCAAAGCAGTGAACTTGCAGAGAGACTGGTGAATATTTGGAAAGACATTTCTTACACAAAACAGCAGCTAGATATAAAAACACTACTATATTAAATATGTACAGTAACTAGTCATGCAGAGTGTGATATGGTTGTGCAAATGGAAAAGTAACAGTGCTGTTACAGTTTTATTGGCACTTTCCTGAGTTTTCTCTTGGAAACATAGAGTAACTGATGCACAGTTTGTCCAAAACTGTGATCCACTTTGATCCAAAGTGCCCTAAATTCTGTTCTGGATTTTGTTCTACTCGTTAGGGAAGCTGAAGTATTGTTCTTCTGTCCTCAAATGAAATGTTGCTGAGAACAAGATTCCCTTTATGACTAATCCATCACAATATTGCAGTATCATGGCTCAGCTGATATAGAAGACAGTCTTACAAGTTTTAGAGTATTTCAGCATAAATACTAAGCCTTAAGGAGACATGTTTGATAGTATAAACCCCTATGCTTATGTCAACTTCTCAGCATCTTGTGCCTGTTTAAGCAACGAATAAACTTGAAGTATCTCTGGAAATGCTTCCAACATGAATGAGGCATTCAGACATCTCTGACTTCTTAGAGTATTAGTATTTAATTGTATCTGTAAGATTGGTTTTACCTAGTAGTTTGTCCTGGACAGTTTCATGCATGTTTCGAGCAGAGATGCAGAAAGCTAAGCTGGAATGTGCTTCAGCAGCTCTCTTGTATGTCCCAGCCTTAGCGCAGGATCAGCTGCACCATTCTAGGAAATGTCCCTAGAGAGATTCAGTAACCTTCCTAGACAGAGCTATTCAGGATCTGAGGGGTTTTTAATTATAAATACTCTTTCTAACGGTTAATGTAGGTTTCCTGAGCTGAAATTCTAAATGATTATTGCTGCTTCTGTTAATAGGCGTGCGTAAGACTAGAAATATAATGTGTCCCCTAGTATGGGATTATTTGTTCCTTACTAAGCTTGAAGCAGATGAGTGATGTCTTGACTGTGTTCCTCTGAACCCAGATCACAGAGAGTTGAGGTTGGAAGGGATTTGTAGAGAATGTCTAGTCCAGCCCTGTGGCTCAGAGCAGGGTCAACCAGAGCAGGTTGCTCGGGACCATGGGTAAAGGCTACAATCTCCAGCTAACCTGTTCTAGCATTTGACTACTTGCACAGGAAAAAAACCTTTTTTTTCTTAGGTTTAAATTGGATTTGCTATGTTTCAGTTGGTTCCCTCTGCCTTTTGTCCTTTTGCTGGGTACTTTTGCTGAGAAGAGCCTGGCTTTGTCATCTTCCTCCTGTCAGGTACAAAAAGATTCCCCTCTGCACCTTGTCTTCCTCTGGCTGAACGCCCACAGTGGTCTCAGCCTCCCCTTTTATGACAAGCGCTCCAGTCCCTTGATCATCTTTGTAATTCTTAACTGGACACACTTTGGTACGTATGTGCCTCTTTAACAGAGCCTTAGAATTCCAAATTTAAAATGTGTACAATTGCCCACTTAAATGAAGGATTGTGCTTCAAATGAAAAGCATTGACCACTGGGTTGGCTAGACAATGTCTCCAAGTCCTATGTTTTAGAGTAAATACCATCTTAATCTTTCAATTGCCAGGAAACAGATGTACTTTGGACTACTGAAAAGGCTGGACAGGAAGCTGCCTTGTGACAAAAGTCCTGCTGCTTTCTGCTGTGGATCCATCTGAACCTAAGATAGTTTCTGGTTTCTATTTTATTATAGAAAAATGAATAAAAAATGAAACAAACAAAACACCCAAAACCCTACTATAGAAACATGTAGCCAGAGGGTATGACATTAGGGTAAGATTTGTCAAAGGATACACTTACAAAGCATAGGTGGCTCTGCTATTTCAGTCCTTGCAAGACATAACAGGGTGCTTTCCTCTAGGTATCTGCAGTAAAAACTAAAAAGTTATGGTTCTTAGCTCCAGGGGTATAGACACACATATTTAAACAGTGCCCAGATTCTAGCAGTTGAGGCAGAATGTATCTAGTAAGTTTCAGCTGTCTTCTGTGACGCAGGGATTGGCACACTGCCTGTATCCCAGCCTTTCCTATTTGCAAGCTAATGAATGATGGATTGACACCTTAAAGGGCTGACTTGCATTCGGTGATCTAGTTTGTGCCTTTGATATCCAACTTCACCTTGATATCATATGATTTGTCAGTCACTTTGTGCCTGAATGGTATTTAGCTTGTAAATATTATGATCTCCCCTTACTGCCAGGCTTTTGTTTGTTCTTCTGCTTTGCCAAGGTAAACCAGCTGAAAGCGTATTAAGTCTTAGGTAGGTTAGAAGCTCTGATGAGAGTTTTCAGATCTGCAGGTTCCAGAGAACAGACCTAATGTTCTTTGCTTAAAACTGGTTTTTGGGGGGCTGTTGAAATGGGTAGACTGTAACTGAGGTCTCCTGTCTGTCTCTTCAGATGGTTCAGGAGCAGCCACCTCTGTGCTTGTGCGCTTGCAGAATGTGCTTGCGAGGTAGTAGCAGCAGTGCATGATATCCTTTCAATCCCACCACAAGTAAATCAAAGTTAAGTTACCTCAGAAATGGGGTATAGAACTTTTTCCTAAATGATCTCCCTATAAAACATCTTTGAAATAAGCCTGTTCTACTGATCATATTAAGAAGATAGTGTATTAATGATTGCATTTGCTTATTTAAACTGAGTGAAAATATAATTCAGAAGTCATTTTTATAATCAGTATGACACTGTCTGGAGCACTTAATGGTGGCATAGTCTAGTGACCGAAGTGGCAGTGGAGAACTTGTGATGTATAAGAATGCAAGGTCAGTGAAGTGGTCGGGTTTATATAATCCAACAACAAATAATTTATTTTTCATGTTTTCCTGAACATCTGCAAAAATCCTCATGGTCTGTGGGTGGGTCTGTGCCCCTTCCTCCTGAACAACATATTTCTTTGTCCTTATCTGTAGTAACAATGCAGCAGAAGTGCACCATCATGAAGTTTTACTGGAAATGCATATTCAGGCTTTAGAATGTTTTTAATGTGAGCTTCTCAGGTCTTCTCTGCTTACCATAAAGAAAGCAGAAAAGCTTAAATGAAATTGTTGCAAGCACCTATAAAGCCCATAAACAATATGTTATTTTCAAAAAAGAAAAAAAGGAAAAACGAACAAAAAACCCCACAACCTAACAAAGCCAGGTATTCTGCTTTGGCATTTTGTTGGGCAAGATGATGCTGAGATTACATAACTAGTTTAGAAGATACAATTAATTAATTTACTTAAGGATTTTGTCAGAGATTCTTACAAATAAACAGAAGTAGGCTCAAAACCTCCATTACATCACATTCACTTTTCAACTTGCAGAAGCAGCTGTTTTAACCTGCTAACTGAAATCAGACAAATATTTGTGTCAGCTGGTCTGTAAATTATGAATCCTCTTTATAAATTATAATTAGGAGGGGCTGGCGGCAGCTCCAGCAGTTTAGTTCTTGCTCACTGGTTTTTTTTTTAGCTTCAGTACTAGTTGTGATGCAGCAAGCGGCTGGAGATTGCTATGTGTGTATATGCTCAGCTCTTGCCTGTGATCACTGCGTACAATATCTATATGTTTGTTGCACCTTGGCCATTAACTGCATTCTTTGTAGGATGTGGAAGGCAATTCTACAACCACCCTAAGAGCTGATTCTTTGATTTTATGCCTTGTAAGAGAAAGAATAGAATTGGCTGTAGAAGCTGTTTTTGTCAAGACTCACACAGCTGCTGCTTCACTTGTTTTTGTTCCCGAGAATAAATGAAGTCTTCAGTTTCAGAGCTATCACTTGTTTCAGGGCTGATGTTAGTTTTTACAACATACTCAAATACGAAAACAAAATGTTCTTTCTGCTTGTGATGCAATGAAGACAAGAGGGAGGTCAGGATGAGTACCTTACGGGTACTTGTTTTATTTCAAGAGAAAAAAAAATTTAGCCACCACACAGCCTCTGTTGAGGCTCCACAGGGAGATGTGTGGCGTGAAGCTTACATGAACTGATAGGAGGCTAAAGCTTAAAGTATCTCATGATGTTGAAGCCAGTCATTACAAGTATTCCCCATTCCACAAGAGTTGTGTTACACAAAAAGATTGATCAGAATAGTCAGTTAACTATAAAAGAAGGAACTGAGAGTAAAGCTTCATTATGCAGCAGCCTTTTCTTACTCTTTTTTTCATTCTTTTGGAGGGGAGGATACAAGAATAATGGGTTGGAAACTGGGATTGGCTGAAGTACTTTTTGAGTTTCCTAGTGCTAATTATTGGAGAGAAATAATTCAGTTCTAGGGCTGTCACTTGCTGTCTAATCTATTTAAACCTGCTTTATTTTAACAGATTACCTTGCCAGCCATGGCCGTCTAAGTGAGGCTGAGGCCAGGCGCAAATTCTGGCAGATCCTCTCAGCAGTGGAGTATTGCCATGGTCGAAAGATTGTTCACCGTGACCTGAAGGCTGAAAATCTTCTGCTTGACAATAACATGAACATCAAAATAGCAGGTACTCAGAATGTAGATGACACTCAGTAACACCTTATTTTCATGAAGGCAGTTCCAGTAAATCAGTTGCTGCTGCCCAAGATATCCTGCTGTGCTTAAGGTACAGAAAATCAGAGTGGTAATGCATGTAATACTTTTGCATTATGGATATCACAGTACATGTAGCTAAAATTTCCCAGATTAGTTCTATTACACTTTTAGGAAAAAGGAAATAATTTTTAGAGTTACAGTAATTTTTTGTGGGTGTCTACAATGCTGCCAGATGTTCAGGTTAAAACAGAGTTAATCAAATAACTTCTTTCAACATGAGAAAAACTCAAAATGGAAGCTTATTGATTTTTTTCTTTTTGCATGCATGATTTAATTTTAATTATAAATTTAGACACAGCAGATGTTGCTAGTACTGGAAATCATTTTGTCGGTTGTCAATTCATTACAATTCTATGAATCCTTCTATACTAACTTTAGCCCAGTGACACCTGAAGTGGGAAAGCTAGATAACATCTTTATTTGGAGGACTGTTGAACTTCAGTCATCAATAATACAGGAGCAGGAAAGGAAGGTTAACTGCTGTAAGAAGTTGGTTTCTATAGGAGTAAGCTTGCTAGTTCTGAGAAGGAAAGGTGAATAGATAGCCAATCAGTCTGAGAAAGGTAAAGTAATAAAACATTTCTGAGTTGTAGATCACTGCTGGATTATTCTACCCTTGAATTTCCTCTCTGGCATTTCTGAAATGGATGAACTGA